>NW_023270320.1:39777835-39825881 GCF_011800145.1 Mirounga leonina | reverse complement strand
CTTTCTTTCTTTCTTTCTTTCTTTCTTTCTTTCTTTCTTTCTTTCTTCCTTTCTTCCTTTCT
This sequence comes from Mirounga leonina, assembly GCF_011800145.1. Lineage (NCBI taxonomy): Eukaryota > Metazoa > Chordata > Mammalia > Carnivora > Phocidae > Mirounga > Mirounga leonina. The sequence continues at coordinate 39,825,819 of NW_023270320.1, read as the reverse complement.
TCCTTTCTTCCTTTCTTTCTTCCTTGTTTTCTTTCTCTCTCTCTCTCCCTTCCTTCCAAAGATTTATTTATTTGAGTGGGGGGAGGGGAAGAGGGAGAGAGAGGATCTCAAGCAGACTCCATGCTGAGCATGGAGACCGACACGGGGCTCGATCTCTTGACACTGAAATCACCACCTGAGCTGAAACCAACAGTCGGACGCTCAACCGACTGCACTTCCCAGGCGCCCCTCAGTTTGCTTTCATTTGCTTCTCTGTCTGCATTCTCCTCTCAGCTGTTAGAAGGGTTGGTAATGGAGATCAGCTCAATTCCTTGGCCTCTCCTTGCCCCCCGGGGTCCTTTGAACCCTCTCCTCTTCTGTCCGTAGTTGGGGTCATCTGTGCATCTCTAGCACTCTCGCTGCTGCATGGCCTAGGGTGGTCCCAAAAGGCTCCAGGGCTCAAGCCTCTGACCCCAATCAGGGGTTCCCTGCTGACAAAAACTGGACTCTTTCTTGTTCCCCAGCAGCAAATGAAATGCTCCTTATTCCCTTGTCTCTGGGCCTGGGAGCTCCGTGCTGGATCTGAAAAGAGCGAGTCGCTCAGATCTGGAAGGCATCTCTGCGTGCAGGGGCTTGCCTCTTCTCACTGCCTGTACTACCTGTCTAGCCTCCCTCCGGTCCCTGCGTTTGCTTCCTGTGTCGTCCAGCATCTCGGAAGGAACTCGGATTCAGCCCTGGGGGCTCACCATGCTTCACCCTAGGACGAATTCCTGCATATTCTCTCTTGAAGGCCTGTGTCCGCATCTCTGTAGGTGTGGACACAGCACTTGGGTCCAGAGCACGCCTGTTGGGTGTCCTGAGGCCCTGCTCCACCCAGCCCTCACTGGCACTTCCCTGGAGACACCCGGACTCCTTGCTTGAAACCCAACCCACTTGCCAGAACGCTCCTAGATAAGGCTGTGCGGCGTTTCTGTGCCCGTGGGGCCTTTGAAATGGAATGCACTCTGTAACAGGACTGCCGTGAAATGAAACCAGGCTTGTTTGTGCTGTCTCCACGGGCTTGTTCAATGCCTTGCTGGCAGCACAGTCCTGAGGGAGCAACTGGATATCGAGAAGGGCTCAGAGATGTCCTGGGGACGTTCAAACCATTTTAATCATGTGCCAATCTAATTGGAAGCTCATAATATTTTGTATTGCAACGACAGGGACTGTGGGTCTGGAAAACCTCCGCCTCGTAGGAAAAGCTCTCCTATGCAAACATGACGCCCCTGACACCTTAAGTCCCATTAAAACAAGATGTGCGTCATGAGACAGGCATAGGAGACATCTCTGATCGCAAATGTTCCATCCTAGTTGTTTGCAAAAGGCTGAGTGATGTCACTCCAGAATTTCAAACATATAGGTATGGATTACGGTGCTTGGGAAGATGCCTGGGGAGGGAGAAGCCGTGCGCTCTGGAAGTTGATACACAGTTTCGGAGCTGTGAGGACATAGGGCCTGAGGAGCGTACCCGTAAGCGGAGAGGGCCAGTAGAGGAGGGATAATCCCATTCCACAGGCTCCGTATTGCAGGACACAGATGCTCGGACCTCCTCTGCGCAGGTTCCCAGCACAGCCAGGGCTCCAGTCCTGGTTAAATGCCCTATTTTTCTGGGTAATTCTTCTGCCTCCCCTTCCAGCTGAAACTCTGGAAGATTTTGGATTAGATTCTTTTTTTTTTCCTTATGAACTGGTTTATATTAGCAACAAAAATAATTAGGTGATCTTAACCAGTGCATTATACTTGGCTTGGAAAATCAGTTGGCTTGCTATCCCAAAATAGAAATGAAGCAAAAGACAGTTTGGCATGGCCGTTTTTGGTGCCTGGTAACGCACCCAAGGGACGGTGCTCTGAAGATGGGCTCCGGCGACCCGGGTGACCTGGGGTTCATCCAGCACTAACCGAGTTTATCACTCCTGCAGGCGACGTTCAGATTCCAGGGCCTCCCACCAACGTGCATGCTTCGGAAATCAGCAGAACATATGTTGTCCTCAGCTGGGACCCACCTGCTCCCCGTGGCAAGGAGCCGCTGATGTATTTCATCGAGAAGGTACTCTGCGGTCGCGTTTCCTGAGACAGCAGCTCTCTGTAGGATTTCACATTGTGCGACTCCGTGTGTTTTAGGGATGCACAGCCATTAGGTCAGTCGTCGCAGCCTTGACCGCTGTTAGTTACTGGGGAGCTGGGGGCGCTGGCTGAGCCATGCATGCGCGGTGAGCCCCGGCCACGCACGTTGGTGTCGGGGGATAGTGTCCTGGTCCAGGCTTTGCTGCCTTCGTGTGAACAAATGGGTCACTTCACGTCTCCAGGCTCCGGTGCTCCCACCGAAATGGGGCATCTCTAAGTTTTCTTCCTGCTGACACATTCTAGCTCGCAAGTTTTGAGGACGGCGTGAGATCTGGGCTGGAGGGCACTTTGCGGTGGCGCGGCGTTTGTAATAAGCTGCGTGGCCACTTGGTGGCGGTCTCGTACAGGAATTCACTCGAGATGCCAGGTGAAGGAATCGTCGGTTTGAAGACCAGCTGGGGACGCAGGGAAAGAAGTAACTTGCGCAGTGCAGCCCTGCGCACACACGCGTGCACACACGCACACACGCGTGCACACACACGCACATGCGTATAAGCAGCAGGATCACAGACGCACACACATACACGTGTGCACACACTCGCACATGCGTGTAAGCAGCAGGATCACAGGCACACACGCACACACACGTGCACACACGCATACACACGTGCACACACGCACATGTGTACAAGCAGCAGGATCACAGACACACACGCACACACACGCATGCACACACGCACATGCGTATAAGCAACAGGATCAGAGGCACACACGCGTGCACACACACGTGCACACACACATGCGTACAAGCAGCAGGATCTCAGGCACACACACGCGTGCACACACGCACACACGCGTGCACACACACGCGTACAAGCAGCATGATCACAGGCACACACGCACACACACGTGTGCACACACGCACATGCGTATAAGCAGCAGGATCAGAGGCACACACGCACACACACGCGTGCACACACGCACACACGCGTGCACACACACGCACATGCGTATAAGCAGCAGGATCACAGACACACACACGTGCACACACACGCACATGCGTACAAGCAACAGGCACACACACACACGCGTGCACACACACGCACATGCGTACAAGCAGCAGGATCACAGGCACACGCACACACGTGTGCACACACGCACACACGCGTGCACACACACACAGGCGTACAAGCAGCAGGATCGCAGGCACTGACGTCCGTACTGCCTGCTAGGCCTCTCCTGCTTTAGTCCGTCCTGTTGGGCTAGATGCAGCCTGGGACCCGCTCCTCGGCTTGCCGACCTGCTGGCGGGCTGAGGGCCACGGCGGGAGGAACCGTTAGAGTCCCGCCCGTCCCGCGAGTGGCTCTGTGACGCCCCACTTATCCCGCAGTGCAGGCAATGGTGCTGGGAAGGGCGTTGGCATGGGGGAGCTGGCCGGGGGCGGAGCCTGCCGTAGAGACAGGAGCGCAGGTCAGCAGGTGAGGCAGAGCAGACGCGGGGAGGAAACGAGCGCGGTGTCCAGGCTCTGGGACTCACACCGGTCCTGCAGCCTTCCACACTCCCTTATGTGGGGGCTGTCCCTGGAACAACGCAGGGTGGAGAATTCTGGGGGACACCGTGCGGTGTTCGCGTCACGGGAGCACCGCTGGTCGGCCAGGCAGCTCTGTCCCAGGAGGAAGAGTATGTCCTGGGTCCTCTCCAGAGGCGTCTGCCACCAGGGCCGGAAGCACCGTCTTAGAAGATACATTTCTAAACGGATGACCACATCACCGGGGTTCCTCTGGCTCGGCCACCTGCTGCCCGCAGTGGAAGGGCTGGGGCCGGGGGGCCGGGGGTCACGGGCCATATGCGTGTTGATGGGGGCGAGGAAGGGGAGCCATGGTGCTCAGCGGTCCCAGGAGGCAGGGAGCGACGTGAGAGCCCAGGGGAGGCCACGCTACGTGTGAGCACGGAGGTGCAGGCCAGATGGGCGGCACGTCTCCCTGTGTCACAGTCCGCTCCTGGGGGACAGTCCCTCCCCAGCCTGTCCAGGGTGCTCTTTCAGCGCCTTAGTTCCTACCAAGGCCCAGAAGGAACCACAGGGTATGCATTCCTCTCACTCCATTTATGCTTAGCCCAGGGATGAACCAGTAGGAGCTGCAGCTCTCCATCGATGCCGTTGAAATGGGGTGGCCTGTTGCATCCCCTGGAGCGGGGTTGTCCCCACGAACATCGTCTTCCAGCCTCCACTTCCTGATGAGCAGCTCCTGACTTAGCTGTGGCTCCCCAGCTTTACTTGGGTTTCTAGAAGCTTCACAGTACAGCTTCCCTTGCTTCCTCCCTGTCCCCATTCCTCCAGCGTGAGGCTCCTTTTCCCTGATCAGCCTCCGCTGGGTGTCCCCCTGATGGAGGGCACGTGGGGGCACCCCGCTTCGGACACCTGTGTCAGCACCAAGAGAGAGACTGCACTTCTGCTAAAATGACAGCTTTAAATGTGGACCTGACTTCTAGAAGCTGGGGCGCTTGAGGTGCTTTCCCAGCCTGGCAGCCGTTAGCAGGGCAATGTGCCCTGCCGTTACTTCCTCAGGATTCCCTCAGAAAGGAAGAAACGAAGTGAAACGTGGAATGGAGCCTTCAAAATAATTATCAGTGATAAACCAAATGATAAAAATCAAACCTGCAGTAAAGGTGCAGAGACAGTATAGAGAATAAAATGAAAATCACCGCTAATTCCATCATTTGAAATAGTCACGAATAATGTGAGGTGCAGATATTTATGATCTCTTTCTCTATAGTCTTTTGTATACTTGATACGTCATAGATACAATTTGCATCCCATGTCACATGTAGCGAAATGCTGTAATTACTCTCATCTGATGGAGGATCTTTGTAAGGTGGCCCTAGTGACTCCATTTTCAAATGTACGAACGTAGCATGATGGGTCTCGTGCTACTGCTGGTTATTTAGGTTGCTGTTTTCTTATTATTATGGTAACAGCTGCAAAGTAGTGCAAGTTTTATTCTATTTAGTTATTATTATTATTTAAAAATATTTATTTATTTATTTCAGAGGGAGGAGAGCAGGGGGAAGAGCAGAGGGAGAGGGAGAGAGAGAATCTCAAGCAGACTCCGCAGTCTGCATGGAGCCTGACGCAGGGCTCGATCTCACGACCCTGAGATCACGACCTGAGCTGAACTCAAGAGTCAGATGCTTAACCGACTGAGCTACCCAGGCGGCCCTAAAATAGTGAAAATTTTAAATTGAAATGTGACCAGCTGAGTTATGATGGAATTTTATGAACACCCTAAATTATCTTTAATCCTTTATAGTTCATTTCACTTTACTAAAACTACAACCCTGTGTATTAATTGCCCTAAGTTTTTTTTTACAGTTCATTTGCTTTCATGTAAAGTTTTTTACTGGTAAGCGTTTCCAACTTTGGATAATTTCTTGACTGCTTTTCCAAACTGCCTTCCTTTTTCATAAAATTCAGAAAAGATTTACTGATGGTGCAGGATGTGCTTTACCGTCTGGACATCCCCGAAGATTAATTTGGCTAGCTAGAGCAGAACCTTTCCTCCAACACACCTTTGGGGACTTCCTGGCTTCCTCATGTAAATCCTGTGTCTCTTTGCAGTCCGTGGTTGGGAGTGGGACCTGGCAGCGGGTCAACGCCCAGATGGCCGTGAGGTCCCCTCGGTACGCCGTCTTTGACCTTGCTGAGGGGAAGCAATACGTGTTTCGGGTTTTGTCAGCCAATAAGCATGGCCTGAGTGACCCGTCGGAGATCACCGCCCCCATCCAGGCTCAGGATATGATTGGTGAGTACAGCCTTGTTGGTGAGCAACATGGTTTGAGCCCCGAGTAAGGGACATCAGATACCCTTCCGTGTGCTGAAAAAGACAACTAATGTTGTATATGAGTCAAAATTAAAGCTGCCTTAAAATCTCAGTTGACATGAGATGGAGATCTCTCTGCCATGTTTTGGTTGGTACTCAGCATTTCTCCAAAGTTCCATCTTATTTTTATGAAACTAATAAATGGGTTAGAAATATTTTTAGGCATTGGTCACTTTTTGAGAAACCTTGAACACACTGGAGTTTCTTGCCTGTGTGGCTTGAAGTTCCCGCTCTGCAGATGCCATACAAGATTACAGAAATTCTGAATCGCCCTGTGGAGAAAATCCAGGATCAAATCATGATTGGATTTTAAATCCCCTTACAGATTCCAGCCAATCCGATAGAAGGTGTCTTATTTTCTTAAAATTGTTACTACCCTGTTAGCCAAAGCATGTGTGTCATGAGAAGATGCTTTTTAATATAGTTCTGGGGGGTGGGTATAGGAGACTGCGTGATTGTAATTCTCTTTGTGAGTCAGGTAGGACAGAGGATGGTCCAGCAGCTCCTGGCCCCCCCTGGGTGGCAGACCCCCGCCCACTTCCCCTGCTCCTCCCTCCTCGTCCAGACTTCGGGGAGCCATTCCCTGTGGACAAAGGGCTTGAGGGTCTCTGGTGCAGCTTCCGGACCTCGGTCTCCATTCACGGTTCCTCGCTCTATTCCTCTGCACAGTTGTCCCCTCTGCCCCGGGCCGGGTGCTGGTGTCTCGGAACACGAAGACATCGGTCGTGGTGCAGTGGGACAGGGCGAAGCACGAGGAGGACCTGCTCGGCTACTATGTGGACTGCTGCGTGGCGGGGTCCAGCGTGTGGGAGCCGTGCAATCACAAGCCCATCGGCTACAACAGGTGCGGGGGCCCCGGACTCGCTGCGTGGGAAGGACACACAGCCAGCTGGGAGCCGCGCGGCACTCAGAGCAGCGTGCGCCCCGGCAGACGCTCCTGTGAGGCTCCTACACGAGGGTCTGTTTTCTTCCCCGTGCACGAGGGGCCAGGACTCGAAAGCTGACAAGCTGGTTCCGGGCATGGGGCTGAAATCATTAGCGTGTTGATGAGAGAACTCTAGAACCTTGGCCCTTCTGGAGTCATTAGCAGCTAAGGCTTACCTCCCAACAGGAAAGTTTAAACTGCCTCCTCGACTCGAGAGGCATTTTATTTTTCCATATTGAGTTTTTGAACTTTTAAAAATGGCTTTGTTCGCATAACTGACAGTCTTCTGCTCTAGCCACTGATTGAAGACAAAGCCGGTGGCTGTCACCTCTCTTGTGCGGGGCGGGGGTGGGCGACATCGGCTTGTCCTGGGTGGAGAGGAGCATCTGCTCCCGGCATTGATTTACCCCCGCTCCTGCCAAGTGTGGAGTGTCTGATTTTAGTAAACTCTCTCCAGGGTATGCTTCTCGGGTAAATAGAGGCAGCAGTCAGATTCTCCACTGTGGATGCATTATCGCGGATGGCTCAGCCATCTTTCCCTTTTCAATCTACTTTTTAAGAAAAATAACTTGGGAAAAGCTATGGCTAGGAAGGAAGAGATGTCGCTGAGAAGAGTATCGGTTAGATGTTGTTTCAAGTCCATGGGCAGCAAACACAGAAAGAGATCTCAGGACAAAAAACTTAAAATAGCATTCCCGAGCCAGAGTTTTATAAATGGCCACTAAATGTTTGTGGGCTCTGAGAGACGAGCGGGACCTGCTCACGTGGACGGGGCGCTGGCCTGTGCTGAGCTCCTCCCACACAGGTTCCCACTTGATGCTTGTAGTGATGCTGGGAGGTGGGGACTGTGGTCCCATTTTATAGCTGGGACAGCTGACTCACAGAGCCAGTGACCCATAGTGGGGATCCGCGGGTGTTTGCTTTCTGCGCCCCCCAACCTATGCCCCCGGTGTAACCAGGCATCATGGCCTTCCTTCCTGACCCTGCGTGTTGATTTGCATCCGTTAACTAAAAATGAAACATAGAGTGGATATATAGTATGCATATATAAAGAACTCAGACAAGTGAAGTTCCTTCTGTCCCAGTGAAAAAAAATTTGGAGCGTTCCCAATGATTTTACTTCTGCTGGAGGAGGGAGGGGAAAGGCTGAGGTGCGTGGTTGCGCTCCTGACTGGTGTTTTGCTCAGGTTTGTGGTGCATGGCCTGACGACCGGCGAGCAGTACGTGTTCCGGGTGAAGGCTGTCAACGCTGTCGGCACAAGTGAGAACTCACAGGAGTCCGACGTCATCAAGGTCCAGGCTGCCCTCAGTGAGTAACCCAGGGGCCATTGCAAGCTCTGTGGGAACAAACGTTCTTGGTGCCGAGAACATGCTGTCTTGGGGAGGCCTCTCATCCACCAGCCACGTGTCTTGGAAACACGGTGGGGGTGACGGAGGAGTGGTAAAATGCCAGCAGGGTGCACGCTGGGGACACGCGGCTTCACTTCAGGTCACATGTCCCCATGTGTGTGCCCCGCATCGATGTGCATCTATCGGGATGAACGTCTCTTTCAAATTTAATGCTAATCTAGAAAAACATCAGTGGCCTTTCCAGTTAGTCTTAGTTCAAGGGGTTTTAATCATCTCAGAGAATTCCAAACGTTGATGTGAACTTTGTGGTTTGTTCATCAATGGTCATCATTAAAGATGATTTTAATCAAACCAAACAATTTGGGACCTAATTTCAGAGGTGGGCCCTGGGAACATGAGTGTTGTGATTGTCGCCCTGGTGATTTCATGCAAGATGGGCCACACGGCAAACACATGCCCTGGGACATTTGGAGCATGAATGTCACGTTACTCATTTTGAGTCATACTGAAATCCTTTCATTTCTGAGAGAAATGTTTTGCTCTTTAATTATTTTTGTCTCCAATTAAATTTTAAATGCATTTTCAGAAGTTCAGTTTACTCTCCTAACAACATATAAAGTCATGTTATAGAACATCCAAGGAGTGTCCAATCCAATACTGCTTAGGGAGTCAATATAGTGCAAAATCATTCTTCTTTTATTTGAAGGTCATTATTCTAATCTGTCCATTTTCCCTGGGAGGGACTTCCAAACATTACCATTCCTCCTTAATACAAAGCAATTGTCTACAGTTTTATTCTGTGATGGGAACAGGTCTTCCCCCGGTCACCTGTTTCTTGGGTAACAGAGGATGCCCAGATGCAGGTCACCTGGAGCTGGGGCTGGGGCTGGGGAAAGCAGAGGCACACCCTCCCTCAGCCCTTTGGAGAAGATGGTCCAATTCCAAATGAACTCATGTGAATTCGTCCTCACTTGATGATTTGATGTGGGAAATTAAGACTGGCTGGGTGCAGCATCTCTGGTCATGGGGGCATGGCTATTATTTTTCATGGATGTAATGAGAAAGCTCCTCTTCGAGGTTTTCCTTAGAGGAGAGGGAAGAATCTCTTGTTTCAACCACCCAGGCCTGATTTAAATAATTTATTGCCCCTGTGTTATTGAAATATTGGAAGATGTATGTGTATATGTATTATTTATTGGAGGATGTGTTTAGGAATTGCAATAAATAGAAATGACAGAGAGTTACTCTCTTTAAAGGAAGAGATGAAAACACACCAGGATGGTTTGGGTGGAGGCCCCTCCGCAGGGCAGGAGTGGTCCCCAGGAGGTTGGGCGTCCTGGGTGGAGCTCGGGGTGACCTTCCTGCTCTGTGTCCTTGCAGCTGTCCCTTCACATCCTTATGGGGTCACGCTTCTGAACTGCGATGGCCATTCCATGACCCTTGGCTGGAAGGTGCCTAAATTCAGCGGGGGAACACCCATCCTTGGCTATTACATAGACAAGCGTGAGGCTCACCATAAGAACTGGCACGAGGTCAACTCTTCACCTGTCAAAGAGAGGATCTTAACGGTTGGTTCTTATGGGTCCATTTACTTCTCCTGGGTGGTTTCCCATACCGGGCAGAGTCCTTCATTCAGTGACTCAGAGTTCAAGGGCATTAGATAATGTGATACAGAAACAAAAGTGGGTTCAGAAAACTTCACAGCCTTGTGGGAGAAGCTCTGGAACTGGATCCGAGGACGCATTTTCTTCTGAGACACAAGGGGAGGTGGAGAGGCAAGGAAGCAGGTGGTGTGGGGGTTAGCGTCCCCACTGGGGGCGGCTCCAGGCCCCTCGCCCGTCACCATGTGGTTCTGCAGGGCTGGTGCGTCTGCACTTAGCTGGTGTTCAGTCTGAGCGCCCTTGTCCGTGGCTTGTTAATCGTGGTTCTGCTAAGAAAGGCTTGTGTGTCCAGCCTCTGGGTGAGTCACTTGGCCAAATGCATGTTCTGCCAGGCAGAGAGAGAAGAAAGAACATAGATTTGGAGTAAGGAAGATCTGGAATCCAATCCAGATGCAAACCCTCAGCAGCCATGGGCTTTCTCTCCCACCTCACTGAGTCTTCCACTGCTCGTTTGCACGGTTTAGGTCACGGGCATGTGTGTGTGTGTGTGCATGTAGGTACGTGCGCATGTGTGTGAATGCATGTGTGTGCATGTGTGTGCATGTGTGGGTGTGCACACGGGAATGTGTGCGTGTATGTACATGCACATGTACGCACACGTGTGTGGGAGTATGTGCGTGTATGTGAGGGTACCTGTGTGCGTGTGCGTGTGCGTGTGTGCACATGGGAGTATGTGTATGTGCGTGGGAGTGTGTGCGTGCGTGTGTGTGTGGGTGCACTGTGTGTGTACGTGTGCGCGTGTGCAGCTCCTGGGCTGCTGTTGGCGGGGGGTCCCAGCAGCTCACGTCACCACAACAGCGTGACACGCCTGTTGGCTACGGGGCACTTAGGGTTGGGTTTTTGTTTGTGGGGAGACTCACAGGAGGTGTGGTCTGCAGCTTGTGGACAACTCTGCTCTGTAATGTAGATTTATGCAATACCTACATTGATCACCTGCTTTTTATGTCTCCGTTCTGGTACAAGTCGCCAGAACTCAAGCGTGTATGTGTGGGAGTGTGTGTGCATGTATGTGCACGCACGTGTGTCACATTACTGATATCTGTGCCCGGTCAGCCCCCAACACTGTGCCGAGCTGTTCTGGACGGCCCTTACTCCTGAGCAGAGCACCCTTTTATTTTTAGAATATGGGCTACTGCCGTGAGGTGAGCTCCGTCTTGCAGGGAACAAAACCACCGAACTTCAAACACACTTGCTTTGGAGGCTCTGTATTTTTCCAGGAGGCAGTATTATCTAGATACAGCGAGGTGGGGCTGAGGGCTCTGGGCAAGGCCTTCCCTGTGTCTTTGGGGCACAGACCCTCATGGGGCTGAGGTCATGACCCGAGGGCCTCCAGCCCTTGTGTGCTGTGGGACGGTGACGGGTTGTCGGGCGTCACGTAGTGAGGCTGGTGTGGCAGGGAGGCGTTGTGTCCCCGGCTGGTGGCAGCCAAGGTGCTGGCATCTGCAGAGGGGATGTGGGCTTGAGGGCAGGCCCCCCACCCCTGCTATTCCACTCGCCCTTTGTGGCTTTTTCTCCACGAGGACGAGCTATCTGTCAAGGGCGGTCGTCATGCTGCCCCCATAGGCACGGTGACGGGAGGAATGGGAATGTGGGTAGGTTCCCTGGAGCGACCACAACACAGCAGCTGCATTCACAGCCCTCCCTGACCACACTGTCCAGTTTACCCGCACAGCCCCGCCCCCCCCGCGGTTCATTCTGGGAGTCAGTCATGAATCCTCCAATGGACGGACTGTAATGAAGCTCTTATTTCCCGTGTTAATTTATTTTTTTTTAAATTTTTTTTTAAAGATTTTATTTATTTATTTGACAGAGAGAGAGAGATCACAAGTAGGCAGATATGCAGGCAGAGCGAGAGGGAGAAGCAGGCTCCCTGCTGAGCACAGAGCCTGATGCAGGGCTCGATCCCAGGACCCTAGGATCATGACCTGAGCCGAAGGCAGATGCTTAACCATCTGAGCCACCCAGATGTCCCTTTCCTGTGTTAATTTAAATACAATCCACGCAGGTGGAGGGCTTGACAGAAGGCTCACTCTATGAGTTCAAAATCGCTGCCGTCAACCTGGCCGGCATCGGGCAGCCATCGGACCCCAGCGAGCTTTTCAAGTGTGAGGCCTGGACCATGCCTGAGCCTGGTAAGCGGCCCCTCCTGGACTGGAGCAGCCCTCCGTGGCGTGAGCCTGCTGTCTGCAGGGCCGCGGTCTCCAACCCCAGAACTAGCGGGTGTTCCGTCTGTGCATGCTAGGGGGTCACCACCCTGTGCCAGGCACGGGGCGTAGCTGGGGATGAGGCGGCCCCCATCCCCGGCGGTGGGGTGTGGACAGAGGCCGAGCAGGTGACGAGGGTGGGGTGATCAGCGGGGACGCATGAGGGGAGAGGGAAGGCGGCCCCGGGCAGGAGGGGCCAGTGTTGATGACACAGGGTGTGACACTGGGGTTCCCAGTGTGTGAGGTCTGGTTCTCCTCCCAGGCCCTGCGGGGACCTGGGGGCCTGTAGTTCGAAAATGTGGGATTACTGCCAATCTGCTTGTATTAGGATTTTACATTTTAAAGCTGTTTTCATAAAATCTCAAAACCTGGGCCTTCATTTATTTGTACTCAGTGTGTCAGGAACCTAAATAGAATGGGTAAAATGCTCCTTTTTTTTTTTTTTTTTTAAGATTTTATTTATTTATTTGACAGATAGAGAGCACAAGTAGGCAGAGAGGCAGGCAGAGGGAGAGGGAGAAGCAGACTCCCTGCTGAGCCGGGAGCCCGACGCGGGGCTCGATCCCAGGACTCCAGGATCATGACCTGAGCCGAAGGCAGCCGCTTAATCGACTGAGCCACTCAGGCGCCCCAAAAATGCTCCTGTTTTGAGCAAAACAAAACAATGCCCAAACAACAGACCTAAAGTTGAAGCTATTTTGTGGCCAGATTATAGTGTATTTTTCCTCCTTTTCTTTTATTGAGTGGTCCTTGTTTTAAGGAAACTAATATTTGCCCCTTAGAAAAGCCAGTAGAAGGAAAGCTATCCCAATTTCCAGAGCCTTTTTGGGGCTTCACACGAAAGGGCTTAGCCACCCTCTAAGGATGTGGCATGACTTGGTTCAGGTGCAGCCCCTGCTCCTTCTCCCTTTGCCACCCGAGGGCCCTGGACCTGGGCTCGGCACTGCTCCCTATGGCAGAGCTCCAGGGGTCTGAGCAGGTCACGTGCTCGGGGCTCGAGGAGCAGGTATATCAGGCCGCTGGGAGGTGGGCGTCTGCGCAGACAGGCTTCCCGCGTGGGGGCGGGGGACATGCGTGCCCCTGCTCCGTGCACCTGTTCCCTCTGTGAGATGCACCTGCCGGGCCTGAGTGCTGATGTGGACTCATGAATGATTCCGGGGTGCCCGCGGTCCCCAGATGCCTCATGGTCAGGCTGCAGGAACAGCCACACGGTGCCCCTCCCTGCTCCCCGCTCAGCACGCTCCTCCAGGCGTGCGTGGAGAAAGCCTGATTTAACACGCAGAGTCGTGACGTCTGTGTGTGTCCCTGCGGCGGCAGATGCCACATGCCGCATGGGCACAGACCGCGTTCGACTTTTCAGGTCCTGCCTATGATCTGACGTTCTGTGAGGTCAGAGACTCGTCCCTGGTCATGCTGTGGAAAGCCCCCGTGTACTCTGGCAGTGGCCCCATTACGGGGTATTTTGTGGACTATAAGGAAGAGGATTCCGGAGAATGGAGCACCGTGAACGAGGCAGCAACCGCCAACCGTTATTTAAAGGTGACGGTGTTCCTTCCCGTGTGCCCTGCCTTCCCGGGACGGGCTCTCTGATTGCTCCTGCAGACAGGCTCGAAGCCGCCCAGCCAGCCGCTCAGGCAGCACGCACGGTCCGGTGCCGCTGTGGACGGTCTCCGCGGGGCGGCGGCCACTGTGTCTGCGGTCGGCGTGCGTTTAACCCGTTGCATTCGTGATTGTTGTAGAAGTCACGCACATGGACACGTACACACGCACTCAGGATACGTCTGACAGGATGGCAGTGTGCACATTTCTCTCTTCCCCCGTCCTCCAAGTATTTCTTTTTGTGGCACCTACAGTTTACCCATCCCTGGGGGCGGCTGTGACTCCCGTCCTTGGGTGGGTAGCCCCCTGCCCTGCGCTTTCCCTGCGTGGTCACGGGCTCTGCGGTGTGGTGTAGACGGGGAGGCCGACTGGGAGACCACGCCTGAGTCGAGCACATGGTTGCTGCCTCTGGGCAACAGTCCGACAACCCAAAACCAGATCAGCTTCTTCTGAATGAACTAATCAGCTTCTAAGGATCTAGCCAAATCAATGAGTGAGAAATCAGCTGAAGTACATTTTACGTATCAGCGCAGGTTACGGTACATACAAGCTACACATGTGCAAGGAGAGAAGCATTTAATTTTGATGTGTCCAAACGATGGGAAATCTGGCACAGTCACAAATCACATTTAAAATAATATTTCGTCCCGTAGAATTATGTTGACTGTGAACGCCAGGTTGCAGACTGGGTTTATGCCTTGAATTCTGCTTTGAAATATGCAAAGAGAAAAGGAAGACTCTCTCAAAACTGAAGAGTCTGTTTTTTCTTGCAAAGTCAGACTGTGAACGACTGTGAGTCTGTCTTACCTCCTGCTTTTCTAGCTCACTGTGCGTAGCTCTTACAGCTGGAAAAGTAAGTTCCTTTTTCTAAAAAAGAAGCATGTTCACAGTAAAACGTGGAAAGTAAAAAGTCCTTTTCACTTATCGATTCCCACGTGACATCTTCTCTGTCTTTCTAAGGTGTGTGGCCTGCACCAGGGCAGGACCTACGTGTTCAGGGTCCGGGCCGTGAACGCCAGCGGGGTGGGAAGGCCGTCGGACACGTCTGAGCGAGTGCTTGTGGAGGCCCGGCCAGGTGAGAGGTGCTGCTCGGCTGCTCGGGTCGGCGGGAGGCTGCAGGCGGTGGGCGTGCGTGCTGTGTGCGTGTGAGCGCAGGGAGCGTGGGCTCCTGCCGTGTGGTTGAGGGTGTCGAGCGGCCAACGGAACAGGCCCCTCCAGCCCCCCTGGATCGGAGCGGGGCCCCGAGGCGCACAGTCGCCAGGGATCTGTGTTTGGAACAGTAAAGCCGCATGTGGGGATGACGATGTTACTGCTGAACTTGACCGGCAGGCAGAAACCCGCGGTAGTGTCCTTGGTGGCAAGTGGCTCCTCTACGTGGTTTCACGTCCTCCGCCGCCTGGCGCTCTGTGCCGCTCCATCTTTGCGGCAGCCGACGGCGTCCGTGCCTGCCCAGGCTGGCTGGTCCCCCCGGTCCCTTCCCCCTCGGGGCAGATTCTGACAGTCCTGTGTGGGGCCAGGTGTCCACCTGGTCAGAAGGATCGAGCAGGTCCCTTCCCACCCCCCACAGAAGAAGGGCAGAGGGAGGGGCCCGCGTGTGGTGCTATCGGGGGGTGCCCACGGCCACCCGGGGCCCTCGCAGTGGCAAGGGGTCAGATCTCAGGGAGAAGAAGGGTCTTTATGGCCAACACGTTTGCCGCGGCGGGATTGGATGCGGAGGACGGAACGGACGGAGAGGTGACAGCTTAAAGCCCCGTCCGCTCTGCCCTCCACCTGCTCCTGGACGGACTGCCCTCCAGCAGGTCTGCCTCAGCATCCTGGGTGACCTGGAGGGGAAGCTGATGATTCGGTGTAAACCAAGCCACCGCCTCCAGACCCAGAGTCCGTGGGTGGAGGGCACGGCACTCCTGAGACCCCACCTTGTCTCCTCGCTCTGTAGGCACGAAGGAGATCAGTGCTGGTGTGGACGAGGAAGGCAACATCTACCTTAGCTTTGACTGTCAGGAAATGACCGACGCGTCCCAGTTCACGTGGTGCAAAGCCTACGAGGAGGTTGCGGATGACCAAAAGTTCAGGGTCGAGACGGTGGGAGACCAGTAAGTCCCCTCGGGGGCCGGCCCCTGGGACTGCCGGGGACCCTGGCAGACACAAACAGCCAACGTGTCCCACGGTTCTTCCCTTTTAGCTCGAAGCTGTACTTTAAAAACCCGGACAAAGGGGATCTAGGAACTTACTCGGTGTCCGTGAGTGACACGGATGGGGTGTCCTCCAGTTTCACCTTGGACGAAGAAGGTAAAGTCTTCGTGACGGAGCCTCACCTGCTTGAGTGTTCGGCACTGAAAGGTTGATACTAACCTAGGAAAGACTTGCTTGCCTAGAGTATGGGCGTGCATTCGTGGGAGGCTGGGGTGCCGAGTGTTCGTAGAAGCAAACATTCTCTTAGAAATTAAACAAACTCTCTAGAGTTCGTATTCTGTCCAGCTCCTAAATCACCGGTCCAGGGCCTGGGGCTTCTGGAGTTCCCCCTTGTACTTTTCAAGTTGGGTTTTAGCTCCATTTCAGTAGCTTGGCAAGCAGGGAGTAGCCGATCAGCCAAGTAAGGCCACGAGATTAAAGCGAGACTCGCAGATGGGAGACTCCCCCTTTCCTTCCAGCACTGGATAGTCAGCATGGCAAAGGAAAATAATATATATATTTTCTGTGTGTGAAATAAGATTCAACCAGCATAGTCAAAATCTCTTGCTCTCTTACAAATAGCAGACGGCAGAAAGAAAAGTCTGTTCACAGCTGGGGAGCCCGGGGACAGGCAGGTCTGTCCTTGGCGGGCTCACACACCTGAGTCCCTGCCAAATGGCAGGTCTCATGGGGCAGATTCTTGTGCTTGTGGTGGACCCGACCCACAGTCAGGGTCAGCCCCACGGAGATGTGGAGTGAGCTGCGTCATGCCGGATAGCATGGTCAGATGTCCACGGTTCTCTGGGTCTCTAGAGCGGTTGCGAGTCCTCTGTTAATATATGGGGTCTTAGGAGAGGCCTGGTGCCTGGTGAGCAGACCCCGAAGTTCCCCACTGGCATGTTGGCTGGCAGCAGGCCGAGGGTGTGATCCCAAGGACTCCTGATTTGGATGGTTGTCCAGCGTGGGCTGGGAGGAGAGGCATGGACCCACGCTGGGAGGCCCCGTGCCGATGCCTCGGGCCCCTGCAGGGCTGGAGCAGCTGCTGGGTAACCCTGGGGAAGCTCGTGCAGATTTAACAAGACACAGCAGGAGGATGGCCGAGTGGTCCGTGTGGACGCTGCTCTCCAGGGTCCTCAGGATGCTCTTGTCCAGAGACAGGGGCCGGAGCTGATCGGGAATCTGCTCCGAATGCTTTTTGAACTGCCTTTTCTGACCCTAACTCAGCGGTCTTCAGTTTTTAACTCAAAACATTCTTAAATAATCCTGAAAAGTGTTCTACTTCTCTGCACCAGTTTTAAGTTTGTAGATGACATTTTCACTTTAATTTTAAATAGTTGCAAAGGATGAAAACTTCCAGCATGTTTTATGATGTATGTGGACTCTAAGAAATCTTTTAGATAAAACCTTGGAACTGCAGATTTAGCTCATTTGATTTATGGAAATTCCTACCATTAGACCTAATGGGGAAGTCAAGCCAGTCACCCAGTCAGGAAAATTCTGACTTCTTTTTTCAGTTCAAGTAAGCATGTTCATACATATCTTCGTGACCACGATCTCTTTTCTAAATTCTAATTAAGAAGGAAGGAAGGATGGAAGAAATGGCTTAGAACCTTCAGTTTTTCTAACTTGCTCTTGGGACTCCTTCAGGAAGGATGCATTTATATTTATATTTTTATTTTAAATTCATGGCAGTAATGCATCACAGTGAAATCCTGGGTGGGCAAAGCATTTTGAAAGACATCTTGCAAGAGGAAGGAAAATCACAGACCACCCACACACTCTCAGCGCCAGATCGAAATTAGGAAGGAGTTCGTATGGAATTCGAGCGTCTGGAAATGGGTGTCTTTTTTTTTTTTTTTTTTTTTAAAGATTTTATTTATTTGACAGAGAGAGACACAGCGAGAGAGGGAACACAAGCAGGGGGAGTGGGAGAGGGAGAAGCAGGCTTCCTGCGGAGCAGGGAGCCCGATGTGGGGCTCGATCCCAGGACCCTGGGATCATGACCCGAGCCGAAGGCAGACTCTTAACGACTGAGCCACCCAGGCGCCCCTGGAAATGGGTGTCTTTAAAGCTCCCCCGTGCAAAGCCTGCTCCCACCCCCAGCCCCACTATCCCCAAGGTTCTGCCCTCGCGTGCCCCACCACCCCTCCCCTTCAAGACAGGGTTATTATATAGTGAGGATCTCAACTGAAGAGAGTATTCAAAGGTGGTGTACCTCCTATTTGCCTTTTAACTTCTAGTTCATGTTTCTTACTCAAGCACAGATTAAATCTTGGTGGTGTCAGATCCCTGCTCGGGGTTAGCCTTGTAATTATTTACAGACTTCTGAATGTATGGGTCAAAAATCAATGCATGTATTTTTCTTAATTTTAGAGCTCGAACGTTTGATGGCACTGAGCAACGAAATCAAGAATCCCAGTAAGTAAGCGTGGGACTCTGCCTGTTTGCAGGCAGACAGCAAGCCGTTGGGGGAGGGCCTTGCTCATTAAGGTGGGAAGCTCACCAAGGAGCACTTTGGGCATGGACCGTTTCATTTCACGCATCCAGCTTCCAGGCTTGTCCAACCTGTTCATTGGAAACAAATACGAGTTGATGATGCAACTTGTAGAAGTTTTTATTGCATAGAGAGAGTTTTGAATTTGGGGTTTAGCGTAGCTGATCCTAATCCAAACAAGTCAATCAGGTGGAGTCTTCGGTTACTGAGTTACACTGAATACAGAGGGAGCACGCGGGGGTGTACCTCAGGGTCCACGGGGGAGCTGGATGTAGGTGCACACGGCTCACGCAGCCAGGGCTTTACCTGCAACAACAGGCTGACCTAGGGTTTTAGTTTTGTTTTTTTGGTTTTCGTAATCCTATTCAACACCCCAGGGTTTCACATCCTCAAAAATTTAATAACCAGGATTGATATTTTCCTCCAATATGCAGCTGTTCTCTCTCACAACGATGCATGCATTATTGACTTTCGATTTCTTTTCTTCCTGTAGCAATTCCTCTGAAATCAGAATTAGCTTATGAGATTTTTGATAAGGGCCAGGTTCGCTTCTGGCTCCAGGCTGAGCACTTATCACCAGATGCGAGCTACCGATTCATTATCAATGACAGAGAAGTCTCTGACAGTGAGGTGAGTTCATGTGTGAGTGATCTTTGGCTTCGGAGAGGCCGGGTTTTACTTTGGTAGTTCAGTGACTTCAGGTCAATATTCTGTGCGTGTTTTCATCCCCTTTTGAACTGAGAAATTGGGGTGTAGCAGGTTGGCGAGATGAACGCGTGACAGTTGATTCTTGCGATATTCAGAGACTGGTCTGGGTTAGATGAGAGATCAGGAGTCCTTGAAATCCAAGCCTGCCAGAACTGAACAATGGTCAGCTTTGTTTTAGAGATGTTGAGCTTGGTGTTATGAAAAGTTCAGGTGACATTGGGGGCATGGAAACATCCTTGATGGACAGGCCTATTTATTCTTGACCTGGTTTTGAAGGCAGGCATTTTTACCCCATTGTCTGTGGGCCCCCTCCCCCCCTCACCGAGAGCTTCCCAAGGAAGGCATCCATGGGGAAATCTGTTTCTACACCTTCCCTAACCTTTTAGGCTGTTCTGTTTAGGCAAAGCACAGCAGAACTGCCAACAGCGTATAGAATGCTAGGATACAAACGCTTTTGCCCTTGTTCTGCTTTTAATCGTATGCAATGAATCCTACAATTATCGTAAATATTCCTTTCTTGGCTGTGGAAGAACATTGAGTATGTTTCAATGTATTTCTTCTTGTCTAATAATTCTAGCACACCTGCTGTAATTTCCAGCTGAAGGAAAACCTGCTCCATGGGCCCTTTCTTTACTGTTGAGTGGAGAGTAAGGGGTCTTTACCTCCTCTGCTCTTCTCCCCTGGTGCTCAGTGTGTGGCGTCTTCGGTCTGTTCAGGGTCCTACTGACTCTGGACGCCTCATCCGTGTGCACTGCACACATGTTCGTGGAACGGTTGACATGTAGGAATCACTGAGGCCATGCAGGTGCCCACTTACCGTGTCGCTGAGCTGGGCCCCTCATCCCTAGTCCAGACTTTGTTCCCATGGGTGTTTGTTAAGGCTCACCTGGTTAGATGAGCAGGTGTCAGGCAGAAATCCGGAATGGACAAAGATCATGCCGTTTTTCTTACCCTTGAGAGACAGTGACATACTCTGAGAGGCGTGTAGGTGAGATGAGTGGCTGATGAGTAGACAGCAGGCTTTTCCTCCTGCCTGCAGAAAAGCCAGCAGAGTATGCATTCTGTCCCTGGGAGAGTATACTGCATGATCAAGGACTTAGAGAAATTCTCTTTGAGCAGAGACTGTGCTATGAGATGAAAAAGAATTTAGTGTAATTGCACTTTATTTGTAGAACATCTTTTGATTAACATTTCCTACCTGCTGCATAGAGCTTGCTTTAAAAACTGATGTCTTTGCTCTGTGGCTAATCTTTTTGGGATAGGGCTGCACTATTTCACTTGTTTAATTAGCAATCCACAGGTGACTTTTCCGGGGGGGAGATTGATGTTATTTTGTGTGAGTCACATACAAGCCTGTATTTATGGCACCCATAAAATCATTGAACTTCATCTTGCTGCATAATGGCAATCGCAAGAAGCCTAATTAATTTCTAAAACGCGCTCAGACGCTGCAGTGCAGTAGCTGAGAATATTAGAAAAGCTCCTGTATCGCGAAGAATCCGGCTGGTGAGAGTCCTGCGTTCCTACTTCTCGGACCTGGTGGGGTCGGCTCCTGGGGTCCTCTCCTTGCAGGTGTTGGAAGCAAGCATGGTGTCGGACAAACAAGAACGGGGCTTTGTCTCATTGATTTGAAATTTGCTCCCCGTATTCAGACGTAAATACTCAGAATGACGGAGCAAGCCGGCGAGCTGCGCCGTGCAGGAGTCCTGCTTCCGTCCCTGCCGGGCTCCCTCCGGCGCCGCCAGTCTGCCTGGAGGACACATGGTCGCCACGCTCTGCGATCGGGACCTTTCTCAGTGACCGCTCTCTCAGAAAGCAAGCTGAGGCCATGCTTGCTTGTTCATTTGTCTCTCGCCATCGTGTCCCTCGGACCAAGTTCCAGGCTCAGTTTCCCATCCAGACACCGTCTAAGGGACCTTATACAAGCGCGCACTGTGTGCTTCACAGATGTGAAATTGCAATGGAATTTCTAACCGTGAAGGTGATTTTGCTTCTGTTTGCTGAAAGGCAAGGCCAGGGAGTGGCTTTTATTCACTTAAAGCCTCAGCGTCGTATTTGATTAGGCAGGAGCGGAAGTGACACGGTTGACCGTGAGAGCACGATACCCATCTTCCCCTCCCTGTGGGTATACTTACAAATCATTTCTGATTGTCCCTCTGAACCAGCCAAACGGTAGGGACCCTCAGGGGGGCGCGAGCCTGCCTGCCGGAGCTGCAGAACCGGCTCAAGGAGGCGGTGACACAGCGGACTTCAAACCGTCCCGCAAGGCCGCCTGAGCTCAGAGACAGCGACGGGAGGGCTGAAGTGGTGAGGAGGGTTTCAGAGCAGGGGCGCCCGGGGTGAGTCTGGGGGAGGCGGACAGGAGGCCAGGCCGGCCCTGCTGCCGCCCATGATGAGGGCTGGCGGTGGGACAAACAGGGAGGTGCCAGCCTCTGGAGGACGGAGGTGGGCCGTCAGAGACATCCGGAGCCTTCCAGGCCAGGGCCAAGGGTTTAGAAACGGTGCCCGATGCTCGGGAGGTGAACTCACAGATGACCTGGGCAAAGAGGCTCTTTTGCTCGTATCCACATCCTGAACGCCGTTGAGACAGTGGCCTTTGGACGCCGGGCTCTGAATGTGAGCGTGCGTCAGAGAATGAGCGCTGTTCTCATGCGCTGTGTACAGGTTTTCCGTAAAGCCACCTGCAGATGCACATTGTTTCTGAATTCTTAGTAAGGGGAGCGTTCTAGACAGCGAGTTTCCCTGGGGTGACCCTGTTTTCCTTGCTGCCGACCGCAGATGGCTGGTGTTTGTTCTGCTCGTCCTGCTTGTCCTGCTCCCCGGGCCTCCGCCCCTGCAGGGCTGAGATCAGGGTTCAGGTTGGGAAGACCCTGCCGGACCCCCCCGCGGGGCTCACAGGGAGGAGGAGACCCTGCAGGGAGCGTCCTGCGGGTCACCCCGGGGGTCATGAGCGGTCACTAGAGAGAAGGCTCCTGAGCTCCGGGGCCTCGCATGCACCATTCCCTGCCTTTGAGGTGACTCATTCCTTGGATGTGGTCCTTCTGTCCCCACGACCCCTGCTTCATTTCAGGTATTGTCTCGTCCAAGGCTGGAGAAGGCGTAGTCCATCAGCCACCATAAATCATTCTGGTGTCTGTGAGTTCATCACAAATGAGGGGAGCGGGGTGTGAGAGAAAGCTGAGCTTCAGATGGGCTGGGTGGTGCGGGGACGTGTCCCTGACCAGATGTTGTTGGGGGGGGACTACAGTGTGGGGGTGGCGGACCACGGCCGGCAGGGCGCCACGGACGGCGAGATGAGCTGGTCGGTGAGAATCCCACACACATTTATTTGGTCTTTCCCGCCTGCTGGGCGCACAGGCGCACAGGGTGGGGACAGTCTGAGCTCTGAAGGCCTCGCCGTCCAGCAGGATGGGCAGGCGGTGGGCGGACACGTGGGCCGGGGTGGGGTCTGCCCTGGAAGGGGGGGCGTGCGCGGCAGGGATGTTACGGGAAGGGCACCCAGCCAGCTCCAAGGGCAGGTCCTGGTAGGTCCTCCTTGCACCAGTCGGATCTGGGGGGTCCCCGTGTGAGAGTCTGCACCAAGCAGTGGCCTCAGGAGTGAGGGGAGCCCGAGGTGCCAGACTTGCCTAGGCACGCACACTCCTCCGGAAAATCTGTGCGCACCCGACACCCAGCTTCGGTGGCCTGGTCCGCGCAGCAGCCTTAAAGCCGTGGTTGAGTCCTCAGAGCTGGGGACAGCGTGGTGCCCGATGGCTGGTTGTCGCTGGCCACTGAGTTGCGTGGTCCGCGTGGGGTATGCTGACGTGCACACCGTCTTCTCCCTGCGTCCTTGACTGTGTCATGCTAGATGCTTATTTTTGGGTGTGTGCAGTCCCTGCTGGAGTCTTCCGGGAGGGGGCGGCTCCCGCATCACCGAGTGGGCACGTGCGTCCCTTGGTTCATGTGCGGTTCACCAAGAGGTTTCCTGGGTTTAATTTCATTTTGCGTTTTTGTGTATGTCACAGTCCGTTAGGAGGTAGTGGCTGATGCAATTGTCAAAGTCAGAGGTCAAACCGGGAGGAGGAGTTTCACTGTAGCATTGATTCCGCACCTCCACCGTTGCTTCCAGAAACACAGAATTAAATGCGACAGAGCAACTGGCCTTGTTGAGATGGTCATGGACCGGTTCACTGCTGCGAACGAAGGCACCTACACTGTGCAGATTCACGACGGAAAAGCCAAGAATCAGTCCTCCCTGGTTCTCATTGGAGACGGTAGGCTATCCTGAGTGGTTTTGTATGCCCGTGAAAGAAAATTCACAGGGAATTGTTTGGACTACACAGAGGCAAACGTCTTCCATTTCTTTTTCCCTTGAATATTGGCTTTAGCGTTCAAGGCTGTCCTAGACGAGGCTGAATTTCAAAGGAAGGAATTCCTCAGGAAGCAAGGTAGGTACTGGACTCGCCCCCCAGGAGCCCGAGCGGACTCAGGATCGAATGTTGTTTATGGCAGATTTGGTTCAATGCCAAAAGGCTGTAGATGCTGTTTTAAATAATCATGAGGTTAGACTGTTTCTCATCTGTAGAAACATGGGTATTTTTCTGTTCTTTGCACGTTACATTTATTTTCATCTGTGTTTTGTCTTGCTTCTACCTTTAAAAGCCCCAGAATCTACTGTTCAGTATTTCCTGTTATTGTGAGTTAAGGACATGGTCAGGGTGGCCAGGCCGTGTGGCTGACCTGCTAACTAACTCGTCTCTCCTGTTCGCGGCTGAGACGGAGGTGATCCCAGACCCTCATTTCTCCTTGTGTAAGACACTTGGACGACCGGGCCACGTGACAGATGACAGATGACTGTAGGTGCCCCCCAGGGATGCGCATTTTATTCCTGCCACACCCCACACAACCCTCCGGGTCAGCCAGCGGGTCCCCTCACCGTCTCCCTTGTCCACACGCACATTTCCACTCTCTGTGGTCTGGTCATCCCACAGCGACATGCCTTTCCACGGTCACCTCTGCCTCCTGGGGGCGCCGTCCAAAGTCCGAGTGGGGTCTTCAGGCCTCCCCGTAGCTGTCATGAGCGTGTGCGCCCCACGGCACCCCCAGCATAGTTCACCTGAGCCGGTGGTCTGGAGGCTGTGACCTGGGGCGTTCTGGGGACCGCGGCTGTCTGTTCTGTATCTTCCTACAGGCCCTGCTCAGTACTTACCACGTGAATGACACGGGGGTGGGGACGGGGAAACGTCACTGTACTTCCATACAGCACAGCTTATTCTTCTGCCAAAAATGCGTTCACAAATACAAATTGTGTGTGTGTGTGTGTGTGTATTTGTGTTTTCCTTTTCTTTCCCTTTTTAAAAACTGTCTCTCCACAATTTTCCCCTCAGGCCCTCATTTTGCTGAGTATCTGCACTGGGATGTTACAGATGAATGTGAAGTTCGACTTGTTTGTAAGGTGAGGACTCGGCTCCAACGAGAGAGCAGTAAGCTCTCGTTCACGGGGCGGCGAGAGACCTTTTGGGGAAGCATCTGCCGTCGATCATAGGATGCGAGAAAACACAGAGTGCTGCCCTGTGACTTTGAGTCTTGTGGATGTTTTCTTACTTAGACTCCAGGCTCTGTTCTTCATGAAGAGATTACAGTGTGGTGGCATGCAAAAGAAGATTCAAGGAGGCATTTTACAATATTTAAGATTTTTAGGAAGTGAACATATGGAGAGTACGCTATGATGAAATCCATCTGGTAATTTCCACGCTGCTCACGTGATTTCTTTAGGGAAAGAAGTTATGTTTTGGGAAGAAGATGCTCCTTAAGTTTTGCTCTAGCAATTGAGTAATGAAGTAAGCCTCAGTTCCTACGGAATATAAAAATCTGTGTTTGGGGGAACGGACTTTAAGGAGCATCTATCTGCTACATGAGCAGTGCTATAGGAGAACCTGGGGGAAGATCAATAATGCATTGTTTTTCCCATAAAAAGGTAATACTGATCTTGATATGGTGCTCATTTCACAGTATTGGAATGTACCATATCATCATGTTGTATCCCTTAAACTTAAGTGATGTTATATGTTAATTATATCTCAATAAAGCTAGGGACAAAAAGTTAAGGGGTGAAGGCAAAGGAAAGTGGGATAAGGGATAGAGCAGCATTCACCTGGGGAGATGAGAATGGACAGGTCAGGACCATAGTGTGAGGGGCTGGTCTGAGGAGATGAGAATGGTTGGGTCAGGCCATGGTGTGAGGGGCTGGTGTGAGGGGATGAGGGTGGACTGGTCAGGACCATAGTGTGAGGGGCTGGTGCGCAGGGGCCAGAATGAGGATGAGGGTGACAATGGGGTCATTGTGGGGTGGGATGCTGGGCTGCCGGCTCTTCGGTGTAGCTGAGTGTCAGATGAGGGACCTGGGGTTATGTGCAGAAATGTGCAGGGTGCTGACGTGACGCCTGGGCAGCATAGAGCCGTGGGACTGGGGATTTGAGGAAAAGTGGTGTGCAGGCGGGTGGCGGGTGGTGGTCTGGGGCTACCGGAGGGCAGCGCACACCCTGGGTAAGGGTCAGGTAGACCTTGAGATGCTGTGATTACATCGACCTTTCCCGCCAGTCCACGCTCATTGTTCATGTTGGTGATGAAGTCCTAATTAGATTTCCTGTTTCCATCTCTTTTTATGTGGTGTAATAACTAAAGCTAAAGTTTTGATATTTAACATGCTCGTGGTTGTTATAAATTCGTTTCAGAAAAATACCTAGAATTATTTTTCTTTTCATAGTGAGTTTCTTTCCCCAATATTTTATTTTATTTTATTTTTTTTTAAAGATTTTTTATTTATTTATCTGAGAGAGAGAATGGGAGACAGAGAGCATGAGAGGGAGGAGGGTCAGAGGGAGAAGCAGACTCCCTGCTGAGCAGGGGAACCGATGCGGGACTCGATCCAGGGACTCCAGGATCATGACCTGAGCCGAAGGCAGTTGCTCAACCAACTGAGCCACCCAGGCGCCCCCACTTCTCATTTTGGCTTCAGGTTCAATATGTATATGGCCCTTTTAAAGATTTTATTTATTTATTTGAGACAGAGAGAATGAGAGAGACAGAGAGCACATGAGAGGGGGGAGGGTCAGAGGGAGAAGCAGACTCCCCGCCGAGCAGGGAGCCCGATGCGGGACTCGATCCTGGGACTCCAGGATCATGACCTGAGCTGAAGGCAGTCACTTAACCAACTGAGCCACCCAGGCGCCCCTTTCCCCAATATTTTAAAAGGAAGACTCAGAGACAAAATCATATTTAAAATAAAAAAAGTTTACTGACACAGAAATTGCATGGGTCTGTTCAACAAATGAAAACACAGTAGGTATTTGCAGGGAAAACCCCGAAAGATCCCTGAGGATAGGCTGTTTACTTGGGAAACAGGATGGGAAAGACAGCAGTCTTTTCAAATAATTGTCATGCAGAAAGGGGGTGTATCATCAGGTTTTAGACCTCAGCACGGCCAAAATCAGTTCTTTAGATCTCCAGCGGCTACGGACGGCCAGCCCCGGCAGAGGGGCTCTCTTACCGTTGGTTCATTCTCTTTCTGCGCACGCAGCACCAAGCGCATGTTTACGCGGCCGTGGGGCACATGGGAATTCTCCTTCCCGGGGCGCTCTGAGATCATCCTACTGCCACACAGCCTTCTGTAAATACGTGGTGATATTTCAGGTCCCTGGCCGAAGTGAGTCACAAGTTTTTAAACACAGATATTGGAGAAACTGAACACACAGTAACTGAGATTTGAGCATTTTGTAGTTTAACACACTTACTTTGTACATTTGTGTCCCTAGCTCCTGTGATTCTGTAAATTGTTCTACATAGTTTTCCCCTTAGTAATACATTAGATGATTTTTTAAATGTACTTGCATAACAAAACATATGGAGAAAATTAATGCAAGGGTATGTACTTCACAGAAAACCATCTTTTATATTTGTTTATTTATTTATAAAACCATCTTTTAAAAGAAAAGTTTACCATAAATCTCCATCAGACACAGAAGAAAATCTCCTAGAAAGTTCTTGTACAGCAGACGTGGGGACTGGGGCGCTCCCTCTTGAACTGAGTCAGGCGTGTGCCACATGATGTCTCGGGGGTCTTGTTACCCTCTTTTCTAGGTATTTATGTACATTTTCGGTGCCTGTATTTAAGGAGCAGAAGGGAGAAATCGCAGAGAGTACAGAGGAAAGACAGTGGGTCCTTGCGGGGCGTAAGGACCCCCAAGCTATGGGACAAGGAGGCCAGTGGAGGATGTCTGTTTCAGGTGACGGAGATTGGAGCTCACCAGAAAGGGTTGTCTTTAGCACTCAAGCACCAACGATTTAAAACTTCTGGGAAAACCAGAGTAAAGGGAGGCAGCACTGAATTGAGGTAAAGGACGTAAGGGTTGGGCTGGCACTGGGTTATGGGCACCAAGATCTTGAAGTGTCAGGGGAAGGAGGTTGTCTGTCTGGCTACAGTCCATCTGCCATTGATTGCCAGCTCGTGGTCCTGCCTTGGGAACGGAGCTCCTGCCTCCCGGTCCGGGGGGGACATTCCATCCACGGACTCAGCAAGTGTTTGTAGGCTCGTTTGTAGGACACATACTGCCGTGTCCTGGGGTGCAAGTGTGAGCAGCGTGTTCCGGATCCCTCCTGTCCAGGGACTGTGCTCTGGGCGGTCACTGGTGACCCCGGCTCAGGGCCGGTGCGGGCGTTCTGACCTGTGCGAACTAAGACACGACCAGAACCAGTCATGCTGTCTGAATACTGGTAATTTTATTTTCTTTGTCACTGACATCACTTCTGCTGAGTCCGTATGGGGTATAAATGCAGAATCATCCGTCTCAAATAGTCTGTTGTGGCCAGTTCGTTCCATCCGTAAGAACCAGGCTTGTTTCTCATCCGTGGGATGTACACATCAGGGTGTGTGAATCAAAATGCTTCCTCATCTTTGGAATTCTGCAAAGCTTCGTGTCAAATCTGAGCTTATGTTACAGACTGAATTGTGAGGAAATTTACTAGAAGGGAAGTTCCCGTTCTCATTGGGCTTATTTGGTGTTACGGTTTTATCCCTTCTATACAGATACATCTGAAATGTCATACTGCCAAAAAAGCAGCCACTGACCAGTCTTATAGCCCTCTAAGAAATTTCCCATTATTTACAAATTTAAAATACACTGCCTACAACTTGTTTTTATTACTGACATTTCATATAAATCAAAAGCTCCTCACACTATCTAATTTCACGGGCTAGGACGATTTGTCCTTCTGTGTGCAATGGTGAGGGCTTAATTATTTTAGAAGCTGGAATTTAGAAATGTATTTGCCATTATTAGGATTGACAGCTTTTCCGTGAGCTTCTCTCTGAGGCTATAATAAAAATTGATGATATATTTTTTTAAAAGGCTGTGACTTAAAATCCATAAAGGCTCCTGTGGGTTAAAACTTTTTTTTTTTTTAAGATTTCATTTATTTGAGAGAGAGAGAGAGAGATAGCGAGAGAGAGCACAAGCAGGTGGGAGAGGGAGAAGCAGGCTCCCCACGGAGCAGGGAGCCCACTGTGGGGCTCGATCCCAGGACCCTGAGATCATGACCTGAGCTGAAGGCAGACGCTTAACGACTGAGCCACCAAGGATCCCCTCCAGAGAATTTTTTTCTTAAAAGCCGGAGTGATTCACATCCTAACCATCAGATTTCGGCCTTGTAGGTTGCAAACACCAAGAAAGAGACAGTTTTCAAGTGGCTGAAGGATGATGTACTGTATGAAACAGAAACGTTGCCGGATCTGGAGAAGGGAGTCTGCCTGCTGCTCATACCCAAGGTACGCCGTGTTGCATGGAGCAGGATGGAGGTCAAACTAAGACAGGTCTTTCAAATAACTTGTAAACCCTGCATTAGCTCCCATTTTTAATCCTGAGTTTCCATGGTTTGCAAAGGGAGTGTATTATCTAATATTTATTACATTTTCTGTCTTGTCATTGATCTTACATGCGTACAAGATATGTTTTATTTGCAGTTTTCCAAGAAGGACCTTGGTGAATATAAGGCAACCTTGAAAGACGAGAGAGGTCAAGATGTCTCTGTCCTTGAGATAGCTGGCAAAGGTAAAAATAAAACCTCCTTTGTCCTCCCCCAAAGAAATTCATTTTGCCATCAGGATGCAGTGTGCTAGGAAGGCGCATCCATCTATATCCTGAAGATACGCGCTCTTTCCTTAGCAGTACGCAGCAGAAGAAAATAAATCTGTACTTTACTTCCATTCAGACCTGCTTCAGTGTTTTGGAAAAATGCGTGGTGTTATTTTGTGTTTATAGGAAATGTCATTTTAGTCCATCATCATAAGCTAAATTTTCTCCCATTACTAATGTAGTTAAAATGACTGAAACAGAGGGGAAGTGATTCAATTAAATGTATAGTTGGATTTATATGGAGTAAGATTTCCTTGTTCCTTGCGTAAAAGGTGAACAGGTAAGAGGGATTTATGACCCACAGGAGTCTTTATGGATAAATGTTGCTATTTTAATGTTTCATTTTTCAAATGAACATCACGACTTCCTGTATCAATTTAATTAAACATGAAAATGCTGCCTTCTGATAAAAATATACATCGTAATGGTACATTTCCCTTCTTCCTTTCAGTATATGATGACATGATTTTGGCAATGAGCAGAGTCTGTGGTAAGTAAATGCCTACGGATTTCCAGGGTATGAATCCCCATGAAATCCCCATTTTCTGAGATGAGAACTGAGCCTACAAAGGGGCGGCGGGGGCAGCCCTCCCGCTGCTCCCTGACGCGATCCAAAGGGGTTTGCAGCACTATATTTAGAATCTATATCTTATTTAAAAAACCCCCAGTTTAGACCTCCTGATTAGCCACTTCTTCCGATTTGCCTTAGCTTCATTTAGATGATTGCTTTGTCCATAATTGCTCTCAGCATCTTTATTACCAGTGCTGAACGGCAATAATGAATTTTAAACCTCTGGCTTTGCCTCATGTGTATGAAACCCTTTTTCAGCTTTGCAAATACATTCTCCCTCTCCATTTCCCCTTCCACAGCAGCCGTGAGAACGAAGAGAGGGGTTAGTAATTCAGTAACAACAGCTCCTATTTGGGTCGAGCTTTGGGCTAAGAATGACAACATTTTATTACTGTGGGCTTTCTGGAGAGGCCCTGATTTAGATCTTCGGAGCTGGTGTTGGGGGCGGGGACGGGGCCCAGCTGTGGGCGCTCTGCCCCCGAGTCCAGGTTCTAACCAGTGGTGACACACGTCTGGTGCCAAGCTTACTTGTGGCTCACATGGGGCTTTCTGACGTTCTTCTGAAAACCTTTATTTTTCATGCTTCGCAAAGTAGCGCTGAAGGTAGATTGTACTCATTTCTACCTGGGCTCAGTCAGAGAAACACGACCGCGTTTTAAGCGAGTTTTAGCCTTGTGGTGGTGGAGGGACCGAGCGCTGCTTCCCGGCCGCCGCGCCCCTTGGTGGAGGCCGGTGGGCTGTCTGGAGCCCCACGCTCCGTGGGACAGCTCCGTGGGACGCACCCGTGGCATGCTCCGCGGAGGCGCTGACCGCGGTCCTGGAAGAGTGAGCGTGTGTGTGCAGAGTGGCTCTCCTGTTCCCCTGGTCTGGCGCAGGGAGGACCGTGTGCCGAGAACAGACCGGGGCCGCCCGCCGCACACACGAAGCCTCTGTCCTCTGAGGAGGCCCCACACACGACACGGCCCCGCATGTGGGGGGCAGCCGCGAGCGCCACTGGACGCCCGACGTGCGTGTGTTGGTAGCATGCCAGGCTTCCCGCAGCCCCCACGCCCTGCGCCCGAGTCTGGGGCCCCAGCCTGCCCTCCCAGGGCCCTGCCTCCTGCCTGGCTGGCCTCGCGGCGGCCCCCTGGAAGGCTGCAGGGACATCTCTGGGCCACCCAGGTGTCCCAGCGTCCTGGGTGTCAGTCTCGCTTTGATCCTGCAGCAGCATGTGTGGGTTCCCGCTGCGCCTGCACGCCCATCACAGCTCACCATCCCCGTGTGCCGGGGTCCCTCTGCGCTCTCCCGGGAGGCGGGAGCCTGCGTTCTTGGGCCTGGCGGGGGCCACCTGCATCCCTCATCCTCGGGGCAGCTGTGCACCTGCCTCCCCAGCTTCCTCTGAGAGTGTCCGTAGTGCCAGCTGCACACTCACTCGCATGCACGCAGACTCACACTCACACACTCACACATAGACCCACACTTGCATGCAGACTCACACTCACACTCGCACATAGACCGACACTCGCATGCAGACTCACACACTCACACATATACCTACACTCACACTCACACAGACCCACACTAACATGCATGCAGACTCACAAACTCACACGTAGACCCATACTCAAATGCATGCAGACTCACAAACTCACACATAGACCCACACTCGCATGCACGCAGACTTACACTCACACACACACACATAGACCCACACTCGCATGCAAACTCACACATGCACGCAGACTCACACACACTCTCACTCACACCTAGACCCACACTCACATGCATGCAGACTCACACTCACATGCACACAGACTCACACTCACACACTCATACTCACACATAGACCCACGCTCTCATGCAGACTCACACATGCACGCAGACTCACGTTCACATACTCACACTCACACATAGACTTACACTCGCATGCATGCAGACTCACACTCACACACTCACACATAGACCCACACTTGCATGCAGACTCACACTCACACTCGCACATAGACCGACACTCGCATGCAGACTCACACACTCACACAGACCCACACTCACGTGCATGCACACACACTCACATGCACGCAGACTCACACTCACACATAGACCCACACTCACATGCATGCAGACTCACACATGCACGCACAAACACTCACACACATAGACCCACACTCACATGCACGCAGACTCACACTCACACACTCACACATAGACCCACACTTGCATGCAGACTCACACTCACACTCACACATAGACCGACACTCGCATGCAGACTCACACACTCACAGACCCACACTCACTCGCATGCATGCAGACTCACACTCACACTCACACGTAGACCCACACTTGCATGCAGACTCACACTCACACATAGACCCACACTCACATGCATGCAGACTCACACATGCATGCACACTCAAACACTCACACACATAGACCCACACTCACATGCACACAGACTCACACTCACACACTCACACACAGACCCACACTTGCATGCAGACTCACACTCACACTCACACATAGACCGACACTCGCATGCAGACTCACACACTCACACAGACCCACACTCACGTGCATGCACACACACTCACATGCACGCACTCACACTCACACATAGACCCACACTCACACTCACACAGACCCACACTAACATGCATGCAGACTCACAAACTCACACGTAGACCCACACTTGCATGCATGCAGATTCACACTCATGTGCACACAGACTCACACACTCACACATAGACCCACACTCACATGCACGCAGACTCACTCACACACAGACCCACACTTGCATGCAGACTCACACTCACATAGACCGACACTCGCATGCAGACTCACACTCACACATAGACCCACACTCACATGCATGCAGACTCACACACACTCACACATAGACTCACACTCACATGCATGCAGACTCACACTCACATGCACACAGACACACTCACACACTCACACATAGACTAACACACACAGACTCATACACATGCACTCACACTCACACATAGACTCACACGCATGCAGACTCACACACACAAATGCACACACACAAACATTCACAGTCTTACAGACTCATACAGACTCAACTCATAGGTTCACACACACTCACATGCACTAGACTCACACCCATGCACTCGACTCACACCCATGCACTCACACACATAGATTCATACACACATACAGACACACACTCACATGCATGCAGAATGACACACACAGACACACACAGACTCACTCACACACATGCAGATTCACAACTCACACAGACTCACGCACTCACATGCATGCAGACTCACACACATACACACAGACTTACACATGCACACAGACACACCCACACACAGACTCACACTCACAGGCTTATACAAAGTCTCATACAGGCTCAACTCATACACAGACTCACACACACAGACCCACACACAGATTCACTCAGACTCACATATAGACTCACACTCACAGACTTACACTGACACACAATCACACACACAGACTCACACACTCACTCACACAGATTCACTCAGACTCACACAGAGACTAATTGATTCACATACAGACTCACACATGCACAGACTCAGGAAGATACACCCTCACACACTCACATGCACACACAGACACTCACAGACTCATACTCATGCACAGAGACTCACACACTCCCTGACTCCCACACACTCCCACACTCATCCATCTGTGTGCTGCCTTGTGTCTCCTTTCTGTGGGGGAGACACACTGTCCACTTCCCAGAAGGCTTGCCGATCGATGCCCACAGCGCCCTGGGCGTGTCGGGGGTGGTCCTCACCTTGCAGTCCACACCTCACTGTAGCGGATAGAGTCCAGCAGGTCACACTTTTAAGCCTCAAATATTGCAATGTATTCTGTCTAGGTTTCAAATGAGCCCTTGCTCTCTAACCAGCGGCTTCATAGAATTAACAGAGCCTCATTTTGGTGTAAGTGATAACGGACAGAATTGCACTTACAGTGTCTCCTGAAATGGCCGGAGCAAAGATGCAGAACACGGTCTCAGGGCTGTGCTGGATGTTCTATAAACGTGGGTTTTTTTTTTTAAGATTTTATTTATTTATTCATGAGAGATAGAGAGAGAGAGAGGCAGAGGCAGAGGGAGAAGCAGGCTCCCCGCGGAGCAGGGAGCCCGATGGGGGGCTCGATCCCAGGACCCTGGGATCATGACCTGAGCCGAAGGCAGATGCTTAACCATCTGAGCCACCCAGGTGTGAGGGCGGTCTTCCTTTTTTTTTTTTTTTTTTTAAAGATTTTATTTATTCACTTGAGACACAGAGATACAGAGAGGGAGAGAGAGCATGAGCAGGGAGAGAGGCAGAGGGAGGAGGAGAAGCAGGCTTCCCGCGGAGCAGGGAGCCCGATGGAGGGCTCGATCCCAGGACCCTGGGATCATGACCTGAGCTGAAGGCAGACGCTTAACCGACTGAGCCACCCAGGCGTCCCTAAACGTGGGTTTACAGAAGTCCCACCTGGTGCGCAAGGGCACCTGAGTGGGCCTCCGCCTTACTGATGGCGGTCCCGTGGCGCCCGGAGAGGCGTCTGTGGTCACGGTCTGCAGCTGTGCATAGCGGCATCAGGTGCAGCCCTGGGGTCAAGAGAAGCGGGGTCCTCTCTGGCCCTCCTCCTCCTCCTCCTCCTCCTCCAGAGTTCCTTCCTGGTCTTCCATCTCATCCATGCGAGGGACCCTTTGCAGAGTTTGCTCACTCTGGCTATTTAAGGTTCGAGCAAAGTGAGAGGCTGGTGGAGCTGCGGGAGCCGTGTTGGGGGGATGCGGGGGAGGCGCCCATCAGCTTGGCGGGGTGGCTGCTTCTGCCCAGCAGTGTGCTTCCTGCGGGGGTGGCTGGGCCAGCCGTGTGGGAGGCGAGCAGAGCAGGTGAGGCGGGGGGAGCCTGCCGTGCAGCACATGCACGCCCACCCAGCCGCCTTGGCTCTCCCCAGCCAAGCTCCTGCCCCCCACCACTGAGCTGCTGCCCTTCACACCCTGAAGGGCAAGGTCTCAGGTACGGGGCAGGGGTGCCCTGACGTGGACAGGTGGAGGTGATTGGGTGTCTCTGCACCCCGTGTGGGTGTTCCAGTGACCTCCCTGTTGGCCGCTCCCCATCCCCCACCCCCCTGGGGCCCCAGGTTGGGGACTTGCACTCTGCCTGGTCATTGATTCAGCCCTCTGCTCGCACAGCTCCCTGCCCTCACCCCTGCTCTCTGCCTTCGAAAAGTCTGACATGGCTCTCGTCTTTGCGTTCGGGTGTGTGCGTGCTTCACGTCTCTGTGGGGAGGGGTGAGTTTCAGCAGGAGCCGAGGTCACGGAGGCGACTCACACTCACACTCACACATAGACTGACACTCGCATGCAGACTCACACACTCACACAGACCCACACTCACTCGCATGCATGCAGACTCACACTCACACTCACACATAGACTGACACTCGCATGCAGACTCACACACTCACACAGACCCACACTCACTCGCATGCATGCAGACTCACACTCACACACTGCCCTGAGCAGGCTCACAGACACCGTCTCGGGGGTTCTTCCAATCACTCCGTCAGGGAAAGTGGTTTTCACTCTGTGTTTGTTGGATGGTCTTCCGTTATGTGTGCTCATGTGAGAGTAAATGGAAACCAAAGAACACCAGAGTCATGGCCATTTTTATTTTGGTTTCTATCTCTTTACATAAAGTCATAAATACACCTATTTCTTGGGTTTTTTTTGGCGCCACATATTTTATGATAATCATCCATGTTTTATATCAATACTGTGTCCACAATTTCTCATAATTACGTGGTGTTTCATAATTACGTGCTGTGGTTTAAAGTCTTCCTTACGGGGATAGCAACCATTGTTCATTATTTTAAATAACTATGCAATGTACCTCATTGGACAAAGAGAGGCTGATTTCAGTATTTGGGAATATTTCCTTCGAGTGAGCTCCCAGAAGTACGAGGACTGTGTGGAATACGTGGGTATCTTGAGGATTCGTGATAGAAGTCTCCGGGCGGCTTACCAGTTAGCAGATGGTGCGTTCAGAAGTCCCTTCTGCACCACACCCTCCTCAGTGGTTTTATCACATCATTTTCTTCCATTTTGCTGATTCTATAAATAGTATCTTCTAGGTGCTGGAATACCGAGTTCATGTAAATGCTCTGAAGTTACGTATCTAATAACAATCTCTGCCTCGAGCTCAGAGCTTTTGCCGAAGTAAGAGGCTGCTCAGTAGCTTCCTGTCTCCTGACCCCTCGCCTCCCCCGGACCACCTGCCCCAATCCAGTCAGGCTGAGTTCCTACTCCAGACACACAAAATAAGTTCTCATTTCCTAGGGTTTTCTTACTGCCTGTGGCTTCTCCTGTTTTCTTATCCAGTCTTCGATCATCTCAGAGGATGGACTGTAGCCTTTCATCTCCTTGACTCCTTCCTGGATCATTTCTGCTGACTCACCCTCTCCCTTTTGCTGATCTTCCATAATACTTAAGTTCCAGATCAATTAATGCAGAGTTTACTGTGTTACTCTGCTGTTTGCAAGGATTTTCCTCCTCTTCTTAAGCTAAGCTGCCAAGGGGCAGATGTTGAGCCTTTTCCTAAAGTTACATGTCATTTACAGTGGTCAGCAAGGAGATTTTCACATACATGTGGCAATGGCAGATGCTTATGGAGTGAAGGAATATGGCGTGGGGAAGGTTAGAAGAATGCGTGCATGGAACATACACATGGGCGGCTGTGTTTACCGTGGGACAGAGCAGAGACACCTGCGGTTGCCCCTTTGTGTTCTCACGGCACGCATACCGCTTTTCTTGGTCTGAGTTTGTTTTGTTTTCTGCAGGGGCATCTGCTTCTCCACTAAAGGTACTCTGCACCGAAGAAGGAATAAGACTTCAGTGTTTCATGAAGTATTTTACCGAGGAAATGAAAGTGAACTGGTATCACAAGTAAGTATAAGTGTGATCGGCGGTGGCCACAGAGGGAGCAGTGCCCAACACATACAGCTGGTCGCCATGCTCCTGGCCGCGTGTCATGGAGCTGCCCATCCTCTTGAAAGCCTTGGCCCGGGCAGGGGACATGATGGCAATAGGGAGGACCTCCAGGAGGGCAAAGATAAAGAAATGCCTGAAGGTGCCAGAGTCACATTTCTGCAACGTCTGGGCTTTACCAAATGGGGTGACACCCATTTTATCGGCAGTCTAGCAGGCAGCTAAGGGAAAAATAATATGTAGAGACCACACTCCCAATTTCCAGTCTGTCAGAGTCTCACTAGCTTGATTAAGAAGAAAAGGGCCAAAATAAGCCCAGAGTTAAAAGAGGAAAGGAAAAGACGAGGCCCTGTATAAACAGCAGGTTTTCTGTGTCTCACGTTGCTTGCTCTGCTGCTTCTTCAGGTGAGTGGGGTTCACTCCCAAAGCACCCGAGACTTCTGTCATAGTCACGGCACGGCGAGGCCCTGTGTCCCAGCCCCTGCGGTCTGGCTCTTTCAAACCCACACCCCAAGGGTATCCCTAAAGCAGCTGCTCAGAGCTGCAGGGCTCTGAGCAAACAGGACTGCGGTCCGGGACCCCCCCAGAGCTGCGGAGGAGGGAGCTCCGGCTGGGGCAGAGGGGCAGGGCACGCACCTTCTGGTCCATCTCTACTCTGACCCGAGGACACAGGCAACATTCTTAGCCCATATTTCCAGTGATGTGAGGATAGCAACATCTTAAGCTCCTCAGTGATTCATAGCCCATAGCGTCCACATCATGCCTTTGGATATTATATTTCTCTAACACTTCAGAAGGCAAATTCTATGGATATGGCTATTTCACTTTTAAAAGCATTATTTGTCTAGGTGCATGTATTTGTGGGTAAAGTGTGAAGTGCTAAAAGGATAAATATTCTTGGGGTTTTTCCCATTTAAATCCTGATGAGCTATGCTTTTGTTTCCAATGTTTTATTTGGAAACCCAAAATAAGAAGTTTTGGAGTCTCAGTGCATCTGCGTGGGGCATCTTCTGGCTCTGTGTTTTTAACAGTGTGGAATCCAGTAGGAGGAGGGGTCATTACAGATCCTGCGGGAAGGGTCTGCACATTAGAGGCAGAGTCTTGTTGTCAAGGGCCCCGATAACAGGAGCCGTAAAGATGGAAACTGGTGTATTTTTGTGATACAATTTTTTGTAAGGATATATTTTCTTAGACAAATGGGTAAATCTGTGTCTCTAGCTGAATCAGGCCTTCCTGGAAAAGGAGAATTAATGACTTCCTTCCCTTTGCTATTTTGTTCTGTACGGCATGCTGTCCTGCAGTAGGTCCTGTGTGCTTGTGAGGTGTGTCTTCTTCTCCCTTGTAAAGCTGTCCATCCCCGGGAGAGGATGCTCCTTCCTCCACTCTTCTCCCAGCGAGTGGCAGGCTCTGCACCAGGTGCTGGGGGTTCAGAGATCGGACGTGCACTGCACACACATGCATGAACATACATCAGTGTGAACGCACATGCACGCCTGCGTGAATGCACACCGCTCACCCACGTGAGCACACTCACAGCTGTGTGAACACACACACCTGTGTGAACGCACGTGCACCTACATGAATACACACTGCAGACATCTGTGTGAATGCGCACCACATACGCCTGCGAGATGCACACCACACACACCAGCGTGAATACACACTGCACATACCTGTGTGAACACACGGTACTCACACCTGTGTGAGCACACGCACACCTGCATGGATGCACATGCCTATGTGAACGCACGTGCACACCTGTGTGAATGCACATCACACACCTGCGTGAGCACACTCACACCTGCATGAACGATCCCCCCACACCCACGTGAGGGCACACACCTACATGAATGCACACCTGTGTGAACGTGCACCGCACACACCTGTGTGAACACACATTGTTCACACCCACGTGGATGCACACTCAAACCCACATGGACACACACCTACATGAATGCAATGCACACCTGCATGAACGTGCGCCCCACACACCCGCGTGGACACGCGCACACCCGTGTGGACACACACCTACATGAATGCACGCCTGCATGAACGTGCAGCGCACACACCCGTGTGGACATGCACACCCGCGTGGACACACACACATCTACATGAATGCACCCCTGCGTGAACGTGCGCCACACACGCCCGCTGGACACGCGCACACACACACGAAGACGTGGACGGATCAGTGCCAGCACTAACATGAGATCTATGTCAGAGTAGCAGCCGCTTTGCATTAAACGCTTTACACACATGATTTCACCAAAGCCCTGAATTAGGCACTAACACCCACTTTTATCGATGTAGAAACTGAGGTTTAGGCAGAGGAACATGATCGGTGAGTTCCAAGTCCCACAACTAGTGAGTGGAAGGGCAGGGATCTAAATACTAGTTAATCTTACTCTAACCAGTACCCTGCTCAGGGGTGTCAGGCTTGTGGGGGCTTGATGACGGACAGACAGACAGACAGACAGATGGAGAAGTCAGGGCTCAGAGCAGGTGTGTGACTCATGGATAAAGTGGCGTCAGACGGAAAGGTCGCAAGAGCCTGGCAGAGAAGGTGGCGGCGTTGGAGACCTCCGTGGGCCCGAAAGTGGCCTCGTTTGTACGTTTTCTCTTCTCCAAACAGAATATGCTCCACAACCAACCAAGTCTTTCTTGAGCACTTTTAGGACTAAAATATAACTTGGACTTCTATCCTACTGGACTATTGAACGATATTACACTGTATCTTGCAGATACAGTTGCAGATATAATGTTTGGTGTATTTCAGTATTCGACTATTAAATAAGTTCTTGTGGAAACAGAAAAATAGAGGAGAATATGAAATAAAATCTGCCTCGGAGACTCATGACAGACACAGGGCGGCCCAGGGACGTCACAGGTGCAGATTTGATGGTGGACACCTGAATAGTTTGAGTCAGTAGGCGGCACGGGATTGACAGAGGATGATGAGGATTTGGAGAAGTGCGAGCATAAGCAGGGACAGTTGTTCTTTGGGTAAAAATGCCGAGGAATCCATCCAGGTGGGCGAAAGTGCCACTCCAAGGAAAGGGCTGCAAGCCTCTTCGGAATGAGAGTGACACTCAGCAGAACCGCTCTTCTGAAAAAGGATTGTGTCCTCCTGCTCGGAGGTGAAATTCGTACGTCATCCAGAGCACAGATTGCTCAGGTGCTGACCCCTGGAGCCTTAGCCGCGTCCCCGCCACCGAGGAAATCTCAAGCAAAAAACCCCCGCTGCCTCGAGTCTCACAATATCTGTTCTAATTCAGCTGGGGGGAAATTTCTCCCATGGAGGTGCCCTTGAAATCTAGTGGACCAGCATGTCTGAGGTCACTCGGCATGTCACGAGGTGGGAAGAGCTGAGCAGGGTGTTGGGATGGCACCTTGGTCCCCGGGGACCCTTGCCTGGAACAGATGCCCAAGTGGACGCTTCCCGGTCTGTCCACTCACGCACCTGTCCGGAAGCGTGGGGCGGCCAGTGTTCGTGATTTTGGCTATCATGGGGGCAGTAGTAAAACTTGCTGGGTAGTTTAGACACCTTGCAGGCTGTGTTGTTTTGTGGGACCCTTGCAGGTGGCTGGCGTTCCTCAGGACCACCTCCTCCAGCCAGATGCAGATACCTCCTGACTTTGGGGGATTATTGCTGATATCTATGTTTGTCCTCTAACGGGGAGGCAGAATCTGGATGGAGGTCACGTGAACATCTGACCAGTGTGATAGGAGCAAACTGTTACTTTCCTACTGGGACAACACATCCATGTTTACACCTCAGGTCTCTTGGAAAAGCAGCCTTGGCTGGCCCATCTTTGACTTAGTTTTTAGACTTTTGCACCCGTGTCCCTTCCAACTACTTGTTTTAACATATCATAATTTAAAATCTTTCATTGTAAGATACAAAATACTTTAGGCTCATAGGAAAGTTGCAAAAGCAGTACAGAGAGTTCCTGTGTGGCTTTCGCCCGGCTTCCCGGGAGAAAAACCGGGAGGTGAATGGTGACATGGCCCTCCGCACTGAGCTGCAGACTTAATGCACGTTGTGCCCGTTTTCCAGGATGCCACTGTGCATTAACCATCCTGGCTCCTCAGTGTCCTTGAATCTGGGCCAGCTCCTCAGTCTGTCCTTCCTTGTCTTTCATGAACTGGGTGCCCCCTGAGCATTCTGGTCCCGTGCTTTACAGAGTGGCTGTCCACTTGGGTTTATCTTGTGCTTTCCCATGATGAGATCGAAGGTGTTCCTTTGTAGTCGGAGTGCAGTGGAAGCGATGCTGACATAGTTCTCACCTGGCTGACAGGTGGCTTCTCAGGTCTGTCCCCTGCAACGTCACTAGCTTTCCCTTTGTAATTAGTAAGTATCTGGGGGCAATACATTGAGATTTTGCACATCTCTTCTGCACAACATTCTCTGATTCACTTATTTCACCTGCGTAATACCCTCTAGTTCCATCCACGTCATTGCAAATGGCAAGATTTCATTCCTTTTGATGGCTGCATAATATTCCATTGTATATATATACCACCTCTTCTTTATCCATTCATCTGTCGATGGACATCTTGGCTCTTTCCACAGTTTGGCTATTGTGGACATTGCTGCTATAAACATCGGGGTGCACGTACCCCTTCGGATCCCTACTTTTGTATCTTTGGGGTAAATACCCAGTAGTGCAATTGCTGGATCGTACGGTAGCTCTATTTTCAAGTTTTTGAGGAACCTCCATACTGTTTTCCAGAGTGGCTGCACCAGCTTGCATTCCCATCCAACAGTGGAGGAGGGTTCCCCTTTCTCCACATCCCCGCCAACATCTGTCGTTTCCTGACTTGTTAATTTTAGCCATTCTGACTGGTGTGAGGTGGTATCTCATTGAGGTTTTGATTTGTATTTCCCTGATGCTGAGCGATGCTGAGCACTTTTTCATGTGTCTGTTGGCCATTTGGCTGTCTTCTTTGCAGAAATGTCTTCTTGAACGTTGTCGAATTCAATGGGAAGCAGCTGGAGAGGGCGTGGGCCTGGGGAGCTATGTTGACTCCGGGGAGGGGGCTGGAGGCTGGAATTTGTCCCGGGCAGGTGGAACAGTGTGTGGCCCTGTCCTGCCAGGGGTTTCACTGGTATCCGGGGAACAGAACTAGCACGTGGCCCAAGAAAATGTGGGGCTCTGGGAGAAGCTGACTCAGAGCTCAATCCTGCAGCTCAGCCTGGATTAGGGGTGAAGCACGTCCCTGTCCTGAGGCAATGGGTTCTTTCTGGAGCTGGGGCTCCGGGAGGGAGCGGGATCACCGCTGCTGAACCGTGGCATCCCTGGCTCAGGGAGCGAGCGTCTCTGCAGCCAGAGCTGGAGCCAAGGAACACGTAGCTGTGGCCAGGAACGCGTGGGGCCCCAGGGGAGCAGGACACAGGCTGTTGTGTGACTGGGAGCTCGTGACCCCCCGCCCCAGTGGCTTTTACCCTTCCTCACCTCTGAGTGCCGTCCCGTGGATGTGGATGGTCTTCACCAAGAGACCCCATCAAGGCCGTGGAGGATTGCTTTCTGTAAGTCAGACTCGAATGGCAAACAGCCCAGTCGCTGTGGAGTGGGAGCTGCGGTGGTTGGCAGTGTGTCCGTCCGTCTCTGCTGCTGGACAGGTGGTGTTCAATGCATCGAAGGCAGGAGGACGTCTGTACCTACCTAGAGCTGCCCTGCGAGGCTTGCTTGGGTGTATGGTTGGAACACAGAAGGCTGAGACAGAAGAAAGCCGTGTTGCTGTCTCCTCCGAGCGGCCTGCTGATTTTGTGGACAGAGCCCCATCAGAACGGGACGTATTTCAACAGAATGTAAGCTCCTCGGAGGCTGAAATGGTCACTGTTTCCCAGAGCATTTTTCCGGCGATCCTGGAGCTGCACGAGTTTCAGGCGTTGAGGAAAGCTGGGTCCGATGTGGCTGATAACATGCAAACTCCGATCACTTTCCTTCACGGCCCTGAAGCTCATGGGCTTCCAGCCGTGCCCCACTGAAGCCACTCTGGACTCTGTGTTCCTGTCCGTCTGTCTCTTGCACGCACTCAGGGGAAGCAGACGGCTGGCCATCTTTATCTGTGTGTCCAGAACACAGCAGTTTTCCTCTTTGAGGACGATGTGTTTGAATTCATGGAAATAAAG
This sequence comes from Mirounga leonina, assembly GCF_011800145.1. Taxonomy (NCBI): domain Eukaryota; kingdom Metazoa; phylum Chordata; class Mammalia; order Carnivora; family Phocidae; genus Mirounga; species Mirounga leonina. The sequence continues at coordinate 39,782,900 of NW_023270320.1, read as the reverse complement.
AAGAGCACCTCTCCAGCCCTAAGGCCCACAGAGCACGTGGCACAGGGGAACCCCCCCCGGGGCCTGCCATACGCGGGGCTGCCTCTTCGGGAAACTCTGAGCTGCCTGCTCTTGCACAGAGTGGACTCAGCCAGTCCTTCTCCCCGAGCTGTCAGGGCACAGCCTTCGAGGCAGAATGCAAATCCCCGGCATGGTCCAGGTCACCCCTTCCCAGCAGAGCAGGGAGCGAGCTGCAAATCCCAAGTATCTTGCCATTGCAGGGAGGGGGGCGGTGCTGCTCCCAGCACGGGACCTAGTGTGCTGGGATGGGTGGAGGGAGGGCCTTATTCATGGCGTGGCTCACGCTAAAATCCCCGCCGTGCCGGGGAGACTCTGTGTGCTTAGTGAGCGCAGACAGCCGTGTTGGTGCTATGTGGTCGGGTGTGCGTCTGGCAGGGTTTAAGGCTGACCCTCAGGAACAGCTATAGCAGATGGAGTGGGGCGTGACAGACAGCCGGGGCTGTTCGTGTTGGAAAGAAGGTGTCTCCTTCTCTGGAAGAGGCTCTCCATACACGTTAGCTGCTGTTTACTTGGATGAGGTGCATTAGTCCATAAGCTGTTAGGGCGGGCTTAGTTCCCCACCAGCCTACGATGGATGATTTGCCAGCTGGTCTATCCAAATGCCGATTGTCAGTGCGTACAAGGCGTGAAGAAGGCCCTTCTTCATCCGGCTGTGATGTTCGTGTTGCGTGTTGCTGTCTGTTTATGTTGGGGTGTTTGCACACGTGGGCTCCTCACTGTCCCTAGCGTTTCAGGCTTGGGACTGATTGCCCAACCCACAGCATAGGATATTTTCTTTGAAAGAGTGTTTCTCTCTGCAGAACCGAGAATCACTATGTACAGTTGAATTTTCTGTTTGTGCATGGGAATGAGTAGGTCTGAGCGCTGGCGCCCCCGGGATACACTAACTCCCCATTACCCTCTTCCCAGCCCCTGGCCGGCACCATCCCACTCTCCGTCTCTGTGAACTTGACTACTCCAGGAGCCTCGCTGTAGAATCGTTAGTCCTTGTGTTTTTGTGAGTGACTTCTCTCACTCAGCAGAATGTAATGTCACCCAAGTCCACCCATGTTGTAGCAGGTGTCAAAATTCCGTCCCTTTTTTGGCCCGAACACTGTTGCATTGTGTGTGTACCTGGCATATTCTTCATTCATCCAGTGATGGACGCTTGGGGTGCCGTCATCTTCAGGCTCTTGTGAATGATGCTGCTGTGAACATGGGTGCGGATACTTGCATCCCTGCTTTCAGTTCTTTGGGGCTTATATCCACCAGTTGCTGGATCATATGGTCATTAGAAAAAGATTTTTGAGAGTAAAAAAATGCCATGCTATATAGAGCATTTTCGAGTCTATTACATTGTAGCCAACAAGCATATGTTAATAACAACGTATCTTTAAAAACTAGGTATCAGGTTCAATTTTAGAAGGTTTTCAGATCTGAGCTACTGATGTAGTTAATAAATTTATAATATCCTGAAAAATCTATTGTGACATGAGCACTAGTGAGCCCGATGGGGCTCCCCACCCAAACACGTGTCCGTTGCCCCATGGCCATCTCGCGTATAGTATGAGGTTCTAAGTTGAGATGAGTTTCTGTTAACTTTTTTTTTTTTAAAGAGATGCCAAGATTGCATCTAGTGAGCATATGAGGATCGGAGGCAATGAAGAGATGGCGTGGCTGCAGATCTGTGAGCCCACGGAGAAGGACAAAGGAAAATATACCTTCGAGATTTATGACGGCAAAGATAACCATCAGCGCTCACTCGACCTGTCTGGTCACGGTAAGATAATTATTCTTTAGCTCCTCCTGATTCTGTGTTCAGTGACCCATTGACAGTGCTAGACCAGGAAATGCTCTGATTTTATGAGTTTCATTCAGAGAAAATTATTTCTGGATAATCAGTTTATTCCTTTGGCTGTTTGTCCGTTTTCATTAAGCCAGTTCACGGGTAAAGCACCTGAGTGAGTGAGGGAAAAGCCAAACACAACGAAACCATTAAACCGTATGAAACATTTCCTTACAGCGTTCGATGAAGCCTTGGCAGAATTCCAGCAGCTGAAGTAAGATTTGCATGTCCGCACGGATTTACATGTCTGCATGATGGTCTGTCCCCGGAGGGCCGCTGGGCGGAGCGTGGGAACATGGGGGCCCCCGGTGCCCACATAAAAATGACAGTTGATGCAGTTCAGTGTGCATAGGGCAGGCATCCTTCTAAACTGTACATGTTTTTATAAACTAACTGTCTAGAGTCATCATAACCCTGGGTTGCTTTAAATGATGAAAATGACAGGTTTCTGAAATAGTTATAATTATGGCAACAGAATATACAGAATGATTTTTTTACGGTTATATTTTTGGGTTCTTTTTAAAGACTTTATTTTTTTCGAGCAATTTTATCATAGCAAAATTGAGACGAAGGTGCAGAGATGTCCCGTGTACACCCTGTCCACCCCATGCATGGCCTGACCCCAGCACCCTCACCAGACGGTGCATTTGTCACCAGCGATGACCCCACAGGGACACGTCCTCACCCACAGTCTGCGGGGGACCTCAGAGTTCCCTCCGGGTGTCGTCCATTCTGTGGGTTTGGACAAGTGTATGATGACCTGTGTCCACCACTGTAGGATCACACAAAGCATATTCACTGCCCTAAAACCCTCTGTGCTCCCTGTTCACACCTCCATCCTGTCCTCTGTCACCCACTGACCCTGCTCCTTTTCCTGGCTCCATGGTTTGACTTTCCCCCAGCACGTCCTGGGCTTGCAATCCTGCAGCGTGTAGACTTTCAGACAGGTGTCTTTCATGTACTGATCTGCATTTAGGGTTCCTCCCTGCCTTTGTGTGGCTTGAAGGCTCATTTATTTTTAGTGCTGAATAATACCCCATTGTTCCGAGCAACTTTTGAAAGAATCCCTCGAGATTTCTAAACGTGGAACTGAATTTTGGAGTATCCAAAAAGGAGAGCAGTCACTGGCCATACTAGGTTATTCAGGAAATGTGTGTGGAACGGAGGAACGGACGGCTAAGATAAGTCAGTGTTTTCAAAAATATCTAGAAATCTCCAGTGCAATCTGGTGAATTTGGTGAAAAAAGAAATTTCTCCAACCTCACGCTCAAACCCTGAGCTTTACCGTGGGTTTCACCTGCCGAGAGATGGGGCAACCCACCACGGCCCTCAGCAGCGGCAGGGGGGACGTTCTTGTAAGAACACGTGTCCTCCTTCCTCCTTCCTTTCGCTTTCGTGTCCAGCAAAGCTCTGAAATGTGTGATCTTGTTGTGGTCCCGTTTTCTCACGACTGTCTTTTTATTCTCTCTGCTCCCGTTGATTTTTAGGGCCGCTGCTTTTGCAGAGAAGAGTAAGTACATGTTACATTATAACGAGCACCACTTACTATTTTGTGTGGGGCCAAAGGGCCCACATTCAGGGTGTTAATGTTGTGTGTTAAATGGTAGATAGCAAACCTGCTCGCCCAGATTGGAGAAGCTTCCATGACTCCCAACACCCACATTCCCGATCCTGCCAACACATCCTGTGCCACCCAGCCCAGCCTGGCCTTCCACTTTGGCTCCTTGTTACGTCTGGGGTCTCCTTTCTCCCTTCTACCCTCCACCCTCTTGCTCCGTGTTCTTTTATGAGATGCTCAGGCAGGTGTGGCCATAGGTAGAGGATGCAGAGCGGAGGCCAGCAAGTCAGTGTATCAGTCTCGCCGGTCCGAGTGAAGGGAGGCATGCCGCCCAGAGCCACCTGGGGAAGCACCGGGTCAGGAGGTGGAGGCAGGAGTGAAGGGTGTGCTTAGACCATGGCCTTTGTTGGCGTTTCCTTGGGACAGGCAGGCGGGGTGTGGTAAATGATCTAGGACTGGCTCGTTTGAATTATTTCACTGGGCTTTGGTCCGTAGGGGTGGCCCGCAGCTGTGTGGCACCAGGCCCTCGGAGGATCAAGGTAGAGGAATATTGCTCCCAGGTGCAGGGGCAGGTGGGGGAGGCAGCTCGGAGGGGCGTTGCCTCCTGGGTGAGGATCGGTGGAGGCATCCTCGCTCCGGGTAGGCTGGTTGGCCTCTCACAGGCTGGGCCCTTTGCTCTCTCTGAGAATTGGCTACCCCAGGAGGGGCCATCTCCTTAGCCAGGAAGGTTTCTAGGATGTCAAAGCATAATATACAGAAAATAGACTCCTGTAGGGTCCAATGCCCTTAGAAAGCTCTGCCCTCCAGACGCACAGGACCCCTCTCCCTTCCAGGATGCGTTTAGCTGTATCAGGTTCCCTACGTGGAGCCTTTGGTGAGCTCACGCATGTCCCTCCTTCCCTGGCGGGCGTTCACAGCCGTCCCTGCACAGGACCTGAGACTCCTCCTGAGCCCCCCACTTTATATACACAGTAGTGGGAGCCCCTCCCTGTGTCGGCTTGTATCCACGTGCACTCAGCATGGGGCCAGCTCTGTAGAAACATCCCTGTTGGTAGTCTTCTGAACCGAGTCGCCTTCATGTTGCAGATCGTGGCAAGGTGATTGGTGGCTTACCTGACGTGGTGACCATAATGGAGGGCAAGGTAAGAGCACACAGCAGGACACGGAGTTAGGACGGCACGGGGTTTCGGCAGTGCAGTGCAGTCCCCCTGCATAGTACCTAGCCTGGGGAGCCTGGGGAGCCTGGGGAGGGGATTGCATGTTGCTCAGCCCCCAGAGGACAGGTTGCTCCCCACCCACCATGATGCTTGTCTTAGGCTGCTTCTGGTAACACTTATGTTATCAAAGGATGGAAGAGTTTACTCTTCTGGACCCACAAACAGCAGCTTTAGGAGCATGGAGACAAGGTGCATGATTCAGGCATCACAGAGCAGGTGTGTGGCAGCTGTGCGTCCAGGCTCTGGGCGTCCACCGGTCTTGGGCGTCCACCGGTCCTGGGCGTCCACCCGGTGCTGGGCGTCCACTGGTCCTGGGCGTCCACCCGGTCCTGGGCATCCACCCGGTCCTGGGCGTCCACCGGTCCTGGGCGTCCACCCGGTCCTGGGCGTCCACCCGGTCCTGGG
>NW_023270320.1:39732207-39777825 GCF_011800145.1 Mirounga leonina | reverse complement strand
GTCCACCGGTCCTGGGTGTCCACCTGTCCTGGGCCCTTGGCAGCAGTAACTGCACAGGGAGCAGGTTGGCCATGCCCTGTAGGAAGGCGGAAACCACCTGCGTCAAGTGAGAAATGAAAAGCATCTCTGCTTAGTTGTCAGGGTCACTTTGGAATTTATAATGGAAATGGCTAAGTGGAGGTTTAGTTTGTGGCCGGTCAGTGGAGTTACTGACATCTAGTTGCTACCTCTAGCCATCTTCAGCCATTCGTACCCAATGTCCAGGGTTCATAGACACTTGAGAGAATGTCATTAGGCCAAGATACTAAAACGTACAGGCCTTTTCTTTAGCAACTAAGGAAAGCCTAGAGAGTTCCTGAGCTGGAGTCGTCATGGGTCTCACAACAAGGATGGACCGAGATGTAAGCAGCAGCTCCATGGTCTCATGGGCTGAGCACACGGTCCTGGGCGTCACAATGTGTTTGCTCCATCTGATTTACCACTTTTTTTTTTTTTTTTTGATTTACCACTTTTAAGACAATATCTTCTCTGGATTTGCCAGAGGAACTGGCAAAATGGATCTGTGAGTTTGAATACAAAGGAAATTTGGAAGCAGGCTAAATACATCTCCTGTAAAATGTGGAGTTTAATTCCCTCTACATTCTTTAATTGACATCGGCCATGGATTAAGACAGAATAAATAGAAAAAATTATCACTGATTTTTCTCACGAGCTGCCCATGAGGCTGTGAGCTTGTTTGCATCCTGCTGTCTTTGGATCCCTCATGTCTAGCTTGGCGCTTACGCATAGAAAGAGCCTCTTGACCAACTGAGCTATACGTGGGGTGGACAGACACTTCGCTGACCCATCCCCTTGGGAGAGGCAGTATGACTTCCGTGTTTCTAACCCTCCCTTCTCTGCTCCCCCCGCCCCCCAAAAGACCTTGAACCTGACCTGCACCGTGTTTGGAAGCCCTGACCCCGAGGTCGTGTGGTTCAAGAATGACAAGGACATCGAGCTCAGCGAGCACTTCTCAGTCAAGGTGGAGCAGGGCAAGTGCGTCAGCATGACCATCAAGGGCGTGACCTCTGAGGACTCGGGCAAGTACAGCATGCACGTCAAGAACAAGTACGGAGGTGAGAAGATCGACCTCACCATCAGCGTGTACAAACACGGGGAGAAGATCCCCGACATCTCGCCGCCCCAGCAGGCGAAGCCGAAGCTCATCCCGGCCTCGGCCTCCGTGCTGGCCCAGTGAAGGAGCTGCCGCGGGCGGGAAGGCCACCGGAGGGCGGTGTGCTGGTTCAGACGGGTGACCGGAGTGAGGTCACGTGCGCCGACGGTCCAGCAGGCGTCAACGCTTTTAGTTTGGCACTTGGTTGTTATTCTCTTATGTCCCTCCAAGGGCGAAAGCTCAGCTTGTTTGCACCAGGCTAGAACAAGGTCTGCGGATACCAGCGGAGGGTGGGTTGCAAGGTGCCCGCTCGGATTTCCGTGGCTGCTGGCCCAGGACGCAAAGGCCCCAGCACGTTGGTGGTTGCGGCGTGTGGGGCAGACAGCCTAGCGGCTCCGGAATCCTGGCTGTAGAGCCTTGCACGCGTGTGTTGTCTGGTTGCACTCCCGTTTTCTCTCGCTGTAGACGAATAAAACTTTATAAAGGCAATTGGTGTGGTTCTCCTGCATCAAGCTGTACCCGACCCCATCTGCTGCGTTTCCGGGCTCCATTACGGATCGGCATGTGGTGGCACAGCCAGGGGCACGCGAGTGTGCAATCTGGAGACGGGGGCGCGGGGGGTGCAGATCACACGCACAGTATTTACCCGGCCGGGCTTGGTGGCGGCCCCGAGGCTGGCAGGGGCAGCGACCCACACGACCATCACTCCTGAGACGGTGTGCATCTCGTGCGGGCTTAGAGATGTTCCGAGCACGGATCTAAAAGTCTCCGTGGAGGAAAACAGGACGTGTGGATGGCCACGGTCCTTTTTAGTGTGCTAAGTAACTGGTCCGGGGTGTCAGAAGGAAGAGAGGCATCACTGGAAATGATCAGAGCAGTAGCCGTGGAAGCACATGGAAATTGGCTGACTCTGGGTCTCTCCGTGAAGTTCAACAAAATGTATGGCTGAACATGGCCTTTCTTTGAACTCTTTCTTCCCTTTTTGGGAACAGGCTGAAATTCCTTAGGCATCAAATTCCTACCTCAATATTTTAGTTTTATATTAAACATATTGCTTTTATCAGAAAAAGCTTTGGTAGTTCAGAACATTTTTATGTATCTCTCATTAGGGCCAATCCAAACTTGATGAGATTGTGCTATTTTTGCTCTCTCGGGCCCCAGCAGATTAGATGATGCCCACCCCCACAGGGGCGGAAGGGGTTTCTGAGCTCAGCCCCCCGACTCACATGCTCACCTCCCTCAGACGCCCTCACAGGTGCCGTCTCCTGCAGCCCCGTCAAGCGGACCCCACACCACTAGGGTGGCGAGCCGTCCTCCGGGCTGGCACGCCCAGAAGCACCGGCGCCTTCTGCCCTTCACGGCAGCATGTTTCCATCTGTGACGAGGGGCTGTCAGGTGTCACCGCACAGCTGCCGTGTGTCCCCTGCAGCTCACGCACCGTCTGTGGGGACACTTGAAGACCACGGCAGTGTCCTGACCTGGTAGCCGTACCGGTTCTTGTCTGCGGGCAGCTCTCCCGTGGTGGCTCCAGCCGCGCCGGCTCAGCCCGGTCGGCATGCTGCTCATCCCTCGCACACTCACTCATTGTGTCCACACCTACCTTTACCCCTCTGCATCTCACTGCGCCCGCGGGCACCGGCTTCACTCGCTGGGCTGAAAGATTCGCCTGCCCCGACTCACTGTTGCGCCCCACTGTCCACCTTCAGCCGGACGGCAGCGTCCGTCTTCAGCGCGCAGTGTGGGCATCCTCCTTCCTGGGCGAGTCGTCTGTGCGCCGTCTGTGTCTCAGCTCTCCTCGCGCGCCCCTCCACCGCCTCTCTCTGCAGCATCCGTGGGCCAGCTTCGCCTGGTGGCCGTAAGCTCCCCTAATAAGGCTGATGTCAGGGTTCCCACGTGGTTTCCCTTGACGCCTGTTGCAGTAGGAGAGGCCCGTGACCCAGACAGGACCTGCCCCCCGCTCACACCCACGGCTGCTGGCGAATGACAGCGCCCTGGCCGAGGACAAGCAAGGACATGCGGTGTCCACGCCTCCTCCCGGCTCAGCGCCTGAGCAGCTTTTTCATTATGGGCATGTCACTTGGACTCTTTAAGTCTAGCTTCCTTTTATCTATAAAAATTCAGGAAATGATGCTTTTTATGAGAGAGTGTGATATGTATTCTGAGGGCTCAGTTATAGAAAGAATGAATTTTGGATTCATGTGATTATGAGATATGGTGGTTTGGGGTGCAAGTGGGCCTTTTAAATAAGTCAACCATCTGTTGAAACTGTCTGTCAGTTCTGTTTCTAGGGCATCTCATGAGAATAGTTAGATACAGATTCATTTAAATCAGCCCCAGAAGTGGGCTTCGTCTGGGACTCTGAGCCTGTCCGGAAAACAGGGGTGTGTGTGGGAATGTAAGCAACTAAAATGTGATTCAGCAAAACTCGTCCTCATCAAACAATCATGTCGCAAGTCATGGGCTTCCAAAACTGAGACAAGGGCTAATCAGGGTACAACAGACCCAAACCTTTCTTTGCAGCTGTACACATTCCTACTAGCTGCCCATCACGCAAAGAATGCGTTAATGCTTCCGGGTATATATCTAAAGAAAATGAAAGTACTGTCAGGGAGACTCCTGCAGCCCATGTTCACTGCAGCGGTATTCACAGTCGCCAAGATGTGGAAACAGCCTAGGGGTCCGATGATGGATGAATGGATAAAGAAGATGTGCACACACACACACACACACACTGGAATAGTACTCAGCCATAAAAAGGAAGGAAATCTTGCCATTTGAGACAACATGCATGGACCTTGAGACCATTATGCTAAATGAGGTAAGTCAGAGAAAGAGAAATACTGGGTCATCTCACTTATATGTGGACTCTAAAAAAGTAGAACCCACAGAAGGAGAGTAAAATGGTCATTACCAGAGCCTGGGGAGGGGAAGTGGGGAGATGTTGGCCAAAGGCTACAAACGTCCACTTATAAGATGAGTAAGCTCTGGGGATCTAGTGCACAGCATGGAGACTACAGTTAACGATACTGTGCGATGTACTTGAAAGTTGCCTAGAGAGTAGACCTTAAAAGTTCTCACCACAAAACAGAAATAGTAGTTATACGATGCGACGCCACGGTGGTAATCACTTTGCAATATGTAAGCGTGTTAGATCTGTGCCTTGCACACCTTACACGTCGTTACATGTCAGTTGTATCTCAATAAAGCTGGGGGGAAGGTATTTGTAAACCTGGTCAACTCATGTGAGAAACATCAAGATTTTGCATCTTCTAAAAATAAGATTTTAAGATTGCCCATATCCTATTTTTAAGAAATAATTCACGGATTTCCTCCTCTCTGCTCTCAGGCTTGCCAGAATGAAATTGTGTGAGGTCAGAAAGTGAGCTGGAGACCCCTTTCTGGGAATGATGTTTTCTGTCTGTCTGTCTGTTTTGTTTCCCTTTGAGCATCAGAGCGGCATGTTGGCAATGCTAAAACTTCTGTGGGGCCAAGACCGGGAACAGGGAGGTACCACTTATTTTGTAGTATTTAGTACAGCTCACCTTATGTCAAATGAATCCTGATCGCCAAGACGCACAGCAGGTAAACAAAGGGGAACGTGGGCCCCGTGCAAGGAACTCACAGCTCCCAACGGGACACATACTATATAGTCAACAGACATGACAGCGAGACGTGTCTCTCACGGCCTCAGAGCTGCATCGCTGTTTACGGAGAAGGAGACCCATCCTGGGGATTTGGGTCGATGGCCGAGCGTGTGACAGATGCCACAGGTGGAGCTTGGGTTTAATACATGTGCCTCATTCAGTGGGTGACAAATGTGCTGCTCTGTGCAAAACGTTTTTTTTTCCCCTATGAAACATTTTAACCCAGGAGCGCAGTGGGAACCGTGTGTGAACGTTAATGGCTTAGAAAATTAAAAACCATAAACAGATTTAGACATTACATTTCATAAAGAGTACATGCACAGTAACAATAGCATTAAGCCAATGAACAGATGTGTATCCACGGCAAAAGGTACTGAGAGTGTTTCATTAGCGGGTGGGTATTTGTCATAAAGGTTTTTTTTTTTGAATTGATTCAAACTGTTTTTTTTTAAAGATTTTATTTATTTATTTGAGACAGAGAGAATGAGAGACAGAGAGCATGAGAGGGAGGAGGGTCAGAGGGAGAAGCAGACTCCCTGCCGAGCAGGGAGCCCGATGCGGGACTCGATCCCGGGACTCCAGGATCGTGACCTGAGCCGAAGGCAGTCGCTTAACCAACTGAGCCACCCAGGCGCCCGATTCAAACTATTTGTTAACTAAATGAAGGTAGGTTTGTGCGTTTGTGGATGTGGGAAATGTCTGTCACCCATGTGCTGCCCAGAAAGCCCTTCCTCCCATCCTGGGGTTCTGGCGTAGCGCTGGAGAGAGATGCTCAGTCTCTAGAGGAGGGACTTCTAACCCAGGTCAGGGTGCACGTACAGTCTCTCACCCCCAGATGAGCGTCAGGTGGACGCCTCCGTGCTCGGTTCTCATCAAAATGGGGCAACTGTGACTGGTCAGACCCACGCGGCTCTCCTGTCTTTCTCTCAAGAGGACGTGGAAAGAAGGGAAGGCTTTTGCAGGATGTGGCAGGCATTCCTTCTTCCCATTCAGGAGGTGAGGAGAGGAACGGAAGCGGCCCTGAGCTCCAGTGCAAACCCGCCCCGCCCCAGTGACCCGCCTGCCTGACGTCCTCCAAGGCGAGCCCCGGCTGACAGGGGTCTAGTTTGCTCTGAAGGACATAAGGAGCCCGCTTCTTGTCCCTCTCTCCCTGCCCCCCCCCGTGATACCCCTTGTCCCTGCTCAGTCTCCCAGCCCGTTGGCAGGCCAGCAAGGGCCCAGACCCCTGAGCCGTGAGGGCCGAACGCCCAGTGTGGACGCCCCGCGAGCCGGGGACAAACCTTCGCCTCTCGGTGTCTCCTTCTTCAGCTGTCCCTTGGGGACGACAATGGCGCCCATCCCCAGGGCTCCGTGGGGAGATTTGTGAGGATGCGTGGCCATATGAGGAGCACGGGCGAGGTGCCTGGTTTACAGCAGGTGCTGTGTGTGTGCTAATACCCAGCATTACTAGTATCAATGCCTAATATTTAATATTTTGCCTAGATTATCTTTTATCTTGATTTTTCCATTTTTTTTCCTCATCCACACTTGGTTGCTTTTTTCCCACCATCTTTTCTGTGATTTCTTTAAAAATTTTAGGCCATTCTTTATCATTTTCCTTCAAGGGAGATTTCATCTGGAGCCAGGGCCCCTCTTCCTATCCTTTACACACCACCTGTATGAAGACTTAGGGATACTTTTTTTTTTGTCCTTGCATTTACTCTGTAAACATTCACTTAAAAAAAAATAAGCCTTCTTGGAAAGATGGGATTGTACCCCAGTTCTTTCAAAATTATGGTTTTGTTGCTCTTCTAGCAGCAAACTGAGTTTTGGTTGAATGAGTGGTCCTCACTGAAATAACAGGTCAGTCCAGCCCGTCTCTCCATCACGTCTGTAACAAAACTGCAGGTAGCAGGTGTGGTTCTGGTGTGAAGTGTGGTACCCTCAGCCCGCGTTACGTACCTGACACTTGGCGTGCACCCCACTCACAGGGTCACATGGCACGATGCAACCGTGAATCCGAGCCTGGCGGTCCGCCATCTCTTGGGCAGTGTGGACGGTGCCCGCGTTGGTCTCCCAGGCCCAGCTGCAGTGCGAGCTGACCTGTGGCCCGCGGTCGGGGGCGGCCCCAGCACTTCGGAGCCCGCGGGGATGGGCAAACGGAAGCACTGGCTTCCCTCGTCACCCTTGGTGCACTTGCTTGTTAGACAAAAAACTCTCTGTTAAAGCCTTTCCAAGGCCAGCTTCTCCGTGGCTTCAAGGTTTAGGCTCAAGGGATGCTGGTGGTGTACTGGGGAGCCTTCATGGTCCTGTTCCCGCTGCACGACCTGCCCCAGACTCAGGCGGGCCCTCAGCTGAGCGGCTGTCGGTTCCCCTTCGGAGGGAAGTGGCACCATAATCATACCCTTGGCGGCATCCCTGCCCAGCCTTACAAACACTTCTGAGTGCTGAGTTAAAGGAACATGGAGAGCGGGCCCCCCAGCCAGCGGCCCCGGGTTCCGGGCCCCGCGAAACCTCTAGATGGCGCTCGGAGAACAGGCATGGACTGCCGCCTCCTTCCCAGATCCATCTTTTTGATGCAAACACATCTCTTAGTGAATGGAAGATTATTAAAGGCATTACACTTACCCAGTGACAAGGACAGGTCTGGCAAATTACTGTTTCCAGGAAATAGCAGGTCATTTTGAAGGCAATGATACAGGCTCTTAATCTTCACATGATACCCATGAGAAGGAATAAAACACACCTAGTGAGATATTACAAGGCTCTTGTTACATCAGTGAAGTCATCAAAATATGTGAACTATCTATACATTAAGTTTGGGGTATGAATTTTAAATATTCCATGTTTCAAAGAGGTGTGTCAAACGCAGCCGGCTCGCTCATTTGTCAAAGCAGTAAATTACACAGCATTGAAATTTTTCACATTAAGTGTCTGATCCTGCAGAACCATCAGTCGGGGACAGACGTGGTCAATCAGAGGAGTTTCTGGATCTTCAGGGAACTGTGCTCCCCCAGGTGACCTTGGGTGTCCTTGAGTATTTTCTCAGTGGTCATTCTGCGCCTTGATTTTTTTTTCCCACAGTGCTTTTTTTTATTCTTATGTTAATCCCCATACATTACATCATTAGTTTTAGATGAAGTGTTCCATGATTCATTGTTTGTGCATAACACCCAGTGCTCCATGCAGAACGTGCCCTCCTCAATACCGGTCACCAGGCTAACCCATCCTCCCACCCCCCCCTCTAGAACCCTCAGTTTGTTTTTCAGAGTCCATTGTCTCTCATGGTTCGTCTACCCTACGATTTCCCCCGCTTCATTCTTCCCCTCCCGCTACCTTCTTCTTCTTTCTTAACATATATTGCATTATTTGTTTCAGAGGTACAGATCTGAGATTCAACAGTCTTGCACAATTCACAGCGCTTACCAGAGCACATACCCTCCCCAGTGTCTATCACCCAGTCACCCCATCCCTCCCACCCCATCCCCCACTCCAGCAACCCTCAGTTTGTTTCCTGCGATTAAGAATTCCTCATATCAGTGAGATCATATGATACATGTCTTTCTCTGTTTGACTTATTTCGCTCAGCATAATACCCTCCAGTTCCATCCATGTCATTGCAAATGGCAAGATCTCATTCCTTTTGATGGCTGCATAATATTCCATTGTATATATATACCACCTCTTCTTTATCCATTCATCTGTCGATGGACATCTTGGCTCTTTCCACAGTTTGGCTATTGTGGACATTGCTGCTATAAACATCGGGGTGCACGTACCCTTCGGATCCCTACATTTGTATCTTTGGGGTAAATACCCAGTAGTGCAACTGCTGGATCGTACGGTAGCTCTATTTTCAACTTTTTGAGGAACCTCCATACTGTTTTCCAGAGTGGCTGCACCAGCTTGCATTCCCACCAACAGTGTAGGAGGGTTCCCCTTTCTCCGCATCCCCGCCAACATCTGTCGTTTCCTGACTTGTTAATTTTAGCCATTCTGACTGGTGTGAGATGGTATCTCATTGAAGTTTTGATTTGGAATTCCCTGATGCCGAGCGAGATTGAGCACTTTTTCATGTGTCTGTTGGCCATTTGGATGTCTTCTTTGGAAAAATGTCTGTTCATGTCTTCTGCCCATTTCTTGATTGGATTCTTTGTTCTTTGGGTGTTGATTTTGATGAGTTCTTTATAGATTTTGGATACTAGCCCTTTATCTGATATGTCATTTGCAAATATCTTCTCCCATTCTGTCGGTTGTCTTTGGTTTTGTTGACTGTTTCCTTTGCTTTGCAAAAGCTTTTTATCTTGATGAAGTCCCAATAGTTCATTTTTGCCCTTGCTTCCCTTGCCTTTGGTGATGTTTCTAGGAAGAAGTTGCTTCAGCTGAGGTCAAAGAGGTTGCTGCCTGTGTTCTCTTTTAGGATTTTCATGGACTCCTGTCTCACATTGAGGTCTTTCAACCATTTGGAGTCTATTTTTGTGTGTGGTGGAAGGAAATGGTCCAGTTTCATTCTTCTGCATGTGGCTATCCCATTTTCCCAACACCATTTGTTGAAGAGACTGTCTTTGTTCCATTGGACATTCTTTCTGCTTTGTCAAAGATGAGTTGACCATAGAGTTGAGGTTCCATTTCTGGGCTCTCTATTCTGTTCCATTGATCTATGTGTCTGTTTTTGTGCCAGTACCATGCTGTCTTGATGATGACAGCTTTGTAATAGAGCTTGAAGTCCGGAATTGTGATGCCGCCGGCTTTGCTTTTCTTTTTCAACATTCCTCTGGCTATGCGGGGTCTTTTCTGGTTCCATACAAATTTTAGGATGATTTGTTCCATTTCTTTAAAAAAAGTGGATGGTATTTTGATGGGGATTGCATTGAATGTGTAGATTGCTCTAGGTAGCATCGACATCTTCACAATATTTGTTCTTCCAATCCATGAGCATGGAACGTTTTTCCATTTCTTTGTGTCTTCCTCAATTTCTTTCATGAGTATTTTATAGTTTTCTGAGTACAGATCCTTTGTCTCTTTGGTTAGATTTATTCCTAGGTATCTTTTGGTTTTGGGTGCAACTGTAAATGGGATCGACTCCTTAATTTCTCTTTCTTCTGTCTTGTTGTTGGTGTATAGGAATGCCACTGATTTCTGTGCATTGATTTTATATCCTGCCACTTTACTGAATTCCTGTATGAGTTCTAGCAGTTTTGGGGTGGAGTTTTTGGGGTTTTCCATATAAAGTATCATATCATCTGTGAAGAGTGAGAGTTTGACTACTTCTTTGCCGATTTGGATGCCTTTTATTTCTTTTTGTTGTCTGATTGCTGTGGCTAGGACTTCCAATACTATGTTGAATAGCAATGGTGATAGTGGACATCCCTGCCGCGTTCCTGACCTTAGGGGGAAAGCTCTCAGTTTTTCCCCATTGAGAATGATATTCGCTGTAGGTTTTTCATAGATGGCTTTTATGATATTGAGGTATGTACCCTCTATGCCTCTACTCTGAAGAGTTTTGATCAAGAAAGGATGCTGTACTTTGTCAAAAGCTTTTTCTGCATCTATTGAGAGGATCATATGATTCTTGTTCTTTCTTTTGTTAATGTATTGTATCACATTGATTGATTTGCGGATGTTGAACCAACCTTGCAGCCCAGGGATAAATCCCACTTGGTCATGGTGAATAATCCTTTTAATGTACTGTTGGATCCTATTGGCTAGTATTTTGGTGAGAATTTTTGCATCCATGTTCATCAGGGATATTGGTCTGTAATTCTCCTTTTTGATGGGGTCTTTGTCTGGTTTGGGGATCAAGGTAATGCTGGCCTCATAAAATGAGTTTGGAAGTTTTCCTTCCATTTCTATTTTTTGGAACAGTTTCAGAAGAATAGGTATTAATTCTTCTTGAAATGTTTGGTAGAATTCCCCTGGGAAGCCATCTAGCCCTGGGCTTTTGTTTTTTGGGAGATTTTTGATGACTGCTTCAATTTCCTTAGTGGTTAGAGGTCTGTTCAGGTTTTCTATTTCTTCCTGGTTCAGTTTTGGTAGTTGATACATCTCTAGGAATGCCTCCATTTCTTCCAGGTTATCGAATTTGCTGGCATAGAGTTGCTCATAATATGTTCTTATAATTGTTTGTATTTCTTTGGTGTTGGCTGTGATCTCTCCTCTTTCATTCATGATTTTGTTGATTTGGGTCATTTCTCTTCTCTTTTTGATAAGTCCTGCCAGGGGTTTATCAATCTTGTGAATTCTTTCAAAGAACCAGCTCCTAGTTTCGTTGATCTGTTCTACTGTTCTTTTAGTTTCTATTTCATTGATTTCTGCTCTGATCTTTATGATTTCTCTTCTCCTGCTGGGTTTAGGCTTTATTTGCTGTTCTTTCTCCAGCTCCTTTAGGTGGAGGGTTAGGTTGTGTACTTGAGACCTTTCTTGTTTCTTGAGAAAGGCTTGTATTGCTATATACTTTCCTCTTAGGACTGCCTTTGCTGCATCCCAAAGATTTGGAATAGTTGTGTTTTCATTTTCATTGGTTTCCATGTATTTTTTAAATTCTTCTTTAATTTCCTGGTTGACCCATTCATTCTTCAGTAGGATGCTCTTTAGCCTCCATGTATTTGAGTTCTTTCCGACTTTCCTCTTGTGATTGAGTTCTAGTTTCAAAGCATTGTGGTCTGAAAATAGGCAGGGAATGATCCCAATCTTTTGGTACCGGTTGAGACCTGATTTATGAACTAGGATGTGATCTATTCTGGAGAATGTTCCATGGGCACTAGAGAAGAATGTGTATTCCGTTGCTTTGGGGTGGAATGTTCTGAATATGTCTGTGAAGTCCATTTGGTCCAGTGTGTCATTTAAAGTCTTTATTTCCTTGTTGATCTTTTGCTTAGATGATCTGTCCATTTCCGTGAGGGGGGTGTTAAAGTCCCCCACTATTATTGTATTGTTGTCGATGTGTTTCTTTGCTTTTGTTATTAATTGCCTTATATAATTGGCTGCTCCCATGTTAGGGGCATAGATATTTACAGTTGTTAGATCTTCTTGTTGGATAGACCCTTTAAGTAGGATATAGTGTCCTTCCTCATCTCTTATTACAGTCTTTGGTTTAAAATCTAATTTGTCTGATATAAGGATTGCCACCCCAGCTTTCTTTTGGTGTCCATTAGCATGGTAAATGGTTTTCCACCCCCTCACTTTCAATCTGGGGGTGTCTTTGGTTCTAAAATGAGTCTCTTGCAGACAGCATATCGATGGGTCTTGTTTTTTAATCCAATCTGATAGCCTGTGTCTTTTGATTGGGGCATTTAGCCCATTTATATTCAGGGTAACTATTGAAAGATAGGAATTTAGTGCCATTGTATTGCCTGTAAGGTGACTGTTACCGTATATTGTCTGTGTTCCTTTCTGGTCTATGTTGCTTTTAGGCTCTCTCTTTGCTTAGAGGACACCTTTCAAGATTTCCTGTAGGGCTGGTTTTGTGTTTGCAAATTCCTTTAGTTTTTGTTTGTCCTGGAAGCTTTTTTTTTTTTTTAAGATTTTATTTATTTATTTATTTGAGAGAGAGAATGACAGAGAGAGAGAGAGAGCACATGAGATGGGGGAGGGTTAGAGGGAGAAGCAGACTCCCTGCTGAGCAGGGAGCCCGATGCGGGATTCGATCCCGGGACTCCAGGATCATGACCTGAGCCGAAGGCAGTCGCTTACCCAACTGAGCCACCCAGGCGCCCCTGTCCTGGAAGCTTTTTATCTCCCCCTCAATTTTCAATGACAGCCTAGCTGGATATAGTATTCTTGGCTGCATATTTTTCTCATTTAGTGCTCTGAATATATCCTGCCAGTCCTTTCTGGCCTGCCAGGTCTCTGTGGATAGGTCTGTTGCCAATCTAATGTTTCTACCCTTGTAGGTTACATATCTCTTCTCCCGAGCTGCTTTCAGGATTTTCTCTTTGTTTCTGAGACTCGTAAGTTTTACTATTAGATGTTGGGGTGTTGACCTATTTTTATTGATTTTGAGAGGGGTTCTCTGTGCTTCCTGGATTTTCATGCCTGTTTCCTTCCCCAAATTAGGGAAGTTCTCTGCTATAATTTGCTCCTTTATACCTTCTGCCCCTCTCTCTCTTTCTTCTTCTTCTGGGATCCCGATTATTCTAATATTGTTTCATCTTATGGTATCGCTTATCTCTCGAATTCTGCCCTCGTGATCCAGTAGTTGTTTATCTCTCTTTTTCTCAGCTTCTTTATTTTCCATCACTTCATCTTCTATATTACTGATTCTCTCTTCTGCCTCATTTATTCTAGCAGTTAGCGCCCCCATTTTTGATTGCACCTCATTAATAGCCTTTTTGATTTCTACTTGGTTAGATTTTAGTTCTTTTACTTCTCCAGAAAGGGTTTCTGGAGGGTCTCTAATAACTTCCATATTTTTTTTCAAGCCCAGCTAGTATGTTTAAAGTGATGATTCTGAACTCTAGATCTGACATCGTACTAATGTCCGTATTCAGTAGGTCCCTGGCAGTCGGTACTACCTCTTGTTCTTTTTGTTAAGGTGATTTTTTCCGTCTTGTCATTTTGTGCAGAGGAGAATAGATTAATGAGAGAACAAAATGCTAGCAGAGTAACAACGTCCCCAGAAAATATACTCTAAACAAATCAGAAAAGACCTGAAGCAGTGGGAAAAGAAAGGGACAGAGAGAAAAAAGAAAAAGAAAAAAAAAAAAAGAAAAAGAAAAAGATAAAGATAAAAACAAAAACAAACAAAACAAACAACAACAGCAACAACAAAAAAAACCAGAATGTGATCAAATATGATCAGGCTGGTATATAGATCAGTGCCACACACTAGATTTGGGGTGTATTTTGGTCTTTTAGGAGAAAGTGCCTCCCAAAATTTTAAAGAAAGAAAAACTTATATATGTACAAAAATAAGGATTGATATGATGAAAGGATGGAATATGACTGTAAAGATGGAAATTATAAAAAATTTTATAAAAGGAATTGATAAGAAGTTGTTTGAAAAAAGAAAGAAGAGGATTTAAAAAAGAAAAAAGAAAAAAAAAGGGAGAGGATGTGATCAGGCAGGGGAATAGAAAACACCATATACTAGAGATTTAGGGTATATTTTAATCTGTTAGAAGAAACTATCTCAAAATTTTAAAGAGAGAACAACTTATATATATATGCCAAAAATTCGGGTAACTACTATGAAGGGATAGAATATGACTCTAAAAATGAAATATAAAAAATTTATTTTTAAAAAAGGGATTGATAAGATGTTGGTTGAAAAAGGGAAAAAGAAAAATTCAAAAAGAAAAAAAAAGAAAAAAAGACAGTTAAAAAAAAAATTAACTTTGAAAGACTAAAGAATCATGGTCAAAAAGCCATGAATTCTATGTGCATTATTCCCCTAGCGCTGGAGTTCTGCCGTTCTCATTGATCGGTAAACTTGGTCTTGGCTGGCTGGTCTCGCTGATCTTCTGGGGAGGGGCCTGTTGCCTTGGTTTCCAAATGTCTTTGCTGGAGGCGGAATTGCCCCGCCATTGCCCCCTCCATGCTAAGTAATCTGCTCGGATTGCTCTCCGGAGCTTTTGTTCCCTGCAAGCTTTCCGTCCAGCTTTGGAGGCGGAGAGTGAAATGGCAGCCTCCCAATCTCCGCCCTGGAGGAGCCGAGAACTCGGGGCCCGCTCCTCAGTGAGCCCCCAGAGAAAAGCCGTCAGTCACTCCCGTCTCCCCGGTCTCCGGCCGCACTCCGTGCTCACCCGGCCTGTGACCGCGCGTTTCTATCTCTGGCCCCCGACCCCGGGTGGAGTCTCCAAACCCAGCAGATCCCTGCGGTGCCTTCCCGTGCGGCTCCTCCCGGGGGAGGAAGGTGAGTCTCCCTGGATCCGCCGCTTGTTGGGTCCCTGCTGGAGGAAAAGTGGCCCGACTGTGCCGCGGATCACGGTCAATGGCCACCCCGAGCTGAGAGCCCGTGCCTCGGCTCCGCCTCTGCAGCCGGCTTCCCTGCTCCGTTACCTGGAAGCTCTGCCACATTCAGGCACCCCCGGTCTTCCTGTGACCCCGAGGGTCCTGAGACCACACTGTCCCGGAGGGTTCCACCCCCGCTTAGCCACTAGAGTGATGTCCCTCAGCGGAGCAGACTTCTAAAAGTTCCGATTTTGTGCTCCGTGGCTCTCTCACTTGCCAGAAGCGCCGACGGAGGCCCCTCCCCCGCCGTCTATCCTCCCGAATATCGCCTCGGATTCACTTCTCCGCACGTCCTACCTTCCAGAAAGTGGTCGCTTTTCTGATGAGAGAGTTGTTGCTATTCCTTTCTTCGATCTCCTGTTGGGTTTGTAGGTGTTCAGAATGGTTTGATCCCTATCCAGCTGAATTCCTTAGAGGAGACGAAATCCAGCTCTCCTACTCCTCTGCCATCTTGCTCTGCCCCTCTGCGCCTTGATTTTTAAAGACATCTTCATAAGGGTATTTGGGAGAAGAAGATTTGGGAGGCATCAGGGAGTCCTGTCACCCTGTCTTTTATGGTGAACAAACATGGTTAACCGTGTGGTTTCTATTTCTTTCACATTTTAATTGCCCCTTGGTGGTACAGCTAAGTAGTGGGAAGAAAGAGGACGTGGAAGGTGTCATTTTTCACTGGCTCAAAAATGGATTGACTCCATTTAAACATCATTTCACCTGTGGCACTGTGATGACACTTTGTAAGCAACGGGAACATATGGAGGAGATACGTGAAAAGAGCACATGAGAAATTACAGTGGGGACTGACAATCCCCAGGGGATTCAGCTCTGTGGCACCAGGAGCCCCTCCCACTCGCCCCCCGGCCTCTTCCTGTCATCCCTGCTTTCTGTGCCTCCTGCATCATTATCTCATTCACGATATTAGTCCTCTTCCCCAGGACCATAGAGATTTCTTTCATTTTTCTTCGTGTATTCCTATCAAGAAAAGGTTAATGCAGAGTACAGCGGGGGAACAGAGAATGTGGCTCTCGCCGTGGCTCTGGGACATACTAGCTTGCACAGTCCCGTCTCTTTCTGTGCCTTGGTCTCCTCTTCGGGGAGTGGGGCCAGTGGTTCTCAGGCTGAGCCCCATGCGCGTGCCAGAGGGCCCAACACGCCCTGCTCCCAGCAGGTAGGGACACCCCCCCGGGTCTTGCATAGGGGACGTTCCAGAAAGATTCCTTTCCAACAGGTGTTGGAATTGCTCGGTTTGTAGTTAGGGTCAGCAGTCTGAAGGCTTCCGAAAGTCCTCGCCGCAGCTAACGTGTTAGCGCCTCAGCATTCGCGTCCGTTTGGATGAGGAGTCGGTTCCCCATCTCAGCGGCTGAGCCTCGGGTGCCGGGGGCCCAGGTGGGCGGCCGCCTGCGTCCTCCCGGCCCGGGCTGGCGAAGCGCATGCGGGACGCGAGCTCCCGCAGGGCTGTCCTCCTGGTTCAGTGATGCCACACGGGCCACCCTCAGTTCTGGCACGAGGCTGTGACAACAGCCAGCCTGTTCATCCGTTTGGCGTCCTTCCCTATCCTCATCGAACTACTGAGAACGTCTGAAGAGCCAGGTCATCCCATAGCGAAGAACAGCTGACCTTCCGGCTCCGCCAGGTGGGAGCCTAAGAAACAGGCCACCTTTGGGTGCGTTTCCAGGACTCACTGGCACCTGCAGAAGCCACTCAGAAGGGCTGGATTGGACCTGAAGGTCGTACGCACCTGCTGGTTGAGCGCCGGTGTGTCAGGACGGTGGGAACGCACAGGACAGACAGAGGGCTGTCTTCCTAGGATTCCTGCACACGCAGCTCAAAGCCCTGGACGAGCACAGGTGAGCTGCGGCCCGGGGCTTCTAGCAGGGAAGGAGCTGTGTTCTGCCAGGACTCTCAACAGGTAGGCGGGGCCTGTCCCCACAGGTGGGCGGGCCCTGCTCTGGCAGTGGGCGGGGTCAGCTCCACTAGGTGGGCAGGGCCATGGTGCTTAACAGGTGGTCGGGGCTTGAGGGGGGTGGTCTCCTCCAGCGGGTGGGTGGGGCCTTGGCACCTTCAAGGCCCTCCTCAAGACTGCCTTCGACCGCCGTAGATTGATTTTTGTTTTATTTATCCCTTGCATTTCCTTTTATTGTATTTCCAGTATGGTTAGTTTTCCTTTTAAAAAAGACTATTTTTTTAGAGCAGTTTTAGGTTCATAACAAAATTCAGAGGAAGGCACAGATACTTTTCATGTCCCCCTGCCCCCACCAGACGCACAGCCTCCCGCACGATCAGCATCCCCACCAGACGGTGCATTTGTTAAGACTGACGAACCTACGTGGACACGTCGTCATCACCCAGAGCCCATAGTCTACTCAGGGTCACTCTTGGTGTCGTTCATCCTGTGGGTGTGGACAGATGTCTGATGATATGTATGCATCACTGTATGTCACGCAGAGTAGTTTTACCGTCCCCCAAATCCTCTGTGCTCCTCCCTTCCTTCAGCCTCCACCCCTGGCAATCACTGATTTTTTTTTACTTTCTCCATAATTTTGACTTTTCCAGAATGTTATACCATCAGAACCATATAGCACGTAGCCTTTTCATTTTGTCTGCTTTCACTAAGTAATATGCATATAAGATTCCTCCACATCTTCTCATGGCTTGATGGTTCATCTCTTCTTAGCACTAAATACTACCCCACTGTCTGGATGGATGACAGTTCATTTATCCAACACCAACTGAAGGACATCTTGGTCACTTCCACGTTTTGGCAAATATGGATAAAGCTGCTGTAAACATCCATATGCAGGTTTTGTATGGACACGAGTTTTCAACTTTGAGGAAATACCAAGGAGCATGGTTGCTGGGTTGTAGGGTAAGAAGACGTTCAGTTTTGTAGGAAGCCACCAAACTGTCTTCCAAAGGCCTCTTACCATCTTGCACCCCCACCAGGAGGACGTGGGGGCCCTTGCTGCTCCACGTTCTCGACAGCTGGTCACTGTGTGGTCAGTGGGCTTGGGGCCCCCCTCGTGTGTCGTGCTGTCTCCAGCTTCTGATCCTGTCCCTTCTGAGCCCTACGGTCCCATGCTGTCAGAGCATCTTCCCTGCCTTCCCAGGCTCTCTACTCCTGCCACCAGGGAGGGACTACACGGTCCTTTGAATTAAAAAAAAAAATAGTAAAAGCATTTCTAGGTGTTTGTAGAGGAATTTTTCTACAATATCCTTGTCTGCCATGTTTCTCAAATGGGAGGCCTCAGGGGGTGTTTATGTAAACAGGATATGTAAGGTGGTGTTTTTAGTGACATAGTGAGCTTAGAGGTGGGGCAGCGGACATCATCCTTCTCACACAGAGACTCTTTAATGTGGGGATGTCGTGTTTGTGGAAGTTCAATCCACAGTACACTATCTTCTAGGCTCTAACATGATTTCTAACAGCAATGTCTGCTATGGGCTTTCTTTAACACCCAGACGTATGTAAGATGCAACTTCAGAAAGTGGTGGTTTTCGTGGTCAACTGACCTTCTCAAACTTCATGCTGTTTAAATTATTTTACTTGTTAGTCCATTCCCTTCTTAATGTTTCACTTCTATGTCGAAGAACACCATCCTTGAAGGCATGCCTCGTCCTTGCAGCTCTGACATATTCTAGAATGGGGAGCTGGCATCCATAAGAGGGAGAGAATATGGAGCATCAGGGACTCTCTCACTATATATAATCTATATTCTCTTTTCAGGTCTTTCTGCTACAGTTCTAGTTCAAGTCCTTAAGACCTCTTACTGAGACTCACTGGCGGCCTCCTCCCTGGGCGTTCGTCATCTGGTTTCCTTCCCCCTGACCCATCACTCTTCCTAAAGCGAAGCATTGATAAAGAATATCCCTTGTTTAAAAAGCTTTGCAGGACTCCCTGTTATCTGCAGCCTTAAATTTCACTTCCTCAAGCCTGACTTTCATTTGATTTAACCCATTATTTTGTTCCATGCACCTGTGGTCTCCCACAGCCCGGCTTAGCTCTCAGGGTGACCCTCATGACTCCTCCACCTCCCTGCTCTGTCCTGCAAAAGTGGTTTGATCTCTGCCTGGTCCCCCCAACCCTTTCTCTTGCGGTACTTCCTTGAGCTGTTTTGTCACCTGCAATGTTCCTCTTCTGTCTTTCTGCCTCCTTCTGTTTGTGCAGGACCCAGCTCACACCAGGCCTTGTCCACGGAGCCATTTTTGATTCTTTAAGAAGTCGAAGCAACTTTTATCCTGTCCCTTCTTCCTTGAACAGTTTGTGCTCATATTTTTATGACCTTTATTTAATCTGATGGCACAGTGCTGATGTCACACTTTATTTCTTAATCCCTCGAAGGAAGTGCATATTCTTATCCACGTCAGCACTGATTGTGTCCCCTTTCCTGCCCAGTTTTGTCGTCCCACATTCTTATTTCAGTGCAAGGGAGGTGCCTGGGGGCCTGCAGGAGCCTCGTTGGTTCTCAGTTGGGGAAGCATGTAGGACCCACAGAGGATCCTCCCTAGACTGCTCTCGAGGTCCCCTCATTTCCTGGCTTTTGCTGAACCATAATTCCTTACACCAGCATCTGCCTAATGTCGCTGGATTTCCTGCCTGAAAAGATCCTTATTTAGAGGACTACCCACAGCGCTTTAAACATGTTAGAATTCAAATCAGTTTCTGTGTCCCTTCCCCATGCCATTCCTGCCCCAGATCACAGCAGCAGCCTGTCCTGCCCCCAGCTGGTGATGGGGCAGACACTGCCTTCCACACATGTGGCTTCTTCCATTTTTGGATCTATTCTCCTGAGGTGTCACGTCTCCTTCCCTCTACATCATGTATTTTTTTCCCCTGAGAACATACTTCTTTTCTATTTGTATATTGAAGTCAGCCAGCAGCATTTTTTGCAATGGGGTGGTCTCAATTTAATCTAATGAAGGAAATGAGATTTCTCCCAAAATCTCAGTCAAGTGTTCCATCGAGGTCTATCAATATGGTAACACAGAAATTGCTTTCTTTATAAATAAATAGCCACCTAAAGCTTAAGAACTACTTACCAAGTAAATCAATAAATGAACAAGAGGTAGACGAAGAAAAACAAGGAAAGAGAATGGTAGCTCTGAAGGGTGATGGGTGTGCTCATCAGTTTGATGTGTTGCTTATTTCATAATGTATGCATGTATCAAAACATGGATCTGTATACTTGTGATATATACAGTGTTTATCAATTATACTGGGAAGAGAAAAAGAATTAGGAACTAGAACCTCAGCATCAATGTCTCCACTCAATTCCAGTGAAGTGCGCCTGGTCTTTAAGACAGAGACACTGACTACTAACTGTCCTCCTGGGAGCGGTTGGTTTTCTTCTATGCTCTTCACCCTTTACCTAATGTCATAGTTTATTTTTACATAATATTTTTTGTCATAATGGTTTAGTGGGACCTCCCGGAATGAATATATATTTTAAGTGTGACTGAATCTGATTTTAGCTATTGAAGTTAGGAAATAAAAATCAAGTGATACACAGGCCCGCCAATAAACGAGCTCAGCGGGTGCCAAGCTCCCCCTGGATCACTGTGCTCACGTGGTGTATGGAAGACGTCATCATGTAAACTTTCTCGTAATACTAAGGAAGTCGCTAGAGTAGTATTTGGTGTCACAAATAGAAGCTGCGCCTTCACGTATCCCAGTGATCCTGCCAGGCATTGGAAGATGGCAAGGTTGAGCTGCATCTTACCTATGCAGGGCAGCTGGGAGGTGTGGTCTTCCATGGGGATGGGAGGAGCTGGGGGCGTGGTCCTCTGCAAGGGAGGGGAGAGCTGGGGCGTGGTCCTCTGCAGGGGGGAGGGGAGGAGGGAGCTGGGGGCGTGGTCCTCTGCGGGGGAGGGGAGAGCTGGGGCGTGGTCCTCTGCAGGGGGGAGGGGAGGAGGGAGCTGGGGGCGTGGTCCTCCGTGGGGTGGGGGAGCTGACAGGCATGGTCCTCGGGACAGTAATTAATTTTTCTGTTCCCTGAATTGATCATTGTTGCATCTCTGCTGCTCAATCAACATGTCATTTGCCCTCAATTCAGACTCAGATATTCCCACAAGGCATTTTTAATTTTTTTAAAAAATTTTATTGTATTATGTTATGTTAGTCACAGTCACCATACAATACATCATTAGTTTTTGATGTGGTGACTGGGTGTCATACGAAAACAATGAATCGAGGCATTTTTAGTTTGTGAGTCCATTACTTACTGTGGAGGCTTACAAGACAGAACCTCTTTGCCGTTCAGCTGTTCTTCTTCAGATATGTCCACATGGAAGCACATTCCCTGAGCGCGTGTGTGTCCTTACTCAGCTGTTTGGTCAGCCAGGGCTCCCCGATCAGGCCCAGGGGAGGGCAGACAGTGGCCAGTGGTCCCGTTAGCCTGGTTCCCCACTGCGCTCACCTCAGCTCGTGTTTATTTTCAGTGAGCGTATTCTCTCATCTTGGCAAAGAACAGGAGTTGTGTACACAACACAATAATGTAAATCAACGAGTGCAGGAGAAAACGGTAGTTCTCCAGGAACGAGCGTGGCCGATCAGACCCTGCACTCTGGCCTGGACCCCACTTCTTAGCTGGGTGAGGGTCGGTTATGCCTGTCACACACCAGGATCCCTGTCAACATGGCCTTTTACATCATTATCCTGATAGAACGATCAAAGATCTTCATTCCATCTGAAGACATAGGTCAACTAGTCGCCCCAAGGAAACTGAACCGTGAAGACCTAAGTATGTGGATGTATCTCTGGGTCTTTGGTGGACGCTTCCAGGGAGCTGGCCCGGAGCATAAATCACTGAAGTTGTGCCACGGGACAACAGTCTGCAGATGCAGAAAGAAGGGAAGGGAAAAGCCTAGAACAAAGAGACTTCCGTTGACCATGGCGGTGAAAGCCCGGTGAACTAGTCGCTGGGAGGGCTGGTGTGTGGACCTGGCTTTTCCATCCAGGGCTGGGCCACAGAGAGGCTGCTCCTGGATGACGAAGGTCGCTGCTTTTCTGGGGGGTCACGACTCCATGGTGTGAGCTCCAATCTCCCCTTCTGCTTTTGCGAAACTGGGGCAGATCAAGTGCTTTTCCAGGGATTTCTCTGGGCCAGCGTCCCTCCTCAGGGGCTGGGGGCTACCCACTGAGGCTCTCCTCTGCTCCCCCTAGACAACCAGGCCCTGGATATGTGAGGCCCGTGGAAATCAGACCTGCACCTTCCTTGTGGTAACTCTCTACCTCTGTGTCATGGAAATGGATTCTTGCAGTTGATGCTGACTTCATTGGATTGATTTGAGTTGATTTTGTACAGATTCATTTAACTAATACAAATAAAATATGTTCTCTGTAATTTTAACACCTATTTGCTTATAGAAGAGAAATAATAAGTAACAGTTCTCTTTTGCAATTTCAGGAAGAGGGTTCTCCATAGGACGGCTACTACTAATCTGGGAACAAATTAGGCCTAAGGCTTAAGGACATTTTTTTCTTGCTCTTTTTCCTGGGGAGGAAAGAAACACTCATGGCAACACTCTTCTCTGTTATAATTAGGTTGAAGATAAATTCTTATTTTTTTTCCCATCTGTCAGGGAAAGGAAATAAGCAGATGAATCTTGTCTTTTCTTACACTACAGAAATACTACCACTGAGGACGTGCGTGAGGCGCTAGGCGAGTCCAGGTACCTCAGCCTGGGCATAAGCCTGAGTCCCCTGTCTTAACAGAAAGAAAGCAAGATCCAAACAAAGCCCCCAAAACCCACAAATACAGTCAACAAAGTAGCTGCTTAGAATCATCCAGTTGTACGGATTGGAAAATTCAGCTTTTTTCATCTAATTATGGCAACCAAACACCAGAACCCATTTATTTCCCATTGATTTAGACCCTGTTTTTTACTAAAGGAGGAAACTTGAAAACCTAATGATTTTATTATTATCCTCAGTGGAGGAGTTAGTCACTGGGAAACAAAGGACTGAATAAGGAAACTATTTCAAAACATGGAGTTTCTTCACATCAAAAAAGAAAATGCCCCAAGCTATTTCTCTGTGAGTGGCAGGCATT
The DNA here is from genome assembly GCF_011800145.1 of Mirounga leonina. Lineage (NCBI taxonomy): Eukaryota > Metazoa > Chordata > Mammalia > Carnivora > Phocidae > Mirounga > Mirounga leonina. The sequence goes on along the minus strand of NW_023270320.1, from coordinate 39,755,053 downwards.
TGCATCTTGCAGTTTCTATTTTTGCTGCTCTGGTGGAGGTGGAGTCAGGGCAACACCCAGAGGGAGGTCTGCAGCTCCATAGGCGAGGTCACTCACTGGGTCGCTGGAGGACCTCGGCTTCCTCCCACAGGGCGGTGAAATGAGCCGCTCTCCTGTGGGTGGTCCTGGTATATGTTGTGTCTGGCCCCCCCAGTCTGATGGCACGGAATGATCCGAGTGAAATGAAGCTGCCCAAGGAAGGGGATCCAGGAGGAAGCGCAGCTCAGCTCACTGCGACTCAGCTCAGCTCAGCTCAGCTCAGCTCATCCAAGCATGCCCAGCAAGCCCCACACAGTCACTGATCTCCCTTCAATGCTCTGGGTCCATCAAATAGGAAACAGCTTCCTGGAGAGTGTTATCAATGGTACAGTGTGACCAACCGTCAATGGTGGATTTCCTATCCCGTTGGGGAAGTACTACCTGATGTTGCCGAGTTTGTGAGATGCGATCTCATAGACATTTGCCCATTATTTGAGAATAGTTGGTACATTGCAAAAAGGTGTCATTTGCTGGGTGCCCAGGCTCACTGAGAAACTGAGATTATGTTGCATCCTGGCCCTTGGGAATGTGCCTTCAACCTGGGAAGATTCAGGACAGCATTCCTGGGCATTCTGGGGGTTTATGAAGCCGCCATGTCAGGGTCCAGCACTGTCAGGAAGCCATCCGCCGCCACGTGGCCCAGGGTATGCGCTCTCTTCACCGACCCTCACCTGTTCTTTCAGCATCTACCACAGGCACCGCCATATGAAATTGGTAACCGTTATATACCTGAAAGCACTACTGTTCATCAGAGACCCTCCGGGAATAGAAACATCTTCAAACTTTTGTTCCTGATTTTGAGGGGCTTGTAGAATCTTTCCCTCTGGTTACTTCACACCCCACCTGGCAGAACACCTTCTGGTTGTGAGTCTCATTACAACACCGTGCAACACCATTAGGAGCAATTAACCTAATCAGTCAACAATGGATACCTTATAATTCTCTCTTTCATGTTTATAATATCCTAAGAAACTGATTTATCCTATTTCTTTAACCTTAAACCTGTTGCGACCCAATTGGCAAAGGCTGATTTGGGCACGCAGGTACAAAGAGGAGAAAAATAAATTCTTGAACCCTACAATAGGAGCTGAGCACAAACACTAGAATGTTCATGCACGAGCATTTAAGATATCGGGTGTAAGCAGAGGAAGGTGGAGTTTGTTATACCCACCGGGACAGCAGCTTCGAGGTCTCGTGGGTGCTTGTGCTAAAGCTGGCCTCCCCTCCAAGGCACTGCACCCCAGGCCCAGCAAGCCTTGGGGACAGCGCCAGTTCTAGAACCCGAGGAAGCAGTAAGACAGGAGGCTTGCTAAGTGGGGGCTGGGCATCAGTGCCCTGGGGGCACAGAGCAGGAGGGCAGCGACCTCCAGGACAGTTGGCCGGGGAGCTTGACAAGGCACTGACATTGGATGTGGTCCATGAACCACAGGCGCGGGTAAGGACTGCAGCAGAGCCGGAAAGGTTAGGTGGGAAAAGAGGAATTTTGGCACAGGCTGAATACTGAGAAGATGCTTTTATTTTATTCATTTACTTTTTTGGGGATAGTTATTTCATGTCATTTTTAAGTTCAGGGACTTTTAGAGAAATGGAATTTATATCATTTTCTGACCCTTGCAGATTCCATACAGAAAATAAAATATAAGGTTGACAGGCAAAGGAAGTGATCCTCAGAAAGAAGAAAACTGGAAACAGAAAAACAAAACATTAACTTCACAATGAAAAATACATTGTAAATTGATTGAACCAAATTACACAGCTCTACCTATAACAGCATGAGCAAAAGAGGGATGGTAGACGTTACGTCAGCTGCATCCCAAATGTTTAGAAAGTACTCTTAAACTTATAAAAGGGATAAAGTTGTTCCACATCATCAAAGTTTGGCATTTTTTTTTTAAAGATTTTATTTAAAAGTTTGGCATTTTCTGGGCATAACGCAAATGAACTTGGTTTATTTGTCGTTGATTGAAGTTGGCACCACTCTGTTCAGCAATCATGCTGATGCCCTTTGCCAAGTCTCGCTGAGCACATAATTCTGGTCTTCCCCAATCTGGAGGGCGAACGGCTTCCTGACGGTGTCTGAAGGTTACTGGAGCATCTCGAGTGTGTGGTTTTTGGTGGGATGATAGGAAAGTGGTTATACAGTGGTGTGGGAAAGAAGCACCTGTCCTCAATTGTTCTACTTGGTGGGCAGGAGGTATTTGTGTAGAGTTAGAGTGGACGGTTTCTGGAACCTTGTAGAACCTGGTCTAACTTCACATCGTCACCATCTTGTTGGCTGGTAGAGAATAATCTTGAGTTTACAGGCCATGGCTCCAATCTGCTGTTTTCTGTTTCAGGTTCCAAATGCCGAGAGCAGGAAATAGTAAACCCTTGTTTGTGGTCATCACAGTGTATGCTGATAGCAAGATGCTCTAAGCTGGAACCAGTTACGTACCCGTCAAGGTGCTCTTGAAGTAAACCATCTCTGTTTTCTCTGGCTTCGTCTCCCCATTTGTAAAATCGAGATGGTAACTCTTCCCATGGTTACTATGCAGTCGGGTGAAGCTTGCCCCAGTTCACAGAGCAGAGATGTGGCCATCGTGGTCTCAAAACCAGTGGCTCTTTGCCCCAGTCCCTGATTCCCACGGACCTCGCCAGCACGGAATTTTCCAACTCTGCCAACTTCAGATGTAACAAGCATTTTGTTTCACTGCTTTCCACCGAGCTGTACTTCACCCATTTCTAAGAAATTGAGAGTTCCCGTGAACTGACATCTTCTTCATTCAATTTTTCTTAGGTAGAACCAGGTGCGCCAAGAGCAGACATTGATCCTTCTTAAAAGGAATAGGATTTCTGTCTTTTTTGAAGCGTGAGCCATTGTGAGAGATTATGCTTGCTATCTGGTGTTGACGTGCACCAGAGAGAACGCGCAGGTGGTATACCTTTATTTTTAGAGTGCCGGCCATCCGGGGCTGTGAAGGCTAATGAAGAGAAGCTGTAGATCAGACAGTTTGTGCCGACTTTCTGCTGGCTGGGAGGGTGGGCGGGGCGTGGTTGGCACGTCCAGAAGGAGCTTATGCAACACGGCGCAAGCGACCCAGCACATGCCAGGTGTTCGGCCCGTTCCGACGGACAGAAGGCACTGTCAGCGTTCTTTTCTAATGAAATTGATATCTGCATGTCTTATGTAACTCAATATTCTATAAATACCCCTAAGTCCGGGGGTGGTTTGTGAGGCCAGAGTTCCCTAAGCCTCCAGTGTGTTAGGACTCTGCATTTGGCCGCAGAACTTTGGGATAAGCTTTTAAAAAGCAAATGCCTGTCTCCTGTGTTATGCTATGCAATCCAGTATAATCCCTGTTTCTTAAATAAAGTGGTATTTTGACAGATTGTATAACTGCTGTAAAAAATCATTTCTTTAAGATAATTTTTTATGTCAAATTTCACACATGAAGTTTGTGTCAAAGTACAAGAAAGTGGAGACATTGGGAGAAAATACAGATGTGAGAAGTGTGTGTGCACCATTTTTAGATTCTATGTTTTGTTTATATGCTTATTTGTTCTATTTATTTATTCTATGAATCCCATTGCTCCTATAGATATCATTACTTTTCATTATTTAAAAATAAATCAAACTACCCACCAAATATGTGAACATATCTATTCCTAAATTATTAATATATTATATTTTAAAAATCTCATGGACTCTAAATTTATCATAAATCATATACACTAAGCAAACAAAAGTCAAATATTTTAACAAAAATAGTTAACACTTATGCTATTAGTATTCTACCATAAATTTACAGGACACTACAAATCTCTAAATTCTTTTGTGGAGAGTAGGCTAAAAGTCATTGTAGTTCTCTTTCTGCTCCACCTCCAATCTTAGATAATCCATTTATGTTTCTATCTTCCAAATATAAAGTGGGCATACAATGAAGACGTCTTCTGAGGTATGCCACGCTAGCTCAGGAATTAGGCTACCAACCCGTGCTGGTGAGGATGTCCATAAAAGGGAATCTGTTTCCACTGTTGGTGGGAACGCACGTTGGTGATGTCTTCCTGGCACTTCACATGCAAAATTTAGGGGCATGTTACATATCAACACCATATTTACTTTGTATTTATTTATATATCTAATATTTCATTTATGTAGGTATTGAAAATAATAAGTGCTCATTGCAAAATTCAAATAATAGAAAGTGGAAAAAAGAACCAATCTGCTCACTTTTATTCCAGTTTCCTCCCTTGTGCTCTCTTCCTCCACTCTCAAACCAGGCAACCAGTGTTAAGAATTTTGTTTTTATTCTTCCACATGGAAGATTAATAATATCTTAACTTATCCTATCTATCTAATCCATCCATCCATCCATCCATCCATCCATCCATCCATCCATCCATTCATCCATCCGTGTCTGTCCTTCCTTCTCTATCCATCCATCTGTTCATCCTCTAATCTATTTATCCATCCATCCATCCATTCGTCTGTCCATCCATCTATCTATCCATCTAATCTGTCACCTACCAGATAACCAGCCAGCCAGTCAATCTCTCCTGACCCTCATTTCAAAATTGTTTAGAGATAATTTACAAGAACTTGTATAGCACAATGACATAAAATAAAAGGAGATTGGGTCACAGAGAAAATAAAGAGGGGATATTAAGATTTTGAAAATTAGTGCACAGAAGTGAATGCCATGGTGTTGGTGCAGCTGTGAAATATGGAAGTGAGTTTATCTCTGAGCTCAGGAGCACCCAGAGACAACAAGGAAATTGGAGCAAGTCTTAAGGAAATACCGAAGGATTCTGTGGATGCTGTTTTTGATGTATTGGGAAAGGTAACAAAAGGGAAAGTAACTTTGGTCTCAGCTGGTTTGGTGTACGTTTAATGAAATAAAACCACTGGGCGGGGATTCCCTCGAACCATAGTCTCAGTGCCCAAAGATACAGAAACATGAGATAAGGAGCAAAGGGATCATTTTTTCGGCTCACTTGAAGTGCTGTTGGTGCTTGCGGGTCTTTTTATCTCTTTATAAATACACGTTCATTTTCTCTTGGCCCTTGTGTGCCATTTTTATAGGTGGCGTCAGGAAGTCTGATCCCCAGTCTGAGTAAATCGTCCACAGCAGCTCTCAGGACTTCTGGGCAAAAAGGCCTGTTGCAGAGCCAGTCGACCCGGTACCCGCAGAGGTACGCAGAGGCTGCCGAACCCACCGCCACGCAGTTCATGATGCTCCCAAAGGGCTGAGTGCAGAGGACTTCCCATCGGGGATGTGAATGGTGAAGTATTAAGAGAAAAAAGAAAAGGAAAGGAAAAACCCCAAAGCGCTCAAAGTGTGCAGCTCAGCAAAATCTACACACAGCACATGCATTCTCAAGGTACAGTTTATCTGACTTTAAGAATAATTTGAGGCCTTTGAATAAATATATATCCAAAGAACAAAAAATGTGCTTCTGCTCACACAACTGGCCACTTTCCTACGTAGCTTACAACTGGGAGCTGGTTGAACTCTGCACATGTAATAGGTGTGGGTCCCAGCGCACCCTCCTTCGGCTTCCCCCACCCCTGAGTGGTTCAACATTCCTGCAAGCTCGTGCCCTGCAAGGAGGCCATTCTGACTCCAGCACCGGGTGGGAGAGCCCCAGGATTCTGTCAATTCACAAATCTTGTTTCCCTCAGTGCACGCAGTGAGGTTTCAAAGGCGAGAACCAGTTCTGGGCGACCAGACTATGCAGACAGGGAGGAGACCCAGCTGCGGAGATCCTTCCGCCTGGGCTCCAGTGGTTGCCTTGTTTGGGTGGCTCCCTCCAGTCCTGCGCAGATACCTCCCAGCCTGCTGGACGGGGGCTGAAGGAGGACTGACCCCCAAACTCCATTGTCCCCTCCTCGCCCACAGTCCACATGTTTGCTGCCTTCCTTTTGTCCTCCAAACCCTGAGGGTCTGGTTGTGTGGCTTTCTTTCTCTGGTCTGTTAGCTAGTTTGACCAGCCTTCAAATGGAACTTACTGTTTGGTGACTCAGGGGTGATTTACCCCTCAGAGAGACTTGAGAGGTGGTCCAGGGTGCCTGCCACTCTTCTTTTCAGGAGGACGGAGCATGGAGATACCACAGTGGCCATGGCATCTCCCTTGCTAGCATACTGTGGGTCTTTGGGAGCTGTGCTGCCCTTGGATCCAGATAGGAGCTACCTGGACCTCTTCCCTGACCCTCTCAGGCTGCTTCCTGACCCACAGAGTTAAAGGGACATGCCCATCGGGGGCCTCACATTCTCTGATGATTGGTCTTTGGTCTAGAGATTCTTGGGCTTCTTCCCCAGGTCCTTGTCTCTTCACCAGTCTGTACCCAAAAGGTACCTGTTTATAGGGATGAACAGGTGCATAGGATTTGGGTGATCACGGGTGGGCATCAACATGGGTGTATGATGCCACCTGCAGGGTAGGAGGACCCCAGGATGAGAAGGCCAGGGTGTTAGATGAGGCCAGGACCCTGGTCTCCTCGTAACCCACCCTCACCTTCGAGGCAGAGCTCTGGGAAGAAGGGTGGGTCTCAGGAAGAACCAGACCTCCCTGGAGGTCATGAAAGTATATTTGCAAAGGGTGGGGCTTCAAAAACATTCCACTTCACTGCTAGTTAGCTTGGTTTTACCTTTAAAATATTGAGTGATATGATCTGTGGATGTCCATTTCTACTCTTGCTCCGACTTTGCAAGTTTCATGAGAGGACATGCCGAAACGTGCAAAAAATTGATTTCCTGAAACAGATCTGTAGTGTATTCTGAGCTCTTGCCAGGCACGAAGGAATTAATGGCCTCTAAGCTTTGAGCCAAGTGAGAAGAGCTAGGATTTAGTGTTCATCCACCTACTGCAGGGAACAGACCCAACTGCTGGTAATGGAATAATGTCAAATCAGGCAGGTAAGATTTAGTAACCCAGAAAGGATGGCCTCATGATAGGTGGGATTCCAGGAAGCATTTAGTATCAGGAATGTTTAACAGGATTTCTTGATGGGCAATCTGGGGTTTGGGACATGGGCAATTTAGGGGCATCATAACAGACAGACTGGCCAGGAGATATCAGGACCCCAGGCCCAGATTTCCCAGGTAGATGATGAGAGAGAAGTCACAAGAGCTTTGGGGGATCCAACGTGTTTTTGGAAGGAGTCCAAGTGTAGGCAATTAATGGTGGGACTCACCTGCAGAACCTGGTGGTCGTGGTGGTCTGTGAGGAATCTCAGAACAAAGTTATGACTCACTTAAGATGCCTGGGGCCACAAGGCACAAGAGATGACCAAGCAAGAAGATTCCCTGAGTATGGCTCCTGGCTTTCCCATCCCACCCGGATTGGAGTGGCCCCAGACCCTGAGCATATACCTGGATGTGAATTGGTCTTACTATGGAGAGAGGAGAACTGTTTGATCAGGTGAACACGTGAATGAATGATTTCTAACAAGGCAACTACACTAATGTCTGGGGACTAGTTTACCCTCTGAAATGAAGGTAATGAAAATTCAGCATTCTGAGTGAGATTAAGGAAGAGCAAGATGTGGCAACCTAGGAAATAACTTATAAGCGTGTCGTTGATGGGATTGCACACTGTTGTCCAGGTCTACATCAAGAGACTAAGAGACCAGGGTGATATGTCAGAAGGAGATGATTAGAATAGAATCAAAGTTAATCTACATCCTCAATTAACTCGTAACTTTTTAAGCAACAGATAGTTTTGTGAAGAATAAAAAAAGCATAATTTACTAACAATCCATCATTGAGGGACTCCTATTGAATAGAAACCAGGGAGAGGAATCATACTTTCTTGTTGAATCCTTAATTTACAGTCATGGGGTTTTTATAGGAATGGCAACAAGAGGATGATGAGGAAGATGATGGAGATGATGAGGAAAATGATGGAGATGATGAGGAGGATGATGATAATGAGGAGGAGGAGGATGGGGATGCTGAGGATGATGATGATGTGGAGGAGGAAGAGGTGAAGGAGGGAGAGGAGGGGGATGGGCAACGACAATGTATCTCCTGGGATGATGACAACAAGGATGTCACCTCCTGGGGTTGGGCCTGTGGTCCTCTCCCCACCTGGGGATGATGAACAGAAGAGACATGTGCCCTAGAAGTGAAGAAGCAAGGTGGCTGCTTCCATTCAGCATGGGCAAGAAGGACAGCCCGATTTGGGGAATGCTCCTTCCCTGTAGCAGCCGGGGCTGCGTGAAGCTGCTCTTGGACACGAGGTGGGATCTGGGCAGTATTTGGGTAAAGCTGCCCACTTAGGACCCTATCCAGCAACCGATTTCCTATTACTTTTAATGTCCAACCATCAGTATTTCATTAAAAACAACAAAAAACCCCCCAAAAAACCCAAACTGGCAATGTCTACACATTTTGACATATCAACAGATACCAGAAATCACCAGGGCTGTAAGTAACTAGCTTAGTGCATGTGCTCTAAGAAAGTGCTCTAAGAAAGTGCAATTAGCACTTTCTCATGAGAGACGAGGCACATTTGATCACATTATGGTTAACCTTTTCTTATTTCATTTATCAAGCCAACCTGTCAAACAGATGGGCTTGCTTGGGTTTAACCTTGCTCTGTCTTAGAGTCTCAAGGAGAAATTTTGTATATTTATTTTGCTGATAAGGGTTTTTTTCCCCCAATAGTGTTTATTTACCCACTTTCATCTTGAATTTAAATTGCTTCCCTCCGCCAAAGGGGCATTTCCATAAAAAAAAAAAAGTTTTATACTTTTCACACGTGGCTGTGCGGATCCTGTCAGAAGTATGACTACTAAGGGTTGTTCATCAAATTCAAGACACGAGGAAACAGCAGATTAATTTTTGGCTCCGTGTGGATTAAGGATGTTTTCTAAGATGTAGTTGGGGACTGATAAGCAACTGCCCGTCCCCGGCCCCGTGATCTCAGCGGGACTCTGAGGAGCTGCCATCTCTCTGCTCCTGGGCTCTTAGAGGGGCATTGACCACACCCCCCTGCCCTGGGGGAACTTGCACATCCCCGGGGCCCTGCTCACAGCCCCCTGCCCAGCTGCTTATTCTGCAGCAGGAAGCAGCAGGGAGGGTGGGGGTGGATTCTTCCCTCCCTGCCTCCCCTCCTTCCCACGTCTCTTCTTTGTTATAGTGGGAACTGCCGTTGCGACTTCCCAAATATTCACTTCTTTGTACCCACACAACTCAGCGAGGTAGAAGCATCATTTCACAGATAAAGAAACACACTTTGTAAAGGCCGATATGAGCGGCGGGACGTTTCAGCTCCTCCCGTTTGGCGCCCTTCCTTCTTTTCCCTCCCTCCCGGGCAGCCCCCGGGATGGCCGCCCGGGCCCAGCATCTACCTGCTGGTAGGACAGCAGAATCCACAGGACGCACTGTTGATTTCATCTGGTTCCCTCGTAGGCCTTTTCTTTCTTTCTTTTTCTTTTCTTTTCTTTTTCTTTTGTGTGTGTGTGTTTCTTGTACATTTCTCAGCACTCGACTCTCCATTTCTGCAAAATCCAAACCAACAGCCAACACACACAGAGCTCCCTTGAGGAGCGCCAGAGAGTGGGCCGTCAAACAAATGAGATGAAATGCTTAACCGACCTCCTCCTTCCTTCTGCAGACAAATAATAGTAATATATAAAAATCAGCCCCTGCGGAAATCCAAATCAAAACCTCAATGAGATACCACCTCACACCAGTCAGAATGGCTAAAATTAACAAGTCAGGAAACGACAGATGTTGATGGGGATGTGGAGAAAGGGGAACCCTCCTCCACTGTTGGTGGGAATGCAAGCTGGTGCAGCCACTCTGGAAAACTGTATGGAGGTTCCTCAAAAAGTTGAAAATAGAGCTACCATACGATCCAGCAATTGCACTACTGGGTATTTACCCCAAAGATACAAAAGTAGGGATCCGAAGGGGTACGTGCACCCCGATGTTTATAGCAGCAATGTCCACAATAGCCAAACTGTGGAAAGAGCCAAGATGTCCATCGACAGATGAATGGATAAAGAAGAGGTGGTATATATATACAATGGAATATTATGCAGCCATCAAAAGGAATGAGATCTTGCCATTTGCAACGACGTGGATGGAACTGGAGGGTATTATGCTGTGTGAAATAAGTCAATCAGAGAAAGACATGTATCATATGACCTCACTGATATGAGGAATTCTTAATTGCAGGAAACAAACTGAGGGTTGCTGGAGTGGGGGGTGGGGTGGGAGGGATGGGGTGGGTATGTGCTATAGTGAGTGCTGTGAATTGTGTAAGACTGTTGAATCACAGACCTTTACCTCTGAAACAAATAATGCAATATATGTTAAGAAAAAAAAAAGAAGAAGAAGGTAGCGGGAGGGGAAGAATGAAGCGGGGGAAATCGGAGGGGTGGACGAACCATGAGAGACGATGGACTCTGAAAAACAAACAGGGTTCTAGAGGGGAGGGGGGTGGGAGGATGGGTTAGCCTGGTGGTGGGTATTGAGGAGGGCACGTTCTGCATGGAGCACTGGGTGTTATGCACAAACAATGAATCATGGAACACTTCATCTAAAACTAATGATGTAATGTATGGGGATTAACATAAGAATAAAAAAAATCAGCCCCTGCATCAAGCTGCTGGTTTGGTGACCCCTAATATGAATTATGGGCATTTCCATATTAGCTGCATGTACAACCTACTCTGTCAGTCCCGCTCTCCTGTACAGACTGATGAATAATGGAAGTGCCTTTTTTATGTTTCACTGTAAGTTCGTGGAGGTTTTAAATGCTGCCAGTATGTCTCTGCAAATTAATATGCTGAATTAAAAAACAGAATGGAATGATTAAAATTCCATTAAAATGATCTATAAATCTTTCATTCTAAGAAAGGGCAGTATGCATACTACATTATCCTCACAATCTAAGTGGGAATAATTAGTCTCACTCCAATTAAACTTTGAGTTATGTGTATGTAGGTAGATGCAGTCTAATATCTCAGTATTTTTTAAAAGATCATTAAAGGCTAGAAGAGTCACAGAACAGGAGCTTCGCCACAGAACATGACTCTATTTAGAGGTCATTAGAATCAGAAAGATGGAACACCGGCTGGTGAGTTCCCGAAAGGCCGCTCCATCACAGACGGTAGCCAAACATGGCAGCTTTTGATCCCGACTTCTGGCTCGTAGCGTGGCCATTCACTGCAGCCAAAGATTCACGCTGCAAATAGGACTATGCCTGAATTCTCTGGAGTTAAAGGGAGTTTCGCCGGTTGTCCATGGTTTTCCCCACGCTGTTCATGCGAGGAGGAGTGACCTTTGAGCAGAGTCTCTGCGGGTCTTAGGATATCCCAGATTCATGAAGAACCAGAGATCACCTAAAGCACCCCCTTATTTTCCCAGGTGTCCCATGGAGATGGTACTTGTGCTGGAAAGCAGGTGTTCTGAGTAAGGTAGGCGAGCTGGATGGCAGGGTGGAGCGAGGGGGCCCTGGGGACCAAAGGGGCTGGAATCCACAAGGTCGTCACCACCTGTGGACCCTTCGCTTCCCTGAACCCTTGTTTCTCAACAAATGGGAGTTCTTTTTCTTCACGCTCGTTTTGCTCTCAGGGAAGGGTCCTCCCCTGGGCTCACAGGCGGATGCCTAGAGTGCTCTAATCCCTGGGGAGGGCCCCTGCTAGCCCCTGGGAACACTCCTGAGTCTGTTCCCCAACCCGCACCTGTCAGGTAGACACACCTGGTCTAGGCGCTGTCCTCTTTGTGGAGCACAGCGAGCTAGTCCCTGGACGTGCCCATCATGCAGGCTTCTGCCCTGCAGAGCCAGAGGGCTCCGAGGATGGGGTGACCAGCAAGCAAATAAAGGGCTGTGGAGGCTGAAGAGGAGCGTGAAGAGGGCGGGCTGGGTGTGCACTGTGGCCCCGGGGACCGTGCAGGTGCGTGACCTCCACAGGAAACCCGTTTGCACATCGTGACTATTGTGATTAAAGGCGTGACAAACACAGTTGTGCAGATCATGATTTCAATTATTTTGAATAAATTCCCAGAAGTGGAATTGCTGGATCGTAGGGTAGTTTATTTTCAGTTTTGGGGAGGCTTCATACTTTTGTCCACAGTGGCTGCATCTGGGAGAGGCCCCACAGTGGGAGCCTGCAGACGCCCCCCGACGGCCACAGGCTTTGTGTCTGGCCCAGCACTGCCTGTCTGCCCCTCTCACTTCAGCTACGGTCAGCCGGCCCAGGACACCAACTCCGTGTTGGCAGGTGTCATTCGTCACCCGGGAGAAGGTTACTTACTGAATGTCACTGTGGTGCCCGGGCTGATCTACGAGCAGTAACTTGTAAAAGGTAAGCAACTGACTCTGCGGGCGGGTTTGCTCTCCGTAGAAACAGACTCTGTCTCCCTGGGGCCATATCCGGCTGCCCCGTCCCTGTGGGCTCAACTTAAATAAAGACCTCATATATAGATTTTTAACAATATGTATTTTTTCATGATTTTGTCAGCTTAAAGTACTCAGTGAAGGAGAATTTAAAAATAAAAACAACAGGAAGATACATAGAAGGCCATTTAATTTAATTAGTACCAAATTAAAATAGCACCGAGAGGGCTTGGTACAAGGTCTGACACGTCGTGATGATGGATGATGCTCATGTTTGTTGAGAAATTACTGAAGTTCTTTGTGGTTGGGCTTCGTAAATGTCACGGCTCTTGGATTGGAACAGACAATCTCAGGGAACACGTGACCACGGTCACATTTGCTGATCCACTACATCTCTTCATTTGATCGACATACTTGTCTTAGCTTTGTCCTCGCATTTGCTTGTGTTGATGAAATGCCTCTAAATTGAAAATTCATATACTTTATAATTGGGGCTTTGTTTTGGATCTCAGTGCTACGTTTTATCTTTAGGTGGGAAAAAACACGTAACAGGATATTTACCATGTTAACCGTGTTTACCTGTACAATTCCCTCCTGTTAAGTACATTCAGGTGGTTGTGCGACAGGTGTGTAGAACTTACTCACCCTGCAAAACTGAACCTCTGTCCCCACTAAACACTGATTCTCCCATCCTCCTCTCCCTCACCTTTTGCAACTGACTTGCTACAATTTTGATTCCTTCAGATACTACATATGAGTGGAGTCATACAGTGCTTGTCTCTTTGTGTCTGGCTTATTTCAGTTAGCATAATGTCCTCTGGGTCCCGCTGTGGGGTCGCAAATGGCAGGATTTCCTCCTTTTTTAAGGCGGAATAATATTCCGTCACGTGTACACGCACATTTTCTTTATGCATTCATCCTTCGATGGACATTTGGTTTGTTTCCGTATCTTGGCTATTGTGAGTAATGGCATGATGACGTGACGAATGTAGTTGTACAGATATCTCTTTGAAATCCTAATTTCAATTTTTTTGAATAAATACCCAAAGTGGAATTGCTAGATCGTAAGGTAGTTCTACTTTTTCTTCTTGAGGAAACTTCATACTGTTTTCCAGAGGGGCTGCACCAGCTTGCATTCCCACCAACAGTGCACGAGGACTCCCCTCTCTCCACATCCTCGCTGACTCTTGTTCTCTTCTGCTCTTTTGATAGTGGCTATCCTCATGAGCACCTTTGTTTCCATATTATAAAAATACCCGGGGTTCACCTACACCCACGGGTGCTGTGGTCAGTGGGGAGGGTATTGATTTGCCTCTATCGAGGCGGGTGTGGTGAGTGCGGGTCTGAGTGGGCTCGGCTACCGCTTCCTAAGATCACCACCTCAGAGACTCATTTATTCTCTCCATCTTTACACCAGAAGCTGTGAAGGATGGAGAGTGGCTCTCAGAGCTGCCATGGGGCGCATACTCAATTGTGGGTGTGAAGATGCTGCGCAAATCATGGAGTTCTAGGAGCAAACATGATGGGAAACTCTAACAAAGGTCTGCTCCTGACTTAAGGATGTGTAGAATGTGATAATGTTTTTTAAGTTAAAAATAGTAGCTGACAGGCTCATACAGTAGGTTCATGCCATGATTCCCTCCCGACCTTGCAGATGTGGGGTGATAAAAAGCTGGAATGAAGACCCCTGCTTTCCTCCTAGAAAGTCAGGTGCTAATGTGTGTGTGTTCCCTCCTGGCCTCCCTGACCCTTCATGTAGCCGAGTCCACATTTGAGCATCTGCTTCTTGTAGGACACTTTTCTTGTTAGCAGATTCTGTATCAGTCAGGAATACACGTACCAACAAGTAACATGGCAGAACTTACCTTTGTTTAAAATATAGAGTTTTACTTTTCTCACAAATCAAGGAGATGTGAGGAAGCCAAAGGAAAAAAAAAAAAAAGATAACAATTTACAAAACACTCCTTAATGACTGGTACATTAAGCCATGTGATGCCAGGTAGACCCTAGTCGAAGAAAAATCAAAACTGAGATTTCCTGCCATTTATAAAGCACACTTGATATCAAATCTGATGGAAACCAGCAAAAACTATACTCAGGGGAAAGTATATCCCTAAACTCCTATCACTGGTAAAGAAAAAAACCCTTGTAGAAGAACTTAATATCAATCTTGATAAATTTAACAAAGAATAGCAAAATAACTAAAAAGTTAGGAAGGAGGAATTACTAATTAAAAAGCTCAAATTAATGAAATGAATTGTGGAAAGAAGAATTTCCTGTCCTTTAAAATTATGGAGTTCGATAAACTTTTCAAAGGCTGATTAAGGAAAGAAAATGAGCAAAAATGTTTAAGATTAATAATAAGAAATCATAGTATTAGGTCAAGTCTGAAATGGAAAACTTAACTGAATATTATATGTAGATTTATTGAAATAAATTTGTTGCAGTATTTCAGGTTTTTCTACATAGAGTATCATGTTGTCTGCAAAGAGTGAGAGTTTGACTTCTACTTTGCCAATTTGGATGCCTTTTATTTCTTTTTGTTGTCTGATTGCTGAGGCTAGGACTTCTAGTACTATGTTGAACAGCAGTGGTGAGAGTGGATGTCCCTGTCGTGTTCTTGACCTTAGGGGAAAAGCTTTCAGTTTTTCTCCATTGACAATGATACTTGCTGTGGGCTTTTCATAGATGGCTTTTATGATATTGAGGTATGTTCTCTCTATCCCTACATGGTGGAGAGTTTTTATCAAGGAAGGATACTGAAGATGTTGGCAAGGATGTGGAGAAAGGGGAACCCTCTTACACTGTTGGTGGGAATGCAAGTTGGTACAGCCACTCTGGAAAACAGTATGGAGGTTATCAAGATGTTAAAAATAGAGCTACCCTATGACCCAGCAATTGTACTCCTGGGTATTTAACCCAAGGATACAGATGTAGTGAAAAGAAGGGCCGTATGCACCCCAATGTTCATAGCAGCAATGTCCACAACAGCCACATTGTGGAAAGAGCTGAGATGCCCTTCAACAGATGAATGGGTAAAGAAGATGTGGTCCATATATACAATGGAATATTACTCAGCCATCAGAAAGGATGAATACCCAACTTTTACATCAACATGGATGGGACTGGAGGAGATTATGCTAAGTGAAATAAGTCAAGCAGAGAAAGACAGTTATCATATGGTTTCACGCATATGTGGAACATAAGGAATAGCACAGAGGACCACAGGGGAAGGGAAGGAAAACTGAAGGGGGAGGAATCAGAGAAGGAGACAAATCATGAGAGACTATGGAACCTGGGAAACAAACTGAGGGTTTCAGAAGGGAGGAGGGAAGGGGGATGGGGTCACCGGGTTATGGGTATTAAGGAGGGCACATACTGTGATGAGCACTGGGTGTTATATGCAACTAGTGAATCATTGAACACCACATCAAAAACTAATGATGTACTATACAGTGGCTAACTGAACATAATAAAAAAAAAACAAAAAACCCCCCCCAAAATAAATAACAAATATTATCTAAGCAAGAAAAACGCTAAAAAAATTTCAATTAAAACCAGAAATTACATAGGTCATGTCATCACTGCCATTATTATTTAAGGAAATTTTCTAATAACAGCAGCAAGAAAGTGAGACCATTCAAATTAAAATAAGACAAAAGACGTTACACCATCTACTTGTGCTGATTTTATAATTTTATGCATAACATACTCAAGAGGGTCTTGTTAAAAATAAACTAGAATTAAAAATATGTCAGGCTGCTTGCATTCAAAATAAATATGCACACATCAATAGCATTTCTTTAAATTAAGCATCTAGAGACAGAAATGAGGAAAAAATCATTCAACTTACAATAGAATCAACAACCATATTTAGTAATAAATCTATATAAACCAGATGGCCTTGACACAGAAAATTCTAAACATCAAAAGAAAACTTTAAAAAACAGGTCTGACAAAATTTAAAGATGTATTTCTTCAATTCTTAGAAGGGAAGAAGGAAAGATTTACTATAATAAAAACACCAATTATTTTCATATACCAATAGGTCTTCAATGGAAAAATGTCTCTTCAGGTCTTTTGCCCATTTTTTTTTTTTTTTAATTGAGCTATTTGGTTTCTTTAGCCATTAAGTTGCAGGAGCTCCTTTTACATTTTAGATATTAACTCCTCATTGGATATATGATTTGCAAATAAAAATGCTCAACATCACTGACCATCAAGGAAATGTAAATCAGAACTACCTGTCAGAATGGCTAGAGTCAGGAACACAGGAAACAACAGGTGTTGGTGAGGATGTGGAGAAAGGGAGCCCTCTTACAATGTGGGTGGGAATGTAAACTGGTGCAGCTACTCTGGAAAACAGTTATGGAAGTTTCTTGAAAAATTAAAAAATACAACTACCATATGATCCAGGAAACCCACTTCTGGGTATATATCCAAAGAAAATGAAAACACCAAATTGAAAAAATTTCATATTCACTGCTGCATTACTTACAATAGCCAAGGTATGGAAGCAGCCCAAGTGTCTATCCACAGATGAGTGGATAAAGAAGTGGTGGTATAAGGGCGCCTGGCTGGCTCAGTTGGTTAAGCACCTGCCTTTGACTCAGGTCATGATCCCAGGGTCCTGGGATTGAGCCCCATATCAAGCAGGGAGCCTGCTTCTCCCTCTCCCTCTGCCTGCCTGTCTGCCTACTTGTGATCTCTCTCTGTGTCAAATAAATAAATAAAATCTTAAAAAAAAAGAAGATGTGGTACATATACGCAATGGAATATTAAGCAGTCATAAAAAAGGAGGAAATCTTGCCATTTGCAACAACTTGGATGGATCTTGAGGGCATTATGCTGTGTGAAATAAGTCAGAGAAAGACAAAAATAATTCATGGTATCAATTATATGTGGAATCTAAAAAACAAAACCAAACAAAAACCTCATAGAAACAGAGTAGAGAACTGGTTGCCAGGGGCTGTGGTTGAGGGAAATGCGGAGATGAATTAAACCGGGAAAAATAAAAAAGAAAAAAGATCAATTCTTCCAAAATTCCTATATGTTTAAGTCAATTCCAAAATAAAACTCTGTCAGGATTTTTGGAGAAATGATTAGGAAAATTAAATACTCCAAAATTGCCAAGAAAGAATTAAAATGTGCAGTAGTTGAGGTTAGAAAGGAAACTTGCCTGAACAGAACATGCCACAGCCCGTGTAATCCCGTCAACATGCTAAAGGTATGAGAATAAACAAACCGGTCATCTGTAAAAATTGTGGGCAACAAATAGATCTCATCCCATAAGGAAATTATATGGCAGCCAGAGTGAACGGGGAAGAGCCTGCGGAAACTCTGCCCTATAGCACTGGTGAAAACACCAGGTCCCTAAAGATTTAACATGGGACTTTATTTTATTTATTTATTCATTTATTTATTTTTTAAAATTTTATTATGTTATGTTAATTACCATACAATACATCATTGGTTTTTAATGTGGTGATCCACAATCCATTGTTTTCATATAACACCCAGTGCTCCATGCAGTATGTGCCCTCCTTAATACCCATCACCGGGCTAACCAATCCCCCCTCCCCCCTCCCCTCTAAAACCCTGTTTGTTTCTCAGAGTCCATAGTCTCTCATGGTTCATCTCTCCCTCCAATCCCCCCCCCCGTTTTTCCCTTCCTTCTCCTAATGTCCTCCATGTTATTCCTGATGTTCCACAAATAAGTGAAACCATATGATAATTGACTTTCTCTGCTTGACTTATTTCACTTAGCATAATCTCCTCCAGTCCCATCCATGTTGATGTAAAAGTTGGGTATTCATCCTTTCTGAGGGCTGAGTAATATTCCATTGTATATATGGGCCACATCTTCTTTATCCATTCATCTGTTGAAGGGCATCTCGGCTCTTTCCACAGTTTGGCTATTGCGGACATTGCTGCTATGAACGTTGGGGTGCATATGGCCCTTCTTTTCACTGCATCTGTGTCTTTGGGGTAAATACCCAGGAGTACAATTGCTGGGTCATAGGGTAGCTCTACTTTTAAATTTTTGAGGAACCTCCACACTGTTTTCCAAAGTGGCTGTACCAACTTGCATTCCCACCAACAGGGTAAGAGGGTTCCCCTTTCTCCACAACCTCTCCAACATTTGTTGTTTCTTTCCGTGTCCATTTTTGCCATTCTAACTGGTGTAAGATGGTATCTCAGTGTGGTTTTGATTTGGATTTCCCTGATGGCTAATGATGATGAACATTTTTTCATGTGTCTGTTAGCCATTTGTATGTCTTCTTCAGAGAAGTGTCTGTTCATCTCTTCTGCCCACTTTTTGACTTGATTATTTGTTTTTTGGGTGTTGAGTTTGAGAAGTTCTTTATAGATCTTGGATACCAGCCCTTTATCTGCAGTGTCATTTGCAAATATCTTCTCCCATTCTAACATGGGACTTTAAAAAATAAATGTAATAACAAACATGACATAGTAATGTGCATTCTCTGCATATAAGAATACATTTTCCCTTCTCTGGTGTGTTAGTCGGCCGGCTGCCGTAACAGGATTCCACAGACAGGTGGCTTACACAACAGACCTTCACTTTCTCCTTGACCTGGAGGCTGGAGGTCAGGGAGGAAGATGTGGGAAGGGCTGGTTCCTCCCTCCTGGGCATGTAGACACCGCCTCTCCGAGTCCTCACGTGCTCATCCCTCTGGGTGTGTCTGTGTCCTCATCTCTTCTTGTGAAAACACCCCTCCTACTAGACCAGGGCTCCATGCTTAGAACCTCATTTCCCCTTATCGTTCCCTAAAGGTTCTGTGTCTAATGCAGAATGCGTTAGGGCTGCACCATATGGATTTATGGCACAGTGCAGTCCATAGCCTCAGGGAAAGAAGCAGTTAAGCATATGAAAAGGAAAGTCAAGGCGATTGAACAGAGCATGCAGGATGGCAGCTACTTGAGGTGAGGAGAAGCGGGGCACAGGGAAGGACAGTAGCTTGCTGTCGGAAGACTAGTTGTGCATTGAACATCGGATTGGTGAGTATGTCCAAACGATTACCCAAATACCTCAGTAAATAAATGTAGGAGGATCATTCATAAAACAAAGCTCAGACTCTTTCATGAATTAGGGATTATAAGCAAACAAATTTTGTGCTAAGATGAAAAAAAAAAAAATGTCCCAAAGTACATTCCTACATGGAGTTTCGAGAGAATGTCTTAGCGAACAGCAGACCCTCAGAACTGTGAAAAGCAACATTCAAGTGTGAAAAAAAACTCCACAAACCAAGTCAATGAAAACTTATAGCTGTGGAAAGATGTATTTGGAACACAGGTGATAAGCAAAGGATTAACATATGTCACCTACAAAGAGTTTTTACAAATTCAAGGAAAAAGACAAGTCACAAAATAGAAACACAAGCAAAGGGTGTGAATTAGGTCATGGAAGAGCGAGTGCAAATGACCATCAGACACATGCACTAATGTTCAAAGTCATAAGTAGACAGGAAAGTTCTAATTAAAATAGCAATATCATTTAATACCTATGAAAGTAGTAAAAATGGTAAACAGCAATAATACTTACTACTGCCAGGAATATGGGGAAAAAGGCTCATATATACATTGTTGTCCGAAATATAAATTGTTAGAACGGTTGTTTTAGAATAAGTTACCAAATTCTATCCCAATTAAATTTGCCTGTGCCCCTTACCTAGCAACCCACTTCTGAGACTGGAGCCCACAGAAACATGGGCAGCAGGAAGGGCTACGTGAGCAAGGCTGTTCGTCACAGCATTGTTGGGATGGACAAAATCACCCTTGGAGACATGGTTGCTCATTAAGAAGGATAAATACATCTTGTGATATCATACAGCCTTCATTTTTTGAAATTTTTAAAGAGATTTTTATTTATTTATTTGTCAGAGAGAGAACATAAGCAGGTGGAGTGGCAGCAGAGGGAGAAGCAGACTCCCCACTGAGCAGGGAGCCCGATGCGGGGCTCGATCCCAGGACCCTGGGCTCATGACCTGAGCTGAAGGCAGACGCTGAACCTACTGAGCCACCCAGGCGCCCCTATCATACAGACTTTATTTATTTATTTTTTATTTTATTTTATGTTTTTTATCATACAGACTTTAGACGTGCTTTCGAGGTATGCCAATTAATCTGCAGATTGCTGTTGAGTGAATAAGGGTGAAGACATAACGAATGGCTAACACATGGAGAAATGTTCATCATCATTAGCCATCAGGGAAATTAAAATCAAAACCACACTGAGATACCACCTTATACCAGTTAGAATGGCAAAAATTAACAAGTCAGGAAACAACAAATGTTGGAGAGGATGTGGAGAAAGGGGAACCCTTTTACACTGTTGGTGGGAATGCAAGCTGGTGCAGCCACTCTGGAAAACAGTATGGAGCTTCCTCAAAAAGTTAAAAATAGAGCTACCCTATGACTCAGCAATTGCACTACTGGGTATTTACCCCAAAGACACAGATGTAGTGAAAAGAAGGGCCATATGCACCCCAATGTTCATAGCAGCAATGTCCACAATAGCCAAACTGTGGAAAGAGCCGAGATGCCCTTCAGCAGATGAATGGATAAAGAAGATGTGGTCCATATATACAATGGAATATCACTCAGCCATCAGAAACGATGAATACCTAACTTTTACATCAACATGGATGGAACCAGAGGGGATTATGGTAAGTGAAGTAAGTCAAGCAGAGAAAGACAATCATCATATATATGGTCTCCCTCATATGTAGAACATAAGGAATAGCACAGAGGACCACAGGGGAAGGGAGGGAAAACTGAAGGGGGAGAAATCAGAGAGGGAGACGAACCGTGAGAGACTCTGGACTCCGGGAAACAAACTGAGGGTTTCAGAAGGGAGGGGGGTGGAGGATGGGGTCACCGGGTGATGGGTAGTAAGAGGGCACATGATGTGATGAGCACTGGGTGTTATAGGCAACTAATGAATCATTGAACACTACATCAAAAACTAATGATGTACTAGTACATGCTGGCTAACTGAACATAATAATAAAAAAAGGGTGAAGATAAATATGGACAGAATAATCCCATTTTTGTAAAGAAAATATTGCTCCCAGACACTTGATGGCAATGTGCCACAACCATATAAGCATGTAGGTGTGGAAATATGAGTGGTCGTAATTAGAGCAGCGTGGAGGAAATTATGAATGAATATATACCAGGCTGTTCCCTGAGTTTGCTGGAGGAGATAGATGGGTGGGGGCCATGCTGAACACCGGTGGATGTCGGGGTTGCAGGGGGAGAGAGGAGACAAGCAAATAAAATGCGTGAACAAAATACAGTTTGTGGATCCACTGACATAAAATTATGTTTGTGCATATGTGGGCGTGCACATAAATATGGGGCTAGGAAGATAGGGCTGTCTACAGTAGACTGTTAAAAAGAAAACAGACTTGCTCTATAATATATATAGTAGAGTGGATTTTATTAAACATAAACAAAGGGACAAAACCCTTGTACATGCGTATATTTGGAAAAAAGCCCTGTTTGTATCTCAGGTTTGGTGCTATAAGGATTAGTTATGATTCATCATTCTAATCCGCCCTTCAGGAATTATTTAGCATAATGGGTTTTCAGAGTGCAAACAAGCAAACAAACGAGAGGAAAAGCAGAGCCTTATTAAGGAAAAAAAAAACAAAAAACACTATTTGAAGGAGCACCTCTGTGCAGAGTTAGCTCCTGATGTCCCAATTCCAGGATCAACAATTACTGCACTGTGCATTTTGTCTCTTTTATTGATTCTGTTCTTTCATGAATATGCATCGATTTCTCCTCAGTCACACTAAGCTTGCTTAAGTGTAGCAGCTCTTTTGAGATCTGTGCTCATTTTGTAAGCATGGAGCTGAGGGAAATCTGCAGGAAAAGTCATGCTACATGATTCAGAGGTGGGACAGATTATGGCCACACAAATCACATCCATGATTTGTATGCCATAATTTCCACCCAATTTGAACAGAAGCGCATCTGTTATTTATGGAAATAACCGTGAATTACCTCTCAAAAAATTTTTTTTTCACATTCTCAATGGTACCACTTCTCTTCATATTTATGGGCTATTTTTGGAATGAGATAATGAAGTGGTATATGCCGGCGACCTAGGTTGACGGAGAAAGTGAATGATTTTTTTTTTCTAGCTTCCGTTACACAGCGTTGGATTGAGTCCCTACTGTGTGCTGCATGCACACTCTGCGTTGCTGTGGGAAATACTCTTCAGAAGCACAGTGTTCTCCCGATTCAAGCGTGAGGTTTTTTAAGGCAGGACTGAGGGCGACTGCCAATTCCCCACAGCTCGGATTCCGAAAGGGTGAAGTCAGCTTTGTCCAGGAAGGGCAGAGGGAACCTTAAAGCTGGTGTCTCAGAAGTTCTGCGCTGATGCTCTGATCCCCGCACACCCCCC
>NW_023270320.1:39479001-39732197 GCF_011800145.1 Mirounga leonina | reverse complement strand
CCAATCCCCACACACCTTTGCAGTCCACCCCTGATCCCCGCACACCTCTGCTCTCCGCATCTGTCCACCTGTCCGGATGGTTCTGGTGCTGCCCGCACATCTGGGCCCTCATGGCCGGCGTCGACCAGCAAGAGTGGTGACATTTCCTCAACAGTGGCTTTCCCTGTATGGTTCCTTCGCTTGAAGTCTCATTCTAGACGTGAAGGGGCATCAGGACTCTCCATTCAGTTCTGTCCTTCAGGATCTTTTGAGCTCAACTTGGGGGGAGGCAGTGTTTGTAGAGATTTAGGTTAAGCAGAGACTTGGGGCCCAGGGTCAAGCACTCCGGTCCCCCCTGGCCGCACACTGTGATACATTTTCCTGATCTGTTAGTCGAACTGGGCCCTGATGCTCTTTCCCAAGTGAAGCGACGGAGCAGTGGTGTCTGGAACATTCTGAGCAGGAAATAAATTGCCATGCGCAGGAAGCTCCTCTTCGAGCGTCCTTCTCCTGGAAGAGAGCTGCTCTCACGGGACCTTCCTCAGAGCCACACCTGCCTCCTGGCCACGGGCTCAGCTGCCCACACGGTTGCCGGCCACGCCATGCTCCCCAGGGCCAGCGACGCACCTGTGTCCCCTGCAGTCCCACCTCATGGCACCCCTGCCTGGCTTCCGGCCTGTCACAACCTGTTTGTCGTCCCTTCCTGACTCTTCCATCTGCAGGGCGTTCCCCTCCCAGTGGGATGCCACAGCTCCCAGTCTGTAGGCTTTCCTCCCGCGCTGCTCAGCCACGGGCCAGCATTACAGCCGTATGGGCCTCGTGTGTCCTTTGCACATAGTGGCTGTTTGCACGTGAATGGGCTCTCGTGGGGTAAGCAGGGGTATGCATGGGGTATGCGTGTTCGTATCAAAAGTTTTGCTTACTTACTGCAGTAGGGGGTAGCTTGCTCTGCAGGTCAGACCTCGGGGCTGGGAAATCAGAACTGTCTTGGAGGAAGTGGGCCTGGGGGCAGGAAGAGGGGCACCCTCAGCCCTGCATCTCGGTGGGCATGCTTCCCTGGGGCACCACAGGGTCGAGGCAGCAGGACCGCAGGCTGACTCTGCAGACATGGGACAGTGGCTGGTTGACCATAGCACTCCGAGAGTGGAATGGGTAAGAAGCTCTCCAAGTCCCTCCATGGTAAAGCCCTGTGAGACTGCAGCAGCCAGCGGGAGGAGGCACATTTGGCCCCTGCTGGGGTTTTAAATGGACCGGTGAGCATCTCAGAAGCCGAAGTGCAGCCAGTGGCAGAGGCAGCGAGCCACCTCTACATGGAGGCGGGTGGGCTGGTCTCAAGCGCTCTCAGCCACCCAGGTCGGCAGAGGGCCAAGGGGTCGGGCCTGAGGCTGCTGAGCCGGGCCATCTGGGCTCTTCGGAAAACCCGAGGTAGCCCCCGACCCGAGAACCGGCAGCTCCGAGGTCTCGAGAGGGAATCGGCGCAGCAGGCTCCAGTGTCTGGGGCCAGCTCCTCTGCCCACTAAGGAAAAGGAAGGTCTTCCTCGCTTGGCATCCGGCCCTCAGATCTGTGCGAGAATCAGAAAACCGTTCCAGCCATTATCTGGCTCGCGTTGGTTTATTATCACCTGCCCCACTAAGTTTCTTTATATTTTAGGTCCTGAATGTATTAAATCTAGTCTTTGCTCAGGCAGTTACTGAAAAGCACTGCCAAAATGTTAACGGACACAGGAACCAGGGCAACCCCACCCTTTGTCTCCCCCTCAGAGTGGGCGAAGGGGCTCAGACGATCCCGAGCGCCTCCGGTGTTTTCAGCAGCGGGGTAACCCTGGTTTGGGGACACACGGGCCAGGCCTGTGTGGGCTGTTCCCGTATGATGGGTGGGGGGCGCCTTGAGGGGGCTTGCGGGGACCTGGGGATCACTCAGCGATGCGACATGTGTTTCTCATAAGCGGGAAAGCTTCGCACAAACATCACCAACCAGTAAGTACAGCTGTGCAAGCTCAGAGCTCAGAGACTCACCATCTGCAGATCGTGCGTTTTTACTCTCTGCTCAGCTGGGTGGCGATAACCTGTCAGGGACTCCAGTCTTAATTTCTTTCTTTTTTCTTTTTTGCCTTTATTTATTTATTTATTTATTTTTTAAAAGATTTTATTTTTGTTTATTTGACAGAGAGAGACACAGCGAGAGAGGGAACACAAACGGGGAGTGGGAGAGGGAGAAGCAGACTCCCTGCCGAGCAGGGAGCCAGATGCGGGACTCGATCCCAGGACCCTGGGATCATGACCTGAGCCGAAGGCAGTCGCTTAACCAACTGAGCTACCCAGGTGCCCCTTCTTTTTTGCCTTTAAAACTATTTATTAGCATATTTGTCTTCTTTCATCAACTTGTCTTGATATTTGACAACGAAAAGGACTTACAGACCGACTATACTGGGCAAGGGTCTCTGTACTTTACGTACTGGAAGTCATTTTCATGACAGCCCTTGGCGAGGGACTGTGGTCACGGTCACTCTACACGCTACAGGTCACGGTCACTTGGAGGCCAGAGACTCTGTCCTTTCCCCAGGGGCTCCAGCATACTGGGCACCACTTGCTTGCCTGTCTGATTAGCACGGCCCACGGGGCTAGCCCCGGATTTCTATCAGACCGTCATACTAAAGAGGGCATCAAGGTGGCGTCGCCCCAGGGCGAAGCTGTAACTGGACCTTGTGTGTCCTGCGTGGATGCATGCGGACTGTTTCATCCTCTTCTCCAGCTGCAGGGGGAAGGATGCTTTGAGCAGATGGATGGCACGCGCCACGCAGCGGGGGCCCCGTGAATCCGCTCCACCAGCAGGTGGCCCAGGGCCGGCTGCTACCAGCTCACACCGTGCAGGTCTGCAACCACCCTCCTGAATCCAGCGGCGCCCGGGTGAGTGGGACGGGTTAGAGGCCACCACCCTGCGTCCTTCGGGCCACACATGTCTGTTCGCACATTGTCCGGTTGCTTTCACGCTCCACAGCAGAGTCCAATTCCGGTGGCAGAGGTCTTGTGGTCTGCAAAACCTAAACTATGTACTGTTCACAAGAAAAGTGTGCTGACTCCTGCTTAGGTCTTTATTTATTTATTTTAAGATTTTGATTATTTGACAGAGAGAGAGAAAGAGCATGCACCCACAAGCAGGGGGAGCGGGAGAGGGAGAAGCTGACTCTGTGCTGAGCAGGAGGCCTGAGGAAGGGCTGGAGCCCAGGACCCTGGGATTGTGACCTGAGCTGAAGGCAGACGCTCAACCCCCTGAGCCGGCCAGGCGCCCCTGCTTTAGGTGTTTGTTTAGGGCTCTCTGCCACCCCTTCAGGATGTGGTGTCTGTTTTGATCTGACATCTTGGTCGGGGGCTGGGGGGCAGTTGTAGAAGTTTCTCATTTGGCTTGTCCATTATGGTGACCGTTACAACAAAGCCCAGTGTCCTAGGCTGGAGTCTCCCCAGAAGCAGAACCAGTAGGACATAGACGGACATAGGTAAGGATATAAGAGGGGTTTTGTTATGGAACTGGCTCATGCATTTTTGGAGGCCGAGATAGGCCACGATCTACCGTCGGCAAGTGTGAGTCCAAGGAGAGCCAGTGGTATAATTCAGTTCAGGTCCAAAGGCCGGAAAACCAGAAGCTCCCATGTCTCGGGGTAGGAGGAGGAAGATGCCCCAGCTCAAGAAGAGAGAATTCCCCCTTTCTCTGTCGTTTTGTTCCGTGCAAGCCCTTTATAGAGCGGGTGAGGGAGCCCACGAACACTGGTGACCGAGGACCTGTTTACTCAGATTCCTGATTGAAATGCCGATCTCTTCCAGAAACATCTTCACACACACCCTCAGAAACAATGTTTTACCAGCCACCTGGGCCTCCCTCGGCCCCCTCACGTTGACACTTAAAATCTGGCGTCACAGCCGAGGACCCAACAGGGTGGTTACTGCCATGCAAGCATTTCAGTCCTGCACGCTGGGACAGGGGCATGACCCTCAGGCAGGGCCCCCGGGGGGCGTACTGCGAGCAGGCTGCTAGCCAGGACCCCCCTTACTGCCTGCCCTTGGCCACACACGGTAAGGGGGCTCTCTGACGCAGTGTCAGCTCACCCCGTGACTGACTGCAGGCGAACCTTCTCAGATTCTGCACCGTCTGCGCCTGCCCGTTGCTGCAGGGTCCTCCCCGGTTCGCTATTCACCGACTGTGAGTTGTGCCATTCGCTCCGGGGGACCACCAGCTTCTCTGAGATGGACTCATTCATTGCACCATGGGGACGGGACAAAGATCCTGTTCTTTGTTTCCTCACAAGATACTCTGAAGTCAGGAGGTATGGTGTGGGGGACATAAGCTAAATAAATATCAACATCAGTGAGATAACAGAGGTCCACCCCTGTTTCCACAATTAAAGCTGATGAAGGAAAGACGGTTTTAATCTGGCAATTAGCCTCACATTTTCTCCTTGGAAGAAGGGGTGCGCAGGTGATCAGAGACACAGAGCCCTCCCTCCGTCCAGTCCTGCGTCCAGCCTGAGCATCCTCCGTGTTTCCAGCTTTCATGATTTCTTACAAGTTTAACGACACCTCTAGCAGGGTGAATGACCACCGGCAATTTCAGCAGGTGTGACCTCCATTTCCAAGCAATCACGTCTGTTTCAGAGGTGGGAATCATTGCAAAAACGCTCGTATGTGACAGTTTTGAGGGATGGAAGTTACGGCCCAGTGCTGGGATCTTGTTGCCTCTTGGAAGCACGGAAATCACTTTGTCAATCAGGCTACATTTATCCTTTACAAAATGGGACCATGACACCATCACGTTTCCTCTGAGAAGCAAGATGATAATCCCACATCTTGTGCTCAGGAGCACGTTACCAGCCCTATTTTTTTTTTATTCCCATAAAGGTATGAAGCATCTATGGGGGAGGAAGTTCAGCCAGACCCTGTGCTGAATCATTAAATACTCATTTTCACTTTTTCCCCCTCAGCATCTTCTGAGGCCACTCTTCTCATATTTTAGGTCTGTAATATTCCTGTGAACAGATTAATGTCTCCCTAGATTTAAACCGAAATAATGTGAATGATAAAGACGGCTATTTAGGTAATTTTCTACTAATACTAACCAGAGAGGAACAAGGATTTGGGTCTCGTGGATGCAATTCTAATCTGCAGAAGGGATTTCTGACGTGGGGATGAAAACACCCACAGATTTAGGGGGTTCTGTCAAATTGCCTTTTTGAGCCATTAAAATAAGGATAAGCTTGTAACAGGTTGTTTGCTTAGTGGTACCGAATGGGTCTTTCAAAGCCTGCCACTGAAGCACAATAAGACTTTAGGCAAATGTCTAAATTTCCACTTAAAACGTGCACAGTCAGTTCAAATAAAATGCCCACCGAGGGCTGGCTGTGGGTGGGACGAGCGGGGTGCGGAGAGTCGCCTCTCTGCATGCCCCACCTGCACCCCAGGGTGACCCACATGCTCATCGCCCCGAGAACTTCAGTCTCCACTTCCCAGTTTCACACCGGTGGGGTGCGCCGAGCTCCTCCTGCCTCTCTGCTGTGTAAAATCACCAAAATACACGATATAATGATGCCTAGTGGGGGTAGACTTTCAGAGCAAGAGATCTGCAGCTAGATCTTGTGTGGGCCGGGGAGGAGGAGGCTGGCACAGGAGAAAAGATACGGGATGATTTTTTTTTTTATAAGAACTTTTTTTCTTGAAACGAGGATGATTTTGCATGAACTCAGCCCATGTACCAGGTTAGCTGGGGATTCCTTCTGCAGCTCCCTGGAGTAGATTTGAACCCCCATTCTGGATCCACCACTGGCTAGTTGCGGACTCATGGCTGAGGAATGGGAAGACCTTGTTGCCCAACTCTTTCAGGTGTGCAGGGGGCGGAGAGGACATTCCCACACTGGGGCACACCCCCCCAGTGCTTTCCTGAGCAGGGAGGCGTCTAGTGAATACTTGTGCTGTCTTAAATCCACGGGCATCTTTCCAGCTAAAGCATGGGCTCACTTAGCTTGATCTTAGTCTTTCCCTTCTTCCAAATAATAATGGCGGGCCTGGCGCGGACATGCTTTCCCCAACACACATGGTGGAATCGGGCAGGTGCTGAATGTAACCCAGCTCAAGACAATAACTTCAATAGGCTTAGAACACGAACATTCTAATTAAATGTTAACTCAGAGTGCTTCTGGCCGCGGAGGGAGATTAGAGTCTGCTTCGTGCTGATAAACAAGTATGTGTTCAATACAAGAATGGCCGTGAGAAGGCGGACCGAGCTTCACTAGGTGGGTTTTAAAAAAACTTTATTAAAACGTAGGCAATTATCTGATAATGTTGCAAGGAAGATGTCACAGCATTTGTAATTAATAAGTACCAACTTGAATATCAACTTGAGATCATGCCATTGGCCCGTTGCCTAGAAAACTGGCTACGTTTTATTCCTTCAGACTAAGCATAGCACCTCTATGGAATGGTGCAGGGGACTGCAGGTAGCGACCCCACCCCCAAATAGCTTTTCTCCCCATCTGCCAAAGTGCCCAAGAGTCTCATATGGGGGAGCCATTTCTTTCTTTCTTTCTTTTTTTTTTTTTTTTTAAGATTTTATTTATTTATTTGCCAGAGAGAACGAGAACAAGCAGGGGGAGAGGCAGAGGGAGAAGCAGACTCCCGCCGAGCATGGAGCCCGATGCGGGACTCGATCCCAGGACCCTGGGATCATGACCTGAGCCGAAGGCAGACGCTAACTGACTGTGCTACCCAGGCATCCCAGGAGTCATTTCTTTTGTTGGAGAGGTGAATCCCTAAGTTGACCCTACAGGGTTACTCCTAGATGCTGGTCACTGAACTTAGCACCAGTTCTGACCTTGCTTCCCAAGTGCTCAGCATCAGAGCTGGTTATGAGGCAGAAGCGAGAGGAGGTGGGCACTCTGGGGTCTCTGCAGAGATACTCCTTTAGAGTTTGAGGGGTCAGCTTTCTTTCTTGGTATGCATGTGGCTACAGGGCTCTGTTCATTCGGCAACAATCCATTGAGTTGTATACTTAATGTGGCTTATGCACTTTGCTATGTATTTTATTTTGATAAAAATGTTGAACATGAAAATGCCTGAGAGCCTGGTAACACACACACACACATACACACAAGTTGACATAGCCTGAATGTGTGTGTCCCCCGAATCCATACACTGAGTCCTCACCCCCAGTGTGACGGCGGGGCCTCCGGACATGATGGAGTCCTGAGGGTGGAGCCCCCGTGATGGGATCCATGTCCTTCTAGGGGAGACCCCACAGGAGGACACAGTGAGGGCTGTCTGTTTGAAATCTGGGGCAGCGTCATACCAGAGCCTGCCCACCCTGGTGCCCGCTCTCAGACTTGAGCCCCAGAGCTGTGAGAAATAAACATCGATGGTTTATAAGCCACCCAGTCTGTAGCGTTCTGTCATAGCCGCTCAGACAGACGGAGAGGTTTGTTTTTCATCAGGCTGTGTGACGCCAGGACCTACCTAGTGACGAAGCAGCCCGGGATTACCAGAGGTCCCGACACAACGGAGATCTCCTGCTCAGCCGGACCTGCGGGGCGGGTCAGTGGCTGGGGCGGGGGGGACGCTGTGTCACCGTGACTCAGGTTCTTGTGCTCTGCCTTGCAGCTGCATCATCTCCATGCCCGGCCTCTGGGTTTCCGCAGGGGCGGGGGAGCTGGAGAACACACTTCCTCCATCATCCTCACTGCTCCAGGGAACTGAGCCCAGATGCCGGTGACGTCAGGACCACATGGAAACAAACACTCAGGGCCCCCGGCCTTGGGGTAGGCATGCCCCGGCGCAAACCTCCAGGTCAATAACAGGCCAAGCAAAAGAATAATGATAACGGTAACACCCAGAAGGTAATGCCAGGATTTCCAGCACTGATTCAGCTTAAAACCTAGGATCCCGAGTCTGATAATAAGAAAACACTGTCAGCCCCAAAAGAGAAGCAAATGACAGTGATGATGGTCTCCCTTGGCCCAGATGGAAGGGTGTGTGGGGGGGAATCAGGGAGCAGGAATAGGCCCATGTGCATGAGAAGGTTGGCCGGGAGGACGGAGGCCTGCTGTGAATCGGGTGGAGCTTCCGGAAAAAGGAAGCAGAGCTCAGGGCTGCTGGGTGGATGACTTTCATTTGAGGGGCGAGCTGTAGAGAAAGGACAGTGGTTCTAGCTGAATACTGGTATGTCTGGGTGTGGTTCTCAATCGCCTGTGAATCACAGAGTTGTGAATCTTACCTGTCTGTGGCTTTGGTGCTTTGTCTTGTTTGTTTGTTTGACTTGCTCTGTCAAGGGTCAGAGGTGACGATGACATATTGGTAATGAAAGGGAGGTGGTGCGGATTAAGTGCTCAGAGGATTAGGACGACCTGCCACCCCCAGCTACTAAATTCAAAATGAACTCACCTCCCAAAGTAGTCAGTGCTATTTTTAAGTGATAGGATGTACAGGGGCGATGTCCCTTCCTGCCTTTGGTGGTGTCCGTCCTTGCATATCCACCCCTCCAGCAGGTGCTTGTCTTCCTCCTGGGGACTCAGCCCACTGGGTGATTCAGCGCCGCTGGTTTTCGTAAAGCCCTCAGGGGACGATGCTTGAGTCTCAGAATCCTTGAATTCCCCACAGCTCTGCGTCGTGTAGGACTAAAACCCCAACATGGGGCCTCAGCAGGATTGAACACGTGCCCTGGTCATCAAAGGGCCTCAGAACAGAGCCTGCTCTAGGGAAAAAGGAAACGTCATCCATCCTTTTCTCCAGCTTCACCCCTCAGGCCCTTCGGAAAGAATTTCCTTGTTGAATTGGAAAGGATCCTTGAGAATTTATTAGTCAGTGTTGACCACCCGCTCCTGGTGAAAACAGTAATCAGATCACCTCCGAAAAGTAAATCTCCACGGAACCCGAAGATCCTGTTTCTCTTAGGTGTGCATTTGGTGCCTAATAATTTGGGTAATAATAGTTCTCTTGACCATCTAGACTGTCCAACCCCCGTCCACCTGCTGGGTAATCAGGATTCCTGGCTTCTGGTTATGACTTCGTCACTGATGAGTTGTGTGGATTTGAGCAAATCCCGGAACATTTTTGTGACCCACCTGTGTCAGCCATTAGACACGTGTGGCTCATATGTCTGGCTGGATTTATGTGGAAGTCAGGTGGGAAAATACACAAGTGTGCATCACAGCGTATAAAACACAATCCAGATGTAAACGATACCGTGAGACCGCATTAATGCCTCTCTTATCTGCACTGCCGCCGTGCTTTTATTTCTGAAGGTGGCTCCTGGGGACAGCTGTAGTTTTGGCTGGGTGTCGTGAGGGAGAGGGAGAAGCAGGGGAAGCCTAGTGGGGAGACGGAGTCCCTGGCCTCTCGCTCACGGGAGGTCCCCAGAGGCCCCGGGCTCATCGATTTCTTCCCTGAGAGAGGAAGGGGCTGCCGTTGGATTCCTAAATTCTTATTCAGGCCTCACATTGTTAGTCAAGTCTTTCAATCGCAGGAAGTTAGATTTTATGGCCAGATCTTTTCGGTGTACCTCAAAATGCAATCAGGCTTGGAGTCAGAATCCTTAGGCACCAAACTGACTTTTCACGTGGGATGAGGGGACTCTTTCTCCGAAAGAATTTGGGTTAAGGCATGTCTTCCTTGTGTGTGATGGTGTAAAATCATATTGAAAATATCTTCCAAGATATGCCTGGCAGCTGTTTATTTGAGCCCTGGGTTGGCATATATTTATTACGTAAAATCGTCCCTCTGTCCCAGACTGATTCTTGTGCTGAGCCAGCAGGTACATCACGCCCCGTGCTGGCAGTCTTTCCAGGATGGACGGGGATGAAGGACTCTTCGGTCAGGTGGGTGTCTGGAAGCGGACTTGCTCAGACCATCCGCAGGAAGGATGACGACATCCCAGGACATGAGGTGCTGTGATAGCCCAGGTGAGAGACACCTGCTCTGCCCTGACTGCCCTCCTCAGACCGAGTAACCGGGCACTGGCGCTCCCATGTGGCCCCGAGCACCCAGAGCGCCCCGTTTCCTCACAGGCAGCTGAGGTTGCTTCCTTCAGGGGAGAGGCACGACAGGGAGCGTGTCTCTGGGGAGAGCCCGACAATATGCGGGACTCAGGTTTGTGGCAATAAGTGGGAGCAGAATCGCTCATCAGTCAGGTGTTGCTCCTACTCCTGCAGAATAGGGAGAGGCTCTCGCGAATGTGCGGTGGCGCCCCAAAAGTGCAGGAGGAAGGGGGCAAGCAGACTTGGGGCATAAATGAAGCCACAGACATCGAGGCAGAGCTCGGGATCTCTCCCAGGCACTCTGGCAGCTTCTGAGGAGATCTGAACTTTTTTAGAGGAGCAGATTTCCCACCTGCTAGTACCCCTACGAGCCCCATATGCACTGATGGGCGTTGGAAGGGATTACACTGACCTCACTAACTTTCCGGTAAAATGGTGACTACCATCTTGCCCAGTGGATGGAAACTCAGGCTGTATCCTAACATCTACCTCATGCACACAAATCTTCACTGCTTTGAATATCATCACCATGTAATTCCATTTTGGACCACTAAGCACTTAGACGAATCCGCTACTGTTTTGTGCACGGGGGTAAGCCCATGAATGTGCCACCCCCCAAGTTTAGGGGGCTCCCTGGACTGGTGTTGACAAACGAGTGTGCTGAGTTCTGCCTTGCTCTTGTGCACCTGCCCAGCTGACCGCGGCTGAGCATTGCCCAGGTTCGGGGACGGGGAGGTCCTGTCTGTCTGAGAGCCTCGGGAAGACCTCACGGAAGCTCAACCTTGAAGTAGCTGCGAAGCTGAATTGCAGAAGGGATTTGCGGGCTGAGAGGAGAAGCATAGCAAAGTCAGAGAGTTACAGGAC
This sequence comes from Mirounga leonina, assembly GCF_011800145.1. NCBI lineage: Eukaryota > Metazoa > Chordata > Mammalia > Carnivora > Phocidae > Mirounga > Mirounga leonina. The sequence continues at coordinate 39,721,344 of NW_023270320.1, read as the reverse complement.
TCTCCCCTTGGATTATGGTTAATTCAGGACTGGATTTTGTACTATCACTGGTGGATATCAGTTGCTGATCTACTGACTATTTTTAGCAGAAAACCAAATTCTCAGATAATGTAACCTGCATTTCTCATCAAAAGTCTTTAACTGAGTAAGTAGTCTTAAATCTCACATGAAAGACAATTGGTAGAAAACCATCCCCAAACCCTGCTTGAAGTTAGTTTGTTCTAAGTCCCCCTTGGCCTACAAGGTCCGCGGGGCAGTGAAGAGTAGACCTTGCTTCACTCCTGTTTATTGAGAGCAGGACAGTATCTAGGACAGAAGAGCACTCAAAACACTGAATGAATGAGCGGAAATGGGTAATGTCCAGGGGTTGTCTTAACTTTTGGGGGCACATTGTCTCCAACTGTGTAATGAAACAATTGGGTCCGATCAGCATTTTCTCAGTGTCCTCGAGGAGCTGTGTCAACGGACATGAGTTGCTTTTAGCCGAATACCATGACATAATGGTGTATTTAATTACATTTTCACGTAAGGGATAATTTTTCTATTAGAGAACATGACTTGGTGAGGTATATATGCAAAATGAAATTCGTATGAGCTTACATTTCCAACAAACAAGACAAAAATTTAAAAAGTGACAGAATCAAGCATGATGGTCGATCTTCACATTTTTGGGTTGACATTGATTTGTGACTTTGTTTCGATTTTAATTTTATTAATTAATTAATTAATTAATTAATTTATTTATTTGAGAGACTGAGAATGAGAGAGAGCACATGAGAGGGGGGAGGCTCAGAGGGAGAAGCAGACTCCCCGCCGAGCAGGGAGCTCAATGCGGGACTCGATCCTGGGACTCCAGGATCATGACCTGAACCGAAGGCAGTCGCTTAACCAACTGAGCCACCCAGGTGCCCCCCCCCTTTTTAAAAAAGATTTTATTTATTTATTTATTTGAGAGAGTGAGAATGAGAGAGAGAGAGCGAGAGAGCACATGAGAGGAGGGAGGGTCAGAGGGAGAAGCAGACTCCCTGCTGAGCAGGGAGCCCGATGCGGGACTCGATCCCGGGACTCCAGGATCATGACCTGAGCCGAAGGCAGTCGCTTAACCAACTGAGCCACCCAGGCGCCCTTGATTTTAATTTTTAACGCTAAATAAAAAGTAACAGATGGCAAACATCAAGAGAATTCTTTCTATAATTTTCCCTTCCCACCCTCTGTGCAAATCAAGAAAGGCGCCCAACTTTTGGTTTTAGAGACTAGCCCCCTTGGTTTGTCTTCAGGGCATGTTTACCCCGGTGTCACAGAGGGGAACCACAGGACTAAAGCTCTTTTGTTCTCAGCTTTATCGAGGTATGGCTGAGGTGTAATTGCTCTTCAGTCATAACCTGCACAAACTAATATAAACAATTTGGTAGGTGTGCACTTACATCCTTTGGTACCTCCACCACGTTCCAGGGTCCACACGTGTTATTCCCCATAACTTGTCAGCTCTGTGACAGCCCTATCTTCTGCTCCTTTTAGACGGTCCCTGTCCCGTTCTAGATCTCAACTGCCTATTTTGACTTCTTTTCTTCTTTTAGGATCCATTTAGAAGGAGGCCCAATGCATTTGACTAATTAAAGAAAGCTCCTCTTTGACTCTATTTGAAAAGGGGGCATCTTTTGTTTACACTAGTGAGATAAGCCATATGGTCCACAAATCAGAGGTAGATTTTGCTGTGGAAGCATCACTGAAGAGCCCCATCAATACTTTTCATACTGTCATTTATCTTTGCATTCGTGGGCGCCTTCACGTGAGGGTCTTGACTTCCTTATTATATACCTTCCATCTGCATGGTTTCATGGTTTGCAGATTCCCTTTTTCCACATTAGCTTAATTGCTAAATTTTATTTATAACTCGCAAAATCAATACTCAGAGTGCCTTAAAGCCCATTTGCTGCCATGCCCAGAGCGGTGAGAAGTTGAAGTCACTGGGCTGCACGTGCCCTGCTGAGGGGAAGGAGGCGGTGCTTTGCCTTCCCGTTTCAGCTCTCACATCACCAACACGTGCTCCTTTTCGCTGTCTGTGTAGTGGCAAGTTTTGTTGGGGATTTCCCTGTTTAAAACGGCCTGGAGGCCTCGTGCTGAGATGCTGTGTAGTGTTCTAGAAGCTCAAGAAGACCCCGGGGGGAACCCACGGGTGTCACACAGGCTTCCTCCCTTGGGCATGAGCTACAGTGCTGCTAACACTGAGTGTATATTAAATAAGGTGGCTTTAAACAAGAGCACATGTAAAACAAGGTCTGTTTGTCCGGCTGATGGGAATGTTGTGAGCAGAGGTCCGCAAGAACCTCACCCGGCATCTCCCCTGGCAGCGCGACTCAGCAAACACTAATTCAGTGTTTGTGGGGACAGCAGAACATAACCAGCACGAACAATGAAAACTGTACTTTCCTTTTGAGATTTCCTATCACTGAAGACAGCACTGCTTGGACCCATTAGGACGATCTGACTCTTCTGACAGAAAGCTTATTTATCTTGTGATTGACCAAATAGGATCAGCGAAAGCGTTGACACGAGAACAGAGAAAATGTATTGTAGCCCAGAACCAACCTGTGATTTCTAACTTGCATTACTCTATAATTGGCCAAATGAGATGAACATCTTTTTCAAGGGCACGTGGAAGCATCGTAATTACCGAGCGGGTGATTTACTGTCGAAAACAAACATGGTGGCAACAATGGCAAGACACTGAATAGCCATTCAAGGTTTTAAGTTATTTGCACTGTGTTTCACTAACATGTCATCTTCTCTCCCCCTTTTCACTTTAAGTACGGCAGTGTGGAAACTAAGTGACTCCGTAGAAGGTGAAATTAAAATAGATTTATATCGGGAGTAGCTGACAGTTTGGAGTTTGATAGTCTATAAAAACTTGAAAATTTCTCTCTTTCTATTTGGCCTCGGGGCATAAATTATTGATTGAGCTGACAAACTCAGGCTGATGTAGTACAAGAGCATTTCGTCAATAATCTCTCTTTTGCTTATCTAGTAAGTAACCTCGGTATTAAATAGAAAGGGGAAAGAAAAATCACATGGTGAAGATATCCATTCCCAAACTGCAGTGGATTGAAAAAGTTATAATTCCAGTTATGATTCAACTGGAGAGGAATTTCGACAGGTCTCACAAGAGAGGATGAGCCTTCACGGCCAGACAAACCATTGCTCTTCCTCTGGAACTCCACATGGTCGTGGTGTCAGAGGTGGTCGAGGAGCCGTGGTCTGGGTGAGGACCTGCCTTGCGGAGGGCGCCTCTGACCCCGGGAGGGAGGAGATCCCAGGAGTCAGGAGGAAGGGCCATGGCTTTTTCAGGCGGTCAGTCACTATGCAGGACGAGGACTCTGGCTACTGACTTCATAATTTTACTTGATAATTAAAACTTTTTTTTCAACAGACGCAGATTTCACCTTGCCTTATATCCCAAATCTGTGAGGATGTCTGATTCCTTGTTTCATTATAATTGAGACTCCAGATTCCAGAGAGGCAGCACGTTGTTTCAATATTTTTAATAAAAGTATCAGACAAAAAAAAAAAAGTATCAGACAATAACTCTGGAATTTCTTTAAGATTCAGCTAGAAAGGAGCATATTTGAATCTCCAATGCAAAAGAGGTTTTTTTTTTTTTTCTTTTTAAAGATTTTTATTTATTTATTTGACAGAGAGAGACACAGCGAGAGAGGGAACACAAGCAGGGGGAGTGGGAGAGGGAGAAGCAGGCTTCCTGCGGAGCAGGGAGCCTGATGTGGGACTCGATCCCAGGACCCTGGGATCATGACCTGAGCCGAAGGCAGACGCTTAACGACTGAGCCACCCAGGTGCCCAAAAGAGGTTTTTTCTACAGTGAGTATATTACAACTGTTATGATATTGCAATTAGGGGTAGATTTTCCCAATGCAAATAATAAATTTTCCCAATTTATTTTACTTGCATTATATAAAGTGGGGAGAATTGATTCTTTTTAACTCACATTATGATGCCATTTTGAGAATCAGAAAAGGTGATGTTGACTTATCGCTACAGCTGCCAAGTTCCACTTGTGAAATATTACATAGGTAACTTTTAGCCCTTTTCCCAAAGCTATGGAGAGTTTCAGGTAAAAGGCCTGTGCGTTTGGAATTTCTGTAACCCGTGAAGTGAAAATCCGCACAATCGTGGACCAGGCCTTCCAGTGGCTGGCGGTGTCTGGACTTTCGTGTCTCCCGGGCACTGGGGAGTCCTGGCCTCTGACTTTTCCTGAGCCCACATGCACGTTGCAAAGCCAATTTGAGAACGCTCCAATGACACCCCGAAACAGAAAAACCTGCGGTGCTTTTAATGAGCCAGAGATGACACGCCCCACGTAATGGTACTCGTCCAATACTACTGATCTTATGATTTATCCGATGGCATTGCCTCTGTTTTGTGCGAGGCCAGTATTACTTCATTCTGATGAACGTACGAATGATTATCTAGATTTCTGCATGCTCACCGTAATCAGTCCTCCTAAGCCATCTTCAAAAAAATAGGTGCTTAGTTTTCTAATGTTTGGGAAACGAACAGGGAGAGTTGCAGCAATGGAGTGTCTCCTTGGGTAGGTGTGTGTGTGCGCAGACCAGAGTCAAGAGACGGTGTCCTTAGTTTCAGTTTCTCTTTGCATTTCGGTTCCTGAGAATTGTTTGTGTCGGCAGCGGTCCTTGGAAGTACCACGTGGAACGGCGTAATCCCATTTCTTCCTACGAGTGAAATACGCGTGCTTCCTAACCATTTCTCTACTCTTGGGCATTTGGATTACTCTTGATGTTTTATAACACACAGTGCTGAAGTGAGGTGCCTTTGGTCACAAATTTCTTTATTTTTTATTTAAAAAAAAATTTTTTTTTTAAGATTTTATTTATTTATTTGAGAGAGAGAATGAGAGAGAGAGAGAGAGCTTGAGAGGGGTAGGGTCAGAGGGAGAAGCAGACTCCCCGCCGAGCAGGGAGCCCGATGCAGGACTCGATCCCGGGACTCCAGGATCATGACCTGAGCCGAAGGCAGTCGCTTAACCAACTGAGCCACCCAGGCGCCCTAGTCACAAATTTCTGTACGCCACCTTACAATCCCTCTGCTTTCTTACCGATCTGTTGCACTCTGTCCACGTGCATGGTATCCGGAGCATAGCGTGTTCACAGGTGCCAGGGACGTGCACACGTGTGACCTCATAGAGACACAGGCAAACGTGCGTGCATCTTACCGGTTTTCCGTTCATTTTGTTTATGGTGTTTCCATGGGTTTAAACTCTTGTAGGGGAAGCTTTTTCGCCCTTCATTTCCTGTACTTCTCCTCCCCAGAACCCGCGGTGCAGGGAAGGAAGGCTGGCTCCCAGGGCCCGTGAGAGCAGAGCTGGGCTTTGTGCCCAGGCTGTGGGCACACAGGCCTCGTGCTCCCCGTGCCTGTCCCTTCCGCGTTGTTACCGGCCCCGAGTGAGCTGATTCACGGGAAAGAGCCCACACGGGACGAGGCTCTTAGTAAATTCTCCCGGCTCAGGTGTGATAAACGAGGAGCCTCCAATGTCAAGGATGCTGTGATGCCACGTAGTATTTCCACGCTTAGGAAGCACGATTTCAGAGCTTCGTAGATTTTGGAGGCACTCTCGCAGCTCAGGATTTCTACACTTTTTACAAATCAATTAGGAGGCACTTATTTAATCTGAGATTAGTCAATACATTGATCAATTATGAAAATGAAAACATTCCCAGTGTGCATTTTGGATAAAGATTTTATGACCGTGAAGCACTATGTTCGCGCTCTCTGGACGTCTGGCACCGCGCAGGCCGCTCTGGCTTCATTTTCACTGTTTTCTAAGCAAATCAATTAGAAGGCATGATTTCATGTGAGATTAAGTTGATCAATTATGGAAACTAAAGCATTCCCAATGTGTTTCCTAGATTAAAAAATTTAAGCAACAGAAAGCATTAATCTTCATTTTTCCTTTATGTATTTATTTATTTATTTTTATTTATTTTTTTTAGTCCTGACGCCCTTGCACGTTGTGATTAAGACACGGCAAATCCACGCAGACGTGCGGCTTACGGGGAGCTGATCTGTCGTCGGGTAGTCCTTTCCAGTGAAGCGTAAAGAAGCCAGACCTAGGGCGCCTGGGTGGCTCAGGTGGTTAAGCGACTGCCTTCGGCTCAGGTCATGATCCTGGAGTCCCGGGATCGAGTCCCGCATCGGGCTCCCTGCTCGGCGGGGAGTCTGCTTCTCCTTCTGACCTTCCTCCTTCTCATGCTCTCTGTCTCTCATTCTCTCTCTCAAAATAAATAAATAAACAAAATCTTAAAAAAAAAAAAAAAAAAAGAAGCCAGACCTAAAAACTGTGCCTCCTCATTAGAGCCTATTGAAGAAGTTAAGAACGATCGTACAGAGAAAAGGCGCATCAAAGGACCACGCACTCCCTCCCTCCGCATTGCATCTCCGGTGGCTCCTTGTCATCCATGCGGAGTCTCGGGCGAGGCCCTTGATCTCCGCTGTTACGTGCTTGGCTTTGAAAGCAAAACATGTTCTACGTTGACTCACAGATTCCTGGACAACCCAGTTCTTTCAGGGGAGGAGCAGAGAGTGGGGAACGGCGGAGGTGACGTTCTTACCTGCCCCCAGGGCTGCTTGGGCACAAGTCTGGCTTTTCTTTCTTTTTTTGTTTTAATAAAACTTGAGGTTTTCTTCTCTCAGCTGCTGGCGCAGGTGCTGATAAGCAGTGCAGGTGTTTGGTTGATCCTTCTCAATCCTCACTGATCCCCAGGGAAGCAGAGCAGTGCTGGGCACATGCAAAGCACCCTGAAAGGTGTCCTGTGGGTTCCTAAGTGCGCCGACAGTCTCGGTCCCTTCAGGCGGCTGTGACAGAAACCGCACACTTTTTTTCTCCCAGGCTGGAGGCGGTGGTCCCGGGGCCTCGGGCAGACTCCGTGTCTGCTGAAAACTGCTTCCTGGCCCACCTTCCCTCGGTGTCCTCACCCGGAGGATGGACCCGGAGCTCTCTGGGGCCTCTCTCACAAGGGCAGGAACCCCCTCACGGGGGCGCCATCCTCATGACCTCAGCACCCCTCTGAGCACCCCCTTCGGATGCTGTCATCCTGCGTGGCTAGGATTGCAGCCCATGAATTTTGGGAGTCCCTGCTGTAAGTAGCTCGGCGTGTTTATCTGGCCTTCGTGGCTGTGCTCATGCGGCCGGGAGAAGCGGCCGTGCCCAGTGAGACGGCAGGGTGGGCGTCTTCCCACTCCCTTGATGGGAGAGCATCCGGGGTTTTCTCTATGTCGTTGTACATGCTTCATCTCCTAAACTTGAGCAGCTGAACTAGCTGTGCGGTTCGGAGCTCTCTCCAGCTTCAGCGGGAGGCGCTGAGTGACAGAGCCTCTAAAATTCTGTTCTCAGTTGTATCTGCAGAAGAAATGCAGGGGGCTGGGCGTTAGGGAAGGAATGCGGGGGTGGGCATTAGGGACGGAGAGGCGGAAGTGACTGCATGGGTTGTCAGCTAGGACTCCTGTCACCTGCAGGGAGCCCGCAGGTCCCGGGGCCAGGCAGCCCTGGGAGGGAGGAGTGAGGGGGCTGGAGTCTGCAGAGCTCAGCTCCTGGGGACACTGCCCCTCAACCTGGGGACACATGGGCTGCCCTCTGGAAAGGGCTCTGCGCTGGGCAGGTGGGAAGAGGGAAAATCTCCTTCTCTACATTCCTTCTAGATCTGAGGTGACTCACGAGCTGTCATCTTGCTGGGTCATGAAATATACACACACACACGTTGCAAACTTGTTGGGGTTCTGTGTACTAGTCTATTCAACTTATATCTTCTCTCTCTTTAAAAAAGATTGTAGTTTTCAGGGCAGTTTTTGGTTTTCAGTGATATCGAGGGGAAGGTGCAGAGTTCCCTGTATCCCCAGCCTGCACATGCACGGCTCTCCCCCACTGACATCCCAGCCGATGGTGTATTTGTTAGAGTTGCTGGCCCTGCACTACACGTCACCATCACCCCGAGTCCATGCATGGCATCAGGGTCCCTCTGGCTGCTGGGCGCTCTGTGGCTTTGGACAGATACACAATCACCCTCTTTCTGCAGGACTCAGTTACACACTTAGCTCTTCAGAACCATACCTGTGTCTTCGGGCCTCATGCAGGTGGCCCCTGCGTGTGTGGAGGGCTCCCTGATGCTCCTGCTGTGGGAGAGGGGCTGGGGTCCCGTCCCATCTCGCGGGGGAGTGGCTGCTCAGGCTGACCTTGGCATGTGGACAGGTGGTCCTGTCACAGGAAGGGCTGTCCATGGGCTCTGCCTTCTGCGGCCTCCTCTTTGTCCTGCCCTGTGTTCTCGGGCGAGGGGGAGGCATGAGGAAGGGAGCGGCGGGCCTCCCCGGACCTCACAGAGATGCATGGGTCCTGCCCCGATGCCGCCTTGCGGAGACACAGGTAAAGGAAAGCAGCTGTTTCTCTTATTCAGGGCGCTCTGAGGCTCATGCGATCTTCCTACACCAAGCACCTCTCCGGTCCTCTGTGGGCACTTGCTGGGGTCCCGTAATGTACCGTGACACTGATTACCCGGAGGTGGCACAGACCCACCGGGTAGGGGCTCAGCCCCACGAGACTGCCCCACGTCATCTCAGGAGCCACCTGCAGGTCCAAGACTCTTGCACTTCCTACCAATGGGCAGTAGGTCGGGGTTCCCACGACCACCTCCTGGGTTTCATAATTTGCTACAACAGCTCACAGAACTTAGGGAAACACTTACCTTTGTGGCTTATTATAAAGGACACAGCGGAGGATCCCCCAGGTGGAAGGGATGCACAGGACGCGGGGGCGGGGGCAGTTTCTTTGCCCTCTCTGGGCGCACCCCCCACCCAGCACCGCGTGTACACCAGCCCCGAAGCTCCCCAGACCTCCCTTTGGGGCCCCAGGCTTGCTCCTCTGGCCACCAGCCCCCATCCTGAAACTCTCCGGGGCCCAGCAATCACCTCGTTAGCATCAACTCAGGTGTGGTTGAAGTGGGCTTGCTGTGAATAAGGCAGACGCCCCTCTCACCCGCACTGGGGAAGGCCAAGGGCTCAGGGGTTCCGTGCCAGGAACTGGGATGAAGACCTCATCCACATTTCTAGTTCTATCACACAGGGCAAGGTGAAGAATGCTCAGCGTGTAAACACACCAACCTTTAAACAGGCAAAACCACCACTTGAACCGGAGGAGTCTGATGCCTCTAGTTGCTGAGTTTCCAGTGTGCGTTCCCTTCATCCCCAGGAGGAAGGTGGGCCGGGAAGCACACCTCACTTACCTGTGTGCGGGCCCTTCTATTTACCATGTTGTTGGTGCCATCCCTTGATGGGCAAGACGGAAACTCCGCACACCTGTTCCTGGAATCAGTCTCCTGGTCCCTGAACACGCTGAGCCGTTTGTCTCAGGATAACGGAGAATTTGAGAACTCTGGGAAGCTCAGGCCAATGCATGCTTGTTTTGTTGAAGAAGAACACACATATGAGAAAGTGTCCTTTAGCCGACACCCTCCTGCAGAGCTCTGAGGGGTTCCGGGGAGGCGCAAACATGCGTCCTGATCCCATGGTCTCCGTGGTCTGATGGAGAACAGCACGTCCTGATGTGGTGGTTCAAATGAAGTGATACAGGAGACTTTTCTGGATGGGTCAATTTAATACTAATATTCTATGTTCAGTTTGTGTTATTTTTAGCTTTTTGAATCTCACACAACCTTATGCAAGACAGGGCTCATGGTCACCATTTATGGATGACAGATGGGGGGCCACATCTGCAAACTCCAGGCTTCCTGTCCCCCTTACAACAGCCCCTCGGCTTGTAGACGGGGAGCAGGAATCCAGTGGGGTTCTGCAGGAGGACCTGTAGACAAACCTGGGTTTGCCAAGCACGACCACGGGTGTAGACTGTGCAAGACTAGGATGCGTTTCTTCCGTGATGGGAAGCCTCCATCAATGACAGTTTCTGGCTGACTTCAGACACAGGGGTGAGCTTGGGTGGAGCATGGGGGCTGTAGGGAAGTAGACCAGGATTCCCCTGTGTAGGAGGAATGAAAACACCAACTTCTTTATGTCCCCCAGACAATAATGTCACTTCTGTTTTAAAACTATTTTACTATCTTTAAATGAGTCAGTTTATGCATATAAATGTTCCTAGTTCACTTTTCATTATTCATAAATTCATAGACTATGTAAGTGGGCGAGGGTCTTACAGACTGTAAGGGTAACTCGTTGGACACCTGCATTTTGTCTGTTCCTCTTTTCTTTTTTTTTCAGTTTTTTAAAATTTTTTTTATTAACATATAATGTATTATTTGTTTCAGGGGTACAGGTCTGTGATTCATCAGTCTTATACGATTCACAGCGCTCACCATTGCACATACCCTCCCCAGTGTCCATCACCCAGCCACCCCATCCTTCCCACCCTCCTCCTCTTTTCTTTCTCCCTCTTTCTACTGGAGGGAAGTACCTCTTGTTTGTTCCCTGATTCTGGATTGGGCAGTCAAGCACTTGGTCTGTGCCCCAGGAGGACGGCTGGCATGCCATATCTGAGTGCGTTGTGTGACTAGGACAGGGTCCCACAGAGAGGCCCATCAGAGTCATTTTACTCTGACTGATAGGGCAATAAGAGGAAGAGAATGGCCACCGCCTGAGGTTGAGTGTTAAAGACCACATCCAGGAGACACCAAAAATCTCACTGATATCCTTAGAGGGGGTGTTTAACCCCTGGGAAAATAACACAGTGTTTTTTTCTTTTTTTAAGATTTTATTTATTTATTTGACAGCGATAGACACAGCGAGAGAGGGAACACAGCAGGGGGAGTGGGAGAGGGAGAAGCAGGCTTCCTGCAGAGCAGGGAGCCCGATGCGGGACTCGATCCCAGGACCCTGAGATCATGACCTGAGCCAAAGGCAGACGCTTAACTGACTGAGTCACCGAGGTGCCCCTAACACAGTGTTGCAAGGTCAATGTTCTACTTACTGTTGGTGGGTGACCACAGAGCCCAGTTTCTGAGACTTTAAATGCAGGATGGTAGTCATACATTAAAGTAATTCAGGATAATTTTTCAGGTACAAGCAGAGTCCAGTGTCAGAGATACAGACCATCTTGGTTCACCAAGTTCTCTGACATATGGAACCGTGCATTGTTATATGGTTCCTTTGAGGTGGGGACAATCGGGTCCCTAGCATATTAAGTGTTATTGGATAGGTTGTAAATGAATCTCGTCCTTAATTTGTGCTTTTAATGTTTCTTTAGTTAGAGTGTAAATGCATTCTGCTTTCTCTTGGGGTCTTCCCTGAGACCAGGAGAATTGCTTGCTTTCAATTCTCTGATAGCTGAGTTTTTCCCCATAATGAACTAACAAATATCTTCATTAGCGCTTCTCATTTCCGGTTCTAGTTTGCTTAGAATTAAGCAATGTAATGCTTCTAAGGATGCTCTTTCTAAGAGTCTAAATAGAGACACACAGGAATCAAATTCTCATTTCCCCATAGATTATCTGATTATATAGGAACAAACGCAGCCAACTCTCAATTATCCATGCTAATGGGGGCAGGGATGGCTTGAGAAAATGAAATCCATGGAGCTCAGAACTCTTCTTCCCCCATTATTTCAACCTTTCCACCCAGCAAACATTTGACAGGCACCACTAACAAGCAGCAAACAAGAGGAGGTTCACACTCCGTCTTCTCTCCATCCTTTCAAACTTGGGCTAATGAGTGCCCAAACCACAAATGGAAGGAAGAGAGGAATCGAGATGCGTGGATAATCCCCCCACCTGGAGCGCCCCATCCTGGAGTAGTTGCTATCTTATGGTACTCACACGTTAGATTGAAAATCTATTAGAAGATTTTCTCCTAAAGGGCTGAGATTGAAGTGGTGTAGCGATAAGGAGAGAATCTGCTTATTATTATTCTTCCTCCTGGGAAATCTCCCTTATTACATGGCAAACGCATCGTACAAAACTGGTCCCATCCCAATACCACCGAATCTTAACTTCGTGTAATGTAACTACCCGTTTGGTCTGGTGGTGAGATTTTTACCGGATTTCCCTTTTAAGTAATATTTCTAAGGCCTATGCTTCCAGGATATTTTAGTGTATACTGTTTTTCCTTTTCAGATATGATACCAAGACATACTTTATTCTCAAAATGTTATGTTTTCACTCTTGGCCTTTTGCTGTACGTCTATATGAGCATTGCGTTAACACTTTTATTTCTCCCATTGCAAGTTCAAGTAGGATTATCTTTGGATTGAAGCCTCACACTTGGAAGTGGTAGCTGCTTCATTATGTTTAAATTTAAATTTCCTTATTCTATGATTGGCATGGTAAGTGGAGAGAGAGAGACAGAGAGGGAAAGAGAGAAGGGCAGTCAAAGTCATCAAAAGCTACAAAAAGGAAGAAAACAAATTCCAAGAAAGAAATCGGAGGCTCTTGTTGAACTTCTGAATGCAGAAGCCAATGACATTTTGTGTGGTTATTACCTTAAACATCTACTGAGCACTTCATCCACCTGCTGGGAGCTCTACTGTGTTACTTGCATGTATTACCCTCTCTCAGATTTGCAGCATTCCAATAAGTCCACTCCATTTTAATCCCCACTTTTATTGATGAGGAAGCTGAAGTGTTGAGAGCTTAAGCTGCTTGCCTGAGACCTCGTAGGCAGGACGCTCAGGAATCTGTCTCCCAAATAAGGGCTCTTACCCACTATTACTTTTTCCTTTCATATTCCAGTGTCATGAGAAATACAGAAACCTTGAGGGTGAAACCAGATTTTTAAAAAAATGACTTAAAATGCATCTTTCCACATAGAGCAGACCGAGACATGTAGATAGAAGATGAGTCAGGTGAGAGGATGAAGATGAAGACAGCGGGAGAGGGGAGCGTTCTTAAAAAGCTCCTGAAGAAGGAAGACAGATGCTTCTCCACGCCCGTGAGAATGGCTACCATGCAGAGTACGGACCGGGGACCCTCATCACTGCTGGCGGGAACGCAGCATGGAGTGACAACTTCGCACACAGCGTAACAGCGTCTTGAAGAACTGAACATACTCTACCGTTTGACCCCAGAGGCACGCTCCTCGGTATTTAACCAAGGGAGCTGAAAACTCATGTCCACACTAAAACCTCTATAGGACATTTACAGTAGCTTTATTTGCAATTGCAAAAACCTGAAAGCCACCAAAAAGTCCTTCAGTAGGTGATGGATAAATAAACTCTGGTCCATCCAGACAGTGGAATAGTATTCAGCACCAAAAATAAAGGAGCTATCAAGGCATGAAAAGACAGGGAAGAGACTTACATGCACATCACTAAGTGAAAGAAGCCAGTCTGTGAAGCTACGTGGTGTATGATCTGAACTCTGTGACCTTCTGGAAAAGGCAAGCCTATGGAGACAGTGACGGGGAAGGGATGAACAGGTGCAGCACAGAGCAGTTTTAGGGCAGAGAAATACTGTAGGACATCACAGTGATGGACACATGGCATTCTATTTTTACCCAAACCTATAGAACGAACAACACCAAGAGTGACCCTGATGTAGACAGTGGACTCTGGGTGATGACAATGTGTCCATGGGGGTTCATCAGTAGTGACAAATGACCCGTCCGGTGGGGATGCTGGTGGAGGGGGGAGGCTGTGTGTGGGGGGCATAGAAGGGGGGTAAGGGAAGTCTCTGCCTTCCTCTCAATTTTATTGTAAACCTAAAACTGCCCTAAAAAATAAAGCTTAAAAAAGCTTTAAAAATGGGGGTGAGGTGGTGGCCACTTCAAGCATGAAAAGATGTGGAACATTTTGAGGTGGATGAGAAAGAAGTTGGGGACACCTTAATGCCTCCTGGCCCCAGAAGAGAGGTGAGAATATTTGCCTCTGAGCATCTTTTCAAGTAGGAAAGGGCCTTTTTTGGTGATCACTGTTGCTATGAGATAGTTGTAGTTGACTTTAAAATATGTTAATATATTACCTTGACAAAATTAAAATGAACTCTAAGGGAAGAGATGCACTAACTCACTTTTGGCTAAAGGGGTGACTATGGAAGCATATCTTGGAGACTGATTCAGTTATTTAAGTTTCTGCGGGCAGAGACCTCGAAGAGAATGGCTGGGTTCTCCGCTACCAGGAAGAGAGCAAACAGTGAAGGGGGTTTGAGGAACTGAGGGCTTGTCCGCTACGCCATGACTGGGTGAGGTGTGCGTAGATGGGCAGTTTGTCCATGGGGCCCACAGGTGACCAGTCCCTGGTCACACCGCCTCTTTCCTCCACCAGGAGGCCAAGCAGTTGCCGCTTTGCGTCTTCCTCTCTAACCCCAAAACCTCTGGCAGGGAGCTGATCACCCATGCATGTTTTATGAGATATGGACACATCCGATTTTTTTTTTTTTGGCAGAGAAATGATTTAGTTCAAATTAGAATTTGCATAAAGAACTTTCCTCTGCTGTTTTTCAAAGAGAAGCATTGCTCTTATGTTCCTTTCTGCTTCTGATCACGTGAGCCGTTTGCAGGTGGGAGTTTCACGCTGCTAATGTGGCTAAGCCCATGGATCTCCTTGGAAATGAAAAGGTTTGTTAACCAGGCAAAGGTTCCCCAGGGTGTCAAGCCAGAGTCTGAGCAGAGGGGCGTTCTAAGCTGCCACACGGTGAATTCAGAGGGGGAAGCCTGGTTTTCTGTCCAGGGGCTGATCATCGGGGACAACGAGGCTGAGGTCACAGGGAAGGGATTTATTTTTTCTCTGTGTGCACATGCACTATATAATCTGATAGCATCTCTGTCCCCAGCCAGGTCCCTGTATCTCCAGAGCCAATGTCTCTCATGAGCTCCGAAAAGCCTTGTTTCAGCTCCCTGGGTACATCCCCACATGCTCCTTCCAAATGCTGGGCTTTGCTCTGATTGCTCCAGCATCAGAGGCCTCGGGAAAGAATCATCAAGGTCAGTCCCACAAGCCTCATTCCGAAGTGCCTGCTGTCTAAATATCTAGGGATTTGCCCGTACTTCACCCTTCTAAGACCCATTCATACTGCTTACCTGGGTGCCTCCCTTTTGATACCGTCTCCCCAAAGAATTTAAATGTGGCCATAACACCTACTTGAATATCTATACATAGACTTTCCCATCTTCCGATTTCTTTTCTAAGATTCTTGCATCCCACGAAGTTGCTTTATTAGCTCTGTGTTACTCAGCTTTCTTCCTTCTTTATTGGGGTCGGTAAATCCTGTTTGCCTTGGCTACTTGACTCATTCCCTCTGCAAATGCACCCTTACTTTTTATGTCCCCCTTTGCTTCACTTTCCCATACCTTCCTTATCATCATGGAATCTGATTCAGGCATTTTTTAAGGTTGAACAAAAGGATTGGCGTATTTGGAATAAAGTGCCCCGGGTAGGGGTGAGGGAGGCAGGCACCTTGTGAGCAGCAACTTCGTCGCCTGGGCTTCGAGTCAGAAACCAGGTCACGCTGGGCGGCCGCCGGCAGCGCACAGGGCAGAACCTCCAACCAGGGCTCACGGGTCCGTTAGGTGCAGGCGAAGCCCCCGTTCCAAAGGCAGCTCCCCCTCAGAGCTCCTGGGTGCCGCGTGTCCATCCTGGGGACACTGCCTTCCATGCTTTGGGAAGGTAGTTTTCCTCTGTGTGGAAGCCAGTTTCTTCGCCTGTAAATAGATTAATTATATCTTCCTCTGCGGGTGTTTGAGGAGATTCAAGCTAATCAAATCTAAGAATGTGCAGGGAGGGTCTACGAGAACATCATTATAAAATCTCAATAAATCAAGTCTGTCTCCTCCCTCAGACAGGCAATGTGTTGCCTCACCAGCATGGGGTAAACTCTTGCCCTAATACTTCGAGGGGAAATTTAGGAATAACAACATGCTTGAGCAATGGTGCTGGAAATGAGTGGTTTTTGTCTTCAAGTCCTGTTGCTTGGTTAGAAGGAAGAATTGCAGGGGCCTCCCCCACAAGAAGGCAGGTTTATAGTCCAAGTTAGCACTCTGGCTGGAGCGTCCCGTGAAGGAGTTCAGTGCATCCTGCCCCTTCCCAGAACCGTGGGGACGCGGCGATTCACTCCGGAGACAGGCACTGTGTTTGCAGCCCCAGTGCTCCCCCTGGGTTGCAGGTCTGCCTTCAGGGGCTCATCGCCCCCCTCCCCAGCAGGTCCCAGTCCATCAGCTCTGGCCCTGGGCCCTTCTGCCCGCAAGCCGGCCACGTCCCAGGGCACCTGCCGGGCACCTGCCGGCTCAGTCTGGACAGCTACCCCTGGGAGCCCTGGGGCTCTTGCCCGGACTCAGCCTCCACGTGACCAGCCCAGCGAGGCCTTGCTGAGCTCCTCGGCTCAACTTCTTAATAGTCCACAGTATCTAGGGACATTCTGTAGAATCTACTTACTTATCGTGTTTATTTATCCCCTGCATCCAAGAAGGCAGTGAGATCGCAGGCCCTTCCGAGTTCTTACTGGTGATTCTCAGTTGGGCTCTCCCAGGTCGGAGTGCCTGGGGGTCCCATGATCCAGCTCCGACTTTTCAGTATTTGAAATGCATTTTAATACTTGAGAACTGACCAAATGGTGGCATCATTACATCTACTTTATTTTCAAATTATATTGAAATAGCTATACGATGTGTGCTCTGTATGTGTTTTATTATTATGGCTGGGTAATGACCTAACTCCATTAGTCCATTACAACCCAGCGAAGGCGGACCTAACGGGTTCCTATTAAATAAATCATATATGTGCACATGTCAGTGCCGTATGTGTATTTATGTATATTTATACATTTCCTGTTAGAGAACAGGCTCCTACCTTTACAACAGTTCCTGTTATTGAAGAAGAACCCATCAGTGCTTGGGAGATATGATCACATCTAGAGTTTAGGAGGCTGGTAATAGGAGAAGCAGCTGCTAGTGAGACTTTAGTACTTTGTAACAGCAACCCACCAGGATCCGCCCTATCTTCCAAGAAAGTAAAACGAAATAATGTTGAAGAACAGGTAGCAGGCGGGTCAGCGAGGAGCCAAGCCCTGAGCCTGCACCCTGACTGTGCATGGGGCTGCACTCGGAGCTCTGGGGGCCCCACTGCCCCTTGTCTTGTCCTCTCCTTCTCCCTCCTTCCCTTTGTTCCGCCAGACGCGTCACCGTAGTCATAGTGACTCTGTCCACAGAGCAATGTTCCTGTTCCAGAGCACTTTTGAACAAACACATCGGTCCTTAGAGAAACCAGGACAAGGCTGTGTTTTTGCAAGTGTGGGAACAGAGGTTGGAGACAGAGTGGTGCTTGGATGCGGTCATGAGCTCATCAGTTCTTGCTGCCAAAGGGGACGTGAGGGTCATTTATTCTCTAAGTGAAATGAGCTCTATTGCCCACAACCTCCCTGACGGATGTCAAACTCCAGCTTGGACAGCTACTGTTGGGAAACTCCTAATGTTTACAGCAGAATTAAAGTAGAATGGACTGTCCTATTTGGTTGAACAATTGTGTATCTGGCCACATTTCCCCCTTGAAATTACTAATGTTAGCTCTCACCTCTGGGCTCGCTCAAGGTACACAGAACTCATTTTTCAGCTGGTGGCCCCTTTCAACGTTCGTGTGACTTCATTTTCCACTGTGCTTTCTCAAGGCAAACGGGCCTCACAGACTTCATCGTGACCCATTTGACATTGTTTCTAGAGCCTTCCCTCGATGACCTGTGTTCGGAATGTTTTTCTGGTATAGCGACGTTTCTTTTCAAATATGGAATTTAGGTTAACCACAGCATCCTGCATGTTAACAAATCAGTTTGTGTAATAAGAACTACTATCCCTGAACGGGATGCAAAATTTCCAGCCTAAGTAGCAAATGGTTTTTAAGAAACAATGAGATACTATTAACTCATAGAATTCTAAAGTCAACTTAAACACACAGTGTTTTCAAATGACCTACATGGTATGCACTTAGCAACAAAGACATCAATCACATTGTAAAAGGTTAGCACAAGAGTATATACCCGCTCTCTACCCCCCTCCTGCTACGGACTGAATTATGCCCCCGTAATTCCTGTGCTGAGGTCGTAACCTCCAGTGTGACTGTATTTGGAATGCAGCCTTTGAGGAGGCAATGAAAGTTAAATGAGGTCTTGGAGTGGAGTCCTAATCCAATAGGACTGGTGTCCCTGGAAGAAGAGGAAGAGACACCAGGGATACACTTGCACAGAGTGAAGACCAGCTGAGGACACAGGGAGAGGCCACCAGGCACGCACCTAGGAGAGCGGCCTTAGGAGCAAACATGCCGGCAGATACCTTGCTCCCAGACGTCCAGCTGGGAGATAATAAATGTCTGTCATTAAGCCTCCCCGTCTGTGGTGCTCTGTGCTGGCCGTGAGCTGATCCACACGGTCCCCCTGTGGCACTTGACTATCTACACCTGGTGGGGCCAGCATCACGGTGACATGGAAATTAATCCTAACCAGAGACGTGACGGCTTTTCAAGACTGATAAGCAGGAACTATCAAGAATATACAGAACTTATCATCAACACTATGGGACTGAAGCATCCATAATTTAGGATTTTATTACATAAATATAAATTTGAACACTTGAACGAGTTATTGTCAGCATCCCTGGGGACGGTTGAAAGCGGCACCATTTTATATTGGGTCTTTGAAGTGACTCCTTAGCGGGCAGTCCCTCCTTCTTTCAGCAAGGGTCCGTGACTGGCTCCTAGACGTTGGCTTCCCTTCGGGTTCTGTGGAGAGAGTGGTGGGGAGGATCCCTGCTCTCAGGGGTGGAGCTCAACACGCAAGTGGTGGCGCTAAGGACCCAGGAAGAAACCGTTCCAAAGAAGCAGGTGTAAGCAGATGAATCTGGAACCCTGTCCTCTAAGCCTCAGGGGGCTGCTCTGAGGCCCCCACGTTCCGGCTGGCAAGCAGTGGATGAACTCTGGATCCATGTGCTCTCTCTTAGGTCGGTTTGTGCCAGAAAACATCCAGCTCAATGAGGCCAAAAGGCAGAATCCACACAAGACTTCTGAATGGGACTGCTTCTGCAGCTAACACATCAAAGTGATGACGTGCGAGTTTATCCATTTTCTTGATTTCCTCATTGGTTTGCGTGCACGACCTCTTCGTGTAGTGCCTTTGCTTTCTTACGGAGCAGAACTGACTGAATCAAGAACTCTCTGTGACCCGAAAGGAGAAGCCGAAAACAGGGCAGCAGCCTGGGTGGGGGGAGGGGGGGCTCCTGGGGGCGGCGGTCAGCTGGCTGTGCCCCAGCTGAGGGGTGCAGTCCTGGGCCCTGGTCCAGGTTGTCCTCAGACCTCCTCTATGTGTGTGTGACAGGCGCCCTGTGCTGAGATTCGGATGTCGGCTGGGGGCTGCAAACCTTATACCGGCTGTTCTGAAGACAAGAGGAAAGCTGACATCTAACTCGAGATCTAGGGACATTCGCGGAAAAGGACAGCAGTCATTTTAATATTCAAATGTCGTGCGCGGTCCACATGTGGGGAATGGACAGGTAGGAAAGGAATCTAACGAGTTTCAGTAAAAGCAGACAGTGTGGTGGTTCAGCATCTGGTCCCGGGGGGTTGGTGGGTGTTGGGCTTCCTGCAGCGTTGACCCTCAGCATGCTGCCTGCAGGAGCCACAGCCCCGCACCGTGCTGTTCTGAGACCTCACCTGTGATACCCAGGCCATCCTTCCGCTCCTGTGCCCTCCTGCCAGCAACAGGCTGCATTTTATTTTATTTTATTTTTTATTTTTTTTATTTTTTAAGATTTTATTTATTTACTTGACAGAGAGATAGACAGAAGAGCACAAGCAGAGGGAGTGGCAGAGGGAGAGGGAGAAGCAGGCTCTGCACTGAGCAGGGAACCCGATGCGGGACTCGATCCCAGGACCCTGAGATCATGACCTGAGCCGAAGGCAGACGCTTAACCATCTGAGCCAGCCAGACGCCCAACAGGTTGCATTTTAAAGAACATTATTAAAAAACGAGACACCTAGTTAATTTCTTTTATATTCAGTGTTCCCCGACGCACATTTGGGAAGGAAACACGTCCTGAGGCAGGCATTTTTTTTGCACCTGTAAATCAGGTGGATGTCTTTGGAGATTATTAGTTCTGTTATGTGGCATTGTAGGTGGGAAGTAATTTGCTTCCTTTGTTGTTTTTGATCCATGTTTATCATCCTCTCCAAGTTGGAGTTATTTATCCAAGCAGTGCAAGTAAAGAACTGGGAGGAAGGCAGATTAAAATAAGAAGGATGTTCCCTGCTTTAGAAATGCAGCGCTGAGCAGGCATATCTCATGAGATGAAGCCAAGCTGCACTGGCCTGGAGGAGGACGGATTAATTAAAACTCACGGCTAGGATGGGGAATTGAAAGTGTGTTTGTAAACTATTAAGCTTTCTTCCTTTTTTAAAAAAATAATTATTAGCAGGCAATGAGGCTGAAAGGACAAATGGGAAGTTTCTCCACATCTTTATAAAAATAATCTTCATTTAGACAGAGCTGAAAACAAGTGTATGCTCTTGGGGGCGCCATGGGAGAGGAGTTGGCTTAAGTGTCAAAAGTGAATTTAGCCATATTTTTAGGATGGTGTGCTTGGTGACTAGAGACAAGATGGCAAAAAGCATCTGGCTGGAATAAAGAGAGGAGTCAGCATCTCTGATTCCAAGCTCTTCTGGTTCTGTGTCCTTACGTAGAGGTAGATAGCGGTTGCTAGCGAGCTATATGCCTGTGGGGTTCTTTTATAATTGACTAATTAATGCTCCTTTTACTTCTCCTTGCTAACACTGTTGGTTCCAATTTGCTGGTAAGATGGTGATTTAAGGAAACAATATTGGTACAACAATGGAGCATGCCAGGCGCATGGTGGGGCTTGGCTCAGGACCCTCACCCCTGTCTGGGTTTAGACTTCTAGCCGTGTATGCATAAAAATCTAGTACTTTTTTGGGGGGGGGGGTTTGCCTCTGGAGTTTACTGATGAGTCCCAAGAAGGCAAAGCCCAGATGTGTCCATTTCTGAAGTCCCTATGTCTGACCCAAGGTAGATGCTCATTTTTGAATGACTTGTAATCAATTTCCAATCAATAGAAGGAAATCAATATATATATATATATATATATATATATATATATATATATATATATATTACCATGCACAAGTCATGGTAAAGTAATAAAGTGCAATGATTAAGAGTTTGAGCCGTAGAATTTGACGAACTGGGGATTTAATTCTGGATCTGTGGCTTGTTAACTCTGTGGCCTGGATCAAATTGCTTTAATCCCAGATCCCTCCTTCAGGAAATGGACAAATGACTATTATCTTGCTTCTAAAGGCATAACCAGCTCACAACACTTGTCATGCTATATATTATATGTATTTATATATTATATGTATATGTATTCTCTTCCTCTGACCTACTAGTGTTTATGCCCCATGAGGGCAGGCACGGCACCTTCTGAGTTCACTCTTCTATCCCCTGCCCTTAGAACAGAGTCAGGACTATTAATTGAGTGAAAGACCCCATAAAGCTGAGGTGAGGGGTTTCACGAAGTGGCTGGGGCAGAGCAAGTCCTCACTCAATGGATGTGCGCGCTAGCCCTTCCTATTAGCCTTATTAATAGGTACTAGTCAGGATACTGAGGAGTACTAACATGAGATTTTGCTGCACAGAAACTTGAAAGTAGGTTAAATGCCTATAAGGTGTGAGTTAATAAATGCATAGGATTTGTTTATAATAAACATGAATTGCTTTTATGCAAATCAGAACTTGGGAAGTGTTTGAAAATAGTTTGCTCTCTTGAATCAGAGTTTAGTCATTGTTTTTGTTATGTATATGTTAACTGAATTGCTAAACAATCTTTCTGCATTGAAATTCATCAGCTATTTAAAGGAAAATTCTCCTGATGGGCTCAATGCCTCCACTTTACGAGCTCCTGATTCCAGTTTGAGCAGTATTCTAAATTAGAAAAAGAAGTACCTCTGAAACAAATAATACATTACATGCTAAAAAAAAAAAAGAAGATAGTAGGAAGGGAGAAATGAAGGGGGGGAAATCGGAGGGGGAGATGAACCACGAGAGACGATGGACTCTGAAAAACAAACTGAGGGTTCTAGAGGGGAGGGGGGTGGGACGATGGGTTAGCCTGGTGATGGGTATTGGGGAGAGCATGTTCTGCATGGAGCACTGGGTGTTATGCACAAACAATGAATCATGGAACACTATATCAAAAACTAATGATGTAATGTATGGGGATAAACATAACATAATAAAATAAAAAAAATAAATTAGAAAAAGAATTAGATTTTTCTTCTAGGTGACACTGTTTCCAAAAAGATGATTGACTCTCAGATTCTTTACCATTTCTGAATTCTTAGTAGGAAAACCCTGTCTCTTGGGCCACTTAAACTATATTATAAACTATGGTTTTTGGAATTCAGGCACTAATTTCTGATGGCAGGAAGATGGTGACAAAGTGTCATTAGGAACGTGGATCATGACATCACCGAATCTTACACTAAATTTCAATGGGATTTTTGCATTTCACTCAGGTAGTTAAGCATCACCTAGCTGTTAAATGTTATCTTATAGGTCATTCAATCCCTTGAGTTTTAGCAGCAAGTTATTATTTTTACATTGTGCACTCTGAAAAAAATCTCTCTAGGGAACAATTGAAAGATAAGCACTATATTAATTATCTGGCTACTTAAGAATGACTTGATTATAATAACAATTTGCTAAATGATATATAAGGCATATTTCCTGTGTTTATTAAGGAATTACTCCAACAATATATAATAAAAGTAGCCTGTTTATATTTGAGCTGAACATCTTTGAGTGTTTATTTTTATGTGTTTTCTTTAATTTTTAAAAATTCATTTCCCTTTCTTAATTGGTCTTCTACAACCAGTTTTCCAGATTTCACATTAACCAGTGATGACTGAGTTATTTGCTTGATAAAGTAGGCAACTTCTTTAATATATCGAGGGCATGAGAGAGATGCCAGAGGTTTTATTTGGTTTTAATTATAAAATGTTCTATAGTACGAACTCACTTCCAGGCATGAATAATTTCTTTTTGAATACTCACACCTGGCTTGCCAAGAGGACCATGTCTACTCAGGTGAGGACAAAGAGGAATTTTGGTGGTTTTCTAAAACAGCTGTGAAGTAGACATAATTCCTACCTCCAACTTCATTGTGACCAAATTCCTTGGTTTCTGTTATTGAAGAAAACCTGGAAGCTCCCCAAGGAGACTCTAGCCACGGGGAGGGGTCTTACATGACTCTCATTTCATCTTCCCTTTGGTTGGGGTGGGAGCTCTCATTTCTGAGTGACCAGGGCCTCATGGTGCTGTTGACCCCTTTATAAGGTCTGGTCCAGGTGAGAAAAAAATCCCCATCTCTTTGTTTTCCTTTTGCAGGGCTGGGAAGGAGTTACTGGGAGAAGCAGGCTGTGTAGCCCTGCAGTGTAGCCTCCACCCTGCATCTCCAGGGAACTGTCAGGGGTCTGCACCACCGAGGATGCATCTGCAGATGCTCTGTGGTCCTCTGTGCGCAGACAGGCAGCGCCTGGGCCACAGGGATGGCTGAGGATAACAAAGAACAAGGTAGATTCCACAAGCCACTGCTGTGGACCAACGCACTGCTGATTCTAGGTGATGTAGTCTTAGTTCTTCATCTGTAAAGTTATAATTTTGTATTTATTCAGGACTTTTCAAAATCAACTCCAGTGAATCCTCATGGTTCTGAAGAGACCGCTGTGGGTCTGCCCTGGGTGGGTGGTGGTAGGAAGAATGGTCTGGCATCAAAGCCTGCTTCCTCGTAGTTACACTGGAATAATCCCAGATTTATCTCTTTAATGTTCAAGGTAAAATTTTATTTGAAGTGTACTCTGCTATTAAGAAGAGAGAGAAAATCTGAAAAGTACATTACAGCTCTACTCTATGAGTTAGATGTCCAGGGAGCTAATCTTTGGGCTTCTGCTCTTTCTGCCGTCCCACATAAGAAGAGAAGGCGTGTCAGGTGTGGCGCCTTTCTCCCCGGAGCTTTGCCTGCTCTGGATCCAGAGAATAAAAACACAGGCTTTTAATTGTTGCCCATCTCACTTGTAAGCCCTACAAATTCAATAGGACTTCTAGAAGTAAACTTGAAAAATATTTTTAGACATGGTTTCATATTCCGTAGTATGAAATTTCTTATTCATATAAGAAGCAGTAACCTCTCCCAGTTTGTGAAATATGGGAAAACACGGCCTTCTCATCAAAAAGACGTTAGAATACCAGCATGCTGCCAAGACACAGGGGCACATCGTTCAAATGTGATGAAACTGTCTCCTCTCCCTCTCAGACTTTGTTGAAGGCATTAAAAAGTAAACATTTTAATAAAGAAAGCAAGATTAGATTCCAGCAGGACAAGACCATTACTTTTAGTGAGATTCTTTGAAATGAAGAACGGCAGCTTAATTGGATAAAAAAAAAGATTAATAGGTAATTATTTGCTTAGGAACAAAAATAATCAAAATAAAAAGCACCTGTGGTTGCTCATCAGGAGCAGGAATCCAGAGACTTTCACATTAGACCTTGTCTCAAATGATGCTCATTTCATCCATGGTCTAAACACCAGGAGACCTGGCTTTGAGTCCTGGTGTTGTCTCTGCTCAGCTGTGAATGCAAGAACAGAGCCTCGACCGTCGGGTCCTGAGTTAGCCCACCCACAGAACGGTGGCTTGGACCGAAGGATCCGTTACAGCTCCAGCATTTCAAGGATCTAGCATTCAGTAATGCCTCTTCTTTTCCTTTCTGAGATTTTAATCAGAAACAAATATGCATCGAAGGGACCCCGGTTCATGGCGCCCACATATTTATGTTGTATGAAGGGACAGAAATGTATTTTCAAGTCACCTTCTCAATGGTAATCACTGTGGGAAAACACCCTAAGACTTAGAACTGAAAGCGTGGAACTAACCACAGCCATGAGGCAGCACCCACCCCATGAACCTATCATCCATCATCTGTGTATCTGTCATCTATCTATCATCACTTTCACCATCAGTCTGTCTGGTCTACCAGCTGTCTCGTCTGTCATCCACCTGTCACCAGGCTCCTCTATTAGTCTATTATTTACAATGTAACGAGGACTATCCTTGCACATAAATTTTAGTGCACACCAAAATCACACGGAGGGGCTTGCCTGAAGATAGAAAAATGAGTGGCCTGGAGCTAAGGTGTGCAGCGATGATCTGTCTGGGGCTGCGGCCAGCGCTCCTGGGCTGATCCCTCTAGCCACCGCGGAGGAAACATTGCGCACTCTGGGAGGCATGCTCTCTAGCGTCAGGAGAACTGAAGCTGGAGACGCCTGGTTCAGGCTCAGCGTCCAGCATCGAGCCGACCTGGCTGCTTCCAGACCATAAGCCCACCGGATCGTAACCCTTGATTGCAGTTCTCAGCTGGGAGGTGGTTTCTAATTCCACGACACCTGCATTTCCTGCTGCACCTGTTCTCTGATCTCTGAGGATGGCAGAGCAGCGGAATTTCCAAGGGCAGTGGTCCCCTCGGTGAGCCGCCGGAGTTACTGGGGGCAGCCGGAGGGAAGCAGGGTCTCCTCCTCCTGACACAGCGTCAGAACGGCACCATCCCCCGGCTGCTCCACATCAACCTCATGACTTCTCGTCACTTCTCTGTCGGGCAGGTGTTTTATCATCCCACAGCGTCCCAAGAAGGGTGAGTGCAGGATAGTCAGATATTTGAGAGCGAGCAAGAGACCACCTCACTAACTTTCATTACAGGAAACAGTTCTAATTGGTCCATTTGATTGTCCGTGTTGTTGCTAATCTCTTCCTGTGCCTGGTCTATCAGTCGTGCTTTACCACAAGCACGTGTAGGACAAGGATTCCCTGCCGGGGGTGGCCCCCTCTGGGTTTCAGGCATCCCTGTGGCTAAGGGCGGACTGCAGTCCTGTGTCCAGACCAAGGCGCCAGGAGGCCCCGGGCAGCCCCTGCAGAGCCCAGCTGCCTGGGGCGGCCACCTGCTTGGCGCACCAGGGACTGCTGTCCCCACTCCCTACGGCCCCTCTGGTTGGCAAACGTGATTGCAGGGATGCACAAGATACTCGCACCTTCCCTTCTGGATAAAGAGGGACAAGGGAAAGGGAAAGGCAGAGGAACGCGAAAACGGAAGAGGAAAGAAGGTGTTGCCAAGCATAAGGGGAGGAGTTTGGATTGAAGGAGGAAAGAGTTACATACATAAGCCAGATCCTGGCACGTTATTCCCAGTGGGCAAACAGTCTGAACATTGTGACAAGCCCAATGCGACAAGCATCCGATGAGATGGTACACACGCCGGTGTGTGCTTCCCAGAGCACTGATGGAACCCAGGCTCCAAATCCAGGAGCTCAGAGTCCCCGTGGTGGCTCCTCCTCCACTCACAGCTCTTCTGGAACTTTCCGAGTATAGGTGGGAACACACAGACTGGCTTCTGTGGGCGGCTCAAAGGCCTGCCTCCTTTCGGGGTCCTGTTCGGGACCAGACATCTCACCCTGATGGGCTTGGCCCTGATTTTCTCAGCACCGCAGCTTTCTTCTGTGTTTCTGAGTGTCTCCCTCTTGGGGAGGAAGTGCAGGGAAGAGCCCCGGTCACTATGCACCGGTTGCATTTTCTACCCCAGGACCTGAGGGAAGCACTTTCTGGATTTCACGTGGCCCTGAGGGCCCCAGGCACCAATGACTGTTCCAAACGCCTGGAGGAAAACCAGAAAGCCTTCCATTTGCAGAAGAGGAAAGGCGAGTCCAGTGAAGCATAACCTTGTGGTTCTGCGGATCCTTGCTCCATAATCGGGAATGGAAAGGATATTATCTGAAGAATAGTCTAATGTGTTCTTCTTCATCACGGTATCATAACGGAATCATAATTTCCACCCAGCATCAAAAAGTGACGAAATCGCCGGGCCAGCTGTTAATTACTTGAGAGATGCATTCTACTGTAAACGGTTAATAGACATGCATCAAGACCGTCCTGAGGCGGGCGCTTCGTGGGAGTGTGGTGACGCTTTGCCGTCCTTGGTGACTGAGGGTATTTTCGTGAGTTCTTTCCTAGAGGACATGTTCAGTCTTATTTTCTGATTCTCGGTCCTTAGGCTGCGCGCCCACGTTCTTCAGTGCTGTGGGGAATAGGAGCTTCTCTGTCCTCCTGGGCAGAGGGGGCCTGTGTGTGTGTAAGTGCATGTATGTACGTGTGTGTGGATACATACGAACGTGCATGCCTGCACATGTGGGTGGGTGTGCCCACGTCCATGTGTTTCATATGTGGGCCGTATGTGAGTGCACGTGTGCATGGGAAGGCGGGGGGGGGGGTGGGCGTGCTAGGGGAGGGCGTGTGCGAGGACCAAGGGTTAGTTCCCAGCCACATGTAAACTCAGGAAACAACTTTTGATAGAATGTAGCAAACTTCTGCATTAGCTAAATGTGAACTTAAGCATCCTTGCTTCGCCCTGGGTTTTTTAGAAAACCTTTTTCACTTAAACGAAAACGCACGCCCGTTTTTTAGTTGTTGATGCAAAGTTTCATCACAAGGGGACTTGTGAAAAAGAATGAAGATAGAAAATTATATAAATTATTCATGCGGATGATCTGCCCTTTTTCTTGCTTTCTTTGGGAGGTGTCTTCCCCTTGCCCCACAACAATTCAAAACACAGGAAGCAAACCTTTTAAATTACATAAATAAATGGGCAAAGGGGATGCACGGGGAACCAAGCAAAGCTAGGTACCGCTAAGTACCCCAGCAGCTCTCATTTCCCCAAGGACAGCCAAGTTCGAGCACAACGACATCTCATCACACTGGGCTCCATGACAGGAGGGTTCTTGGGAGGAATAGCCATCATCAGCACCGAGCAGGAAGAAACTCACGTGTATGTGAAGACAAGCGAAGCAAAACTGATGGAAACACAGAATCCGCACCCAGTTTAAATTAGATTCAGATATACGCAGCCAGATTAGATTCCTTGGGGATTTTAGGTGTTCTGGTAATGGAGTCTAGCTCCTCATAACTTGTCTCATAAAACTGATACTCAGAAGACAAACGTTACTTGACCCGGTGCTCGCAATTCAGAACAAAAATAAAAACAACCAAACAAACACAGCGACCTCTCTTTCCCCTTGTGAGTAGCGTCGTATCAACACAATTTGGGATATATGTGTGTTGATCCTGACTTTGCACGACACATCTCAGAGGGTTTAAATCATGCCTCGTTAAAGTAGTCCTTTCCTAGCTGTGTCTGCCATATCTACTCCTACTCTCCCTGTTCACTCTGACATGAACAGTCACAGTTATCCACAGTTGTCAAGAAGTCAGTGAGAGCAGAGAATCCTACTTTATTAATCGTAAATTTTCTAACAGCAACACAGTGATTATATCGAGTATTTTCTCTCTGGGCCAAATTGACTGCTATCAAGAACAGAGGGGACTGGGCGCCTGGGTGGCTCGGATGGTTGAGCGTCTGCCTTCGGCTCAGGTCATGATCCCAGGGTCCTGGGATCGAGTCCCGCATCGGGCTCCCTGCTCCTTGGGAGCCTGCTTCTCCCTCTGTTTCTCTCTCTCTCTCTCTCTCTCTCTCTCTCTCTCTCTCAGTCTCTCATGAATAAATAAATAAAATCTTTAAAAAAAAAAAAAGAACAGAGGGGACTATCGCACAGTAATTCAAAGTGAATAATTTACTGGTTCCTCCATTTTGTACGTGTTAACACTAAAAACCGGTTGTTCTCAAGGCAAACGATGTGGGAAGGATACGGGGTATATTCACACATGCTATTTCTGTTCTGGTGTCTTGGGTCCAGCTCCACCTGCAGTCTATGCAATGTGGGAAAGTCAAACACCCGGTGGGGGCTCCCGAGGGTCAGCTGATCAGTGGAGCTTCGTTCTGAGCCCTGCAGCCTGGGCATACTGCCCCGGAGCTCATCATCCTTCAGTAATCCTAGTCCAGAGCACCTACGTGGAAAGCCAGGCTCAGCAGCTCATATGTGCTGATGCACGGAGCGAGCCCACGAAATTCTACCATCCCTTGTATACATTCCAGGTGGGAACTTACAAGTTCTTTTGGTTAATGGGGAATAAGTCTTACCTCTAGGAAGTCTGGGGTAGCACTCCTGATTGGGTGCGTTGATATGTCTGCAGTAAAATGAATGCCCAATACCCATCAGTAGGATAAAGGATGTAAACAGCTTCATGTCCACAGAGGCCAGACTTGTCACCAGATGGCCAAACCAATCATGTTGAGTGTTCAGAAATTTTTGACTTCCAGAACTCTGAAGAAAGAATCTGGGACTTATAAATCTGTATTTAACAGATAAGGAAATCACAGGAGTTCATGTGCCCCACCCCACCCCCACGCACACACGCACACACATTACAAAAATCCCCAATTTTTAATTGTGAATTGTGGTTTTAAAAAGCTTGCCTCTAGATTAAACAAAGAAATGGTACAAAGAAAATTGGACTATAGCATACATACTATTTTGCACCATACTTAACAAACTTAGCACTTTATTCTAAAGATGTTTCCAGTTTAATCCGTAAGGGATTTCCAGTTTTTTTCTTTGTGGCTGTGTAATATTCTCTGCGTATATGAGCCGTAATTCATGAGCCTTAATTCGTTCACCCAGGCCCGTCTGGATAGCCATACTGGCTGTGCTATGATTTTTGCACAACAGCCCAGGGGATGTGGTTGCATTCAGGCTGCTCTGCCCGACATCCTTGCTGCTGACACCAGGACCCGAGGTCCGGTCCTTGCTTCTCCATCGTGACGAGATGGGGGTGTGTGGAAGAGCACTTCAAGACCCACCTGGATAAAAGCTGAAGCCAAACCTTGCTACTGGGACTAGAATAAATTACCGATAGATTAATGGTTTTGATGTAAAAACTGATAAAAACATAAAAGTGCAGAAGAAACCTGAGGGAAAGCCATTTATAATGTTGGAGGAGGTGAGGTTTTTCTAAGTGTAGCATGAAATTTTGAAGGTACAGAGAAAGCCTGATAAATTCATTGAAATAAAGGTGCTGAGAAAAATACCTACTAATAATTGTGCATGGAAAGTAACAAATGGGAGGAAATATTTGCAAATCATCCAGAGAGAAAGTGCTAATTTAGGATATGGTTGGACAATTAACAAAAGGTAATAAGATTTTTAAAAATTTTATTTTATTTTATTATGTTATATTAGTCACCATACAATACATCAAAAAATTAAAAAAAGAGCTACCCTATGACCTGGCAATTGCACTCCTGCGTATTTACCCCAAAGACACAGATGTAGTGAAAAGAAGGGCCATATGCACCCCAATGTTCATAGCAGCAATGTCCACAATAAGATTTTTAAACATAGAAATCCTACGAGAAATGCGAATTGATTGTCTTCTGAAGCAGTAAAGAAAAATAACAAAACGTTTTCATCGAGGCATGTTCATTAGGTGAGCTGTAGCTTTAAAAGGTTTGCCTCTAGTTTAAATAAAGAAATGGTTAAAAGAAATAAGAATTGTCAGAAAAGTAAAGGCCAAAACAATTTTTTTCTTATCGTTTTTATCTAAGCATGGAAAAGGTCAAGAGGCTCTGCTTTGAATTTTTATTCCATCAAGAGACAACAGAATGAACATAGACTTAAGGGTTTTCAATAAAACCCTGTTCCTGTCAAGTGTTTATTTTGATCAATTTTGTGGCATTTTCTCTGAACGTCATCATTTATTAGTTTGATGATTCTTGAGATTCCTGTGAAGGGAAATCAAGGAGGAAGCTTTTCAACTTGAGATAATTTTATTTGTCAGAGTTAGTATTAATCAGTGGTGTCAGTCGATTCCGAAATTAAGCACATCTCTCCAAATTGGTAATTCCTCACAGAAGGTTTCCTTCTGCTTTCCAGCATCTTATATACAGACCGCTTTCAAAGTTTCGCTTCAGAACGCGAATACTGGGGACTACGGGTGGTGGCATGAGTCTTGGGGGTGTCGTTGGGAGTCAGAGTCGGCGTCTAAAGTGAAGTCGCCCAAACCCCACGGCGGGTGTGCCGAGGCCGCGGGAAACGGGATCGTGGCCGAGCTGGGTCAGGGATGAGGTGGGCAGGGCTGCAGGGTCAGGAGGCAGGGGTGACATCGAATGTGTGAGAGAGACGGAGCAGAGCCCTGTGGGCGCGCCGAGCCTCACTTCCCTTCAAGGCACAGTTGGTTGTCAGGGGGGTTTTGTGAGTTAGAAAGCAGCTCATTAAACTCTGTCTGCTGGAACTGAGGGTTTTTTTTTTACGATCCGTCAGCCTCTTCTGGTGTTTCCTGAGGAGCGGGCTCACCTGGGTGCGCCTGCGAAGGTGGGGTCGGGAGCCCAGCAGTGGTCTGGGGGCAGGGGACCCAGAGATGGCCTTGCCCCAGGCCTGGGCGCTGACAGTCACCACAGGTAACACACCCCGTGGGAGGCGCACCCCGCGTGACAGCAAGCCTCTGCCAGGCCTCAGCAGCACTGTGGGCCCTGAGACGCGTTCCCATTCTTCAGGCCGGCCGCCCGGCGACAGATGCTTGGTTTGCTTGTAAATCTGCAGGATTTCCTGTGCAACTCAGGTTGCTAGCTTTGTGTTTAAAATAAATCCTTGGTGTTTTACAGAATCCGAATGCACCTCCGCTCCGTGAGCAAGCGCTTCTTCACTCCTTGAGGACGGGCCCTTAGTCCTTCTCTTTCGCCGCCTGGCTTCCACCTCCTCCGCTGTGTTTGGCTTCCCGGCCTCCAGTCTGGGTGGTGGGCCGGCCTCTGCGCACCGCGGCTGGTGGGGGGCCCCGTGTCTGGTCGCAGGCTCCCAGGCTGGCTCGGGCGCAGGGGCCGCCGACGGAGAGGGGGAGCCTGCTGGACGCGGTCTGGCCGGGCCTGGCCCGGAGCCGGGAGCCGTCCAGGGAGCTGGGGGCTGTATAGCACCAGCATGTGCGCCCGGCCGACGGCAGCCTGCCCCAGACAGCTGCTCCGGATAGGGCTTGCCATGTGCCCGCCCACGGCAGGCTTCCCGGCCTCCTGGAGGGGGATTCTGTCAGCGCCCTAGGATCACAGAGAACTCCACTTTCCGCTTCTACTGGCCCGCGTCCGTTCGTGTCGCTTGCACCTTCCAGCCCTACCCATGAACCGAGCGTCAAGAGAGACAGCAAATCCCGCTGACAGGTTGGCACCTCCCGTGTGCCTTGGCCGCTCGGCCTGCGGGGAGCCTTCCATGCCCTCGGCTGAGACGGAAGGGCGTTCCAGTGCTTGGGATAAGCATCCCTTAGACTTGGTGGGAAGTACCGTGTGTTTAGCTTCACAGTGAGTACCCCCAGGTTCCCTGGGATGCAGAGTCTGCTCTGATATTTAGAATTCACTTGTCCACATCTTTTCTTGCTGTTTCTGCTGTGGAAGAGGAAAGGGCGGACTCAAGAAGGAGAAAGACAGGACAAAGGGGGAAATGAAATGAAGACCGTGGAGGAAAAGAGCATTTATTCTGTAGGAGTTAGACCTGGCGTGATGTTTAGAACAACTGATCTCCTTGGTCCCAACTAAGGGGCACCCCCAGTCAGTGTGAGGACGCCAGTCTGGGCAGAAGCACCTCACCGGCTCATTTGTAACCACTGCTGCTCTCTTGGACTCCAGCAGCAACCTTGCAGGGACTCCCGGGGACAAGGTCAGGGAAGACGCAGCGAGCTGGGGTTCCCCCCCAACCCCAGCGGGGTCTGGCAGAACACGGAGCTCCGGACCAGATGGCCAGGGGCGGTGGGCCTGGGTTGTGGCTCACGAGTAGGTCATTCTAGGCTTTATCCAGGGACCAAGCTGACGTTCTTCCCGTGGTCCGGTGACCCCCATCTGTCCACTTTCTTTACTTGTGGATGAGCCGGCAAGGGTCAGACATGCAAGATTTTCAGTTTGTTCCTGGGAGTTCATACCACCAAATTAGTGATTGCTGGAATTAATGATTGCTGGTTAGGGTCAATCAAATGCGCTATCTCCGGGGAATATGGGCCCCAGCGCTCCTCGGCTGTTCGGCTGTCCGGACGTGCGCAGGGCAGCCATGCCCCAGCTCTGGAAGGACGAGCCTGAGCTGAGCGTGTTTTTGTGGGTGGTGGGCGTGTGGACAGGTGTGGGGGACAGCAGTCCAGGAACCAGTGCTACATGTGAGGTCCCCAGGCATGGCCACGTGCAGGCCCAACAGCTGGACGTCCTACGGCCAAGTCAGGAGCAGAGCTGAAAGGCACCCGTGCCCCTGTCCTCCTCAGTCGCGCGGGGGCAGAGGTGCCCTTGCCTCCGTGGGCTGCTTCTCCTCTCTGAGGACGCCGGGGAGAGCTGCAGGGTCTCTGCACACGTGCAGGGTCAGTGCTGGGATCCGGGCTCCTTGGGCAGCTGTCACGGATGCTGCAGAGGGTGCGCGGGACGTGCGTGCACACCCCTCGCGCCGAATCCTGGCTCAGACCAACACCGGGTTTGTCGTTTCCGGGGCTTTGCTTCACAGCCCTGATCTCTCGAGACACATTCTTCTCCTGGTGGAAAAGAGAAGACAAGTGTGTTTCACGGCTTCGACGAGGTGAACTGCGCAGATGCCTCCCCCACCACCGGGTGTCCAGGGCTGCCCATCTTTTCTGTATAAAATGTCGTAACCACACCCCAATTTGTGAGGTGCTCGCCCATCCTATTGATCACTTCTTTTATTCTTCTTTCTCAGTGATGCCTTGGGCCTGCCATGGGCTCTCAAAGGCCACGTGGCTAAAATGTTGCTGACTCCGGAAGCCCAGAGCAACATTCGCAGGGAACCCCAATCATCCGCGCAGCCCTGTGAGAGGCGGGGGCGTGTTTCCCTGACAAGTGCAAGGTGCGTCTCCTTGGCCCAGTTCCCATCCGGAGCCTGCCAGACAGAGGTGAATGGAAGCATCTACAGGGTTGATGCTCACGTATCGATTTCTCATGTTGCCTCATCTGGGCTGTATATTTTTATTTTAAAGTATTTTTAAAAACTAGACAAAAATCAAGATTTACAGAGATTTTTTAAGGAGTTCTCATAAGAATTGTCAAAAAATTCAATTCATCAGGGAAATTCAAATCAAAACCACCATGAGATCCCACCTCACACCAGTCCGAATGGCTAAAATGAACAACTCAGGAAACGACTGATGTTGGCGGGGATGCGGAGAAAGGGGAGCCCTCCTCCACTGTTGGTGGGAATGCAAGCTGGTGCAGCCACTCTGGAAAACAGTATGGAGGTTCCTCAAAAAGTTGAAAATAGAGCTACTATACGATCCAGCAATTGCACTACTAGGTATTTACTTAAAGGAAACAAACAGTGATCCGAAGGGACACATGCACCCTAATGTTTATAGCAGCATTATCAACAGCCAAACTATGGAAAGAGCCCAGATGTTGATGGACTGATAAGTGGGTAAAGAAGATGTGGTGTATAGATACAATTGAATATTACTCAGCCATAGAAAAGAATGAAAGCTTGCCTTTTGCAAGGACGTGGATGGAGCTAGAGGGTATTACGCAAAGCGAAGTAAGTCAGTCAGGGAAAGACAAATATATGATTTCACTCATATGTGGAATTTAAGAGACAAAACAGGAATATAGGGGGATAAAAAGAGAGGCAAACCATAAACCAGATTCTCAACTACAGAGAACACACTGATGGTGACCAGAGGGGAGGTGGGCGGGGGATGGGGGAAACAGGTGATGGGAACGAAGGAGGGCACCTCTCGTTATGAGCACAAGGTGATGTATGGAATTGTTGAATCATTATATTGTGCACCTGAAACTAATATTATACTATATGTTAACTAACTGGAATTTAAATAAAAACTTGGGAAAAAATTCAGTTCAGTGTAATAACAGTTTCGAGTCACAATCCCCCACTCTGAGGTGTCAAGCATACTCATGCAAGCTGTTTTGCTTGAATCCCAAAGCAGGTTGATCTCTGTGAGGAAAACTATCTCATAGACAAGGGTGTCCTGTTTCAGGACTTAAAGATGATAGTGAAGGTGCCTGGCTGGGAGCCCAAGGACACGGCCTCAGAGCTTCACTGTGCCACAAAGCAGGACTTCTAGTCACCTGCAAACCAGCTGCTTCCTGGTGGCCCCGGCTGGTTCTGACCATGTCCCTGGTGGGTGCGGCCTCATGCATCTGATGGATCGGACCCCAAAGAACCTTACAGAGCAGGGGAACTGGCAGCCTGTGTGTTGGGACTTCTTGCCTGTCGTAAACGATCACAGAACTAGCAGATTGGAGATGTCAGTGCTTTATCTTTCCTGTTGAAGGAAAACCGATGAAAAGGAGACCCACGAGAGAATGTAAGGGGAGGGGTCTCTGCCATCTGTGGGGACCATTTCCTAGGGGAAAAACAACTGCATGGCAGAAAAGAAGCAATTTACTAATCCACAGTACTTCTGTCCTGGCCTGTTTGACAAGCACTAACTGGGGAATTTTGCACAGATGCTAAAGACAGAAAGGGGCCTCGGGGGGACGTCCGTCCCAGAAGACCAACTGGGCATTTGAGATACACGGATGCAAAACAGAGAGAGACAAGATGTCAGTGGGAATTATACTTCTTTTCATGAAATAGATCAGCTATGGAAAGACTGTATCAACTAGTTATCTAGATGAGATGAGAGTTCATTAGCTCTTTTTTCCCCTCCAA
Source organism: Mirounga leonina (assembly GCF_011800145.1). Taxonomy (NCBI): domain Eukaryota; kingdom Metazoa; phylum Chordata; class Mammalia; order Carnivora; family Phocidae; genus Mirounga; species Mirounga leonina. The sequence goes on along the minus strand of NW_023270320.1, from coordinate 39,685,713 downwards.
AAGAATTTTCCAGTTTATTGTAGTGGAGCTTGAGTCTCCTGCCTGTGCAATCAAGGCCTTCAGTTTTATTCTATGAAAACAATACTTTTGGAGAATTTTTTTCAAAAAATATACTAAAATAATAGCACATAGAAGAATTGTAACAATTACTCTTGGGTTATGTTATTATTAATCTTGATTTTGTTTATTAAGAATTCTCCTAACTTGAGGTTAAACTAATTTGAAAATACAGAATCCGGCTGAGTCCAAGAAAGAATCTTCTGTGGACTTGACAGGAATCTCCCAGCCCAGAGGCCCCACAGGAGCAAAAGGCTCACAGATTGGACGCGGCTGAGAACACAGTGTCATCAGCCACTCTCGTCCCCCAGCGTGGTCCCCCCTGACTCTTCCAGGTGAGTGACTGGTGAACTACTTTTCTTATGACCTTGTCTAGGCCAAAGACTTTGGTTTGGAATTGAAGATACTAAAAATATTTATAATTAGACCCGAGGGATGTGTCATTCTGGTCCCATGACTTCATGGAACATTTGAATGTGAACTTTTAAGGCTTTCCTCTTATAAAATACAAATAAGAAATTGCTGTCACCGCAGAATCTCTTTGGAGAGCTTCAAATTTAAAAAAAATTACTGCAAATAACGAATTAAGACCTATTGCAATAATTGTATTAGAGGGTCATAAACCAAGCATATGGGTCTTGAGTATGATGCATTTGGATATGTCAATGTGCCAGCTCAAGATAGAAATCCGTTCAGGAAATGTTCATTAACCACACGTACCAGGCATAGCAAGGAAATAAAAGCAATTTTCTTGGGGGAAAATTGATTTTATGCTCCCAATTTTGACATAAAGATATGTTACAGATCATAGATAGGCCAGTGTCTTCCCCATGAGGGACAGCTGAGCGGGAATTGGGGGCCAGGCCTCCATCTGAAGGAGCAAAAAGCAGGGAACTTCCACCCACCCTGGTTCCGCATCGGGGTCACAGGAAGATGTTCAGGTAGGAAGACTGATTGTGGCAGCACCTGCTTTTCTGTTCCGTACACCTGGCTGGCCCACTGATGAGACGCAAGACTCTAACTCAGCCTCGCCCCCACATTCCGCAGGACTGCATCGAGATTAGTCACCAAGAGATTTAAGATGCCTCTTGTCATCTGCGCCCCTCCCCCAGATTCACCCACTGACGTCCTAACCCTTGGTCCCTCACAATGTGACCTTATTTGGATGACCATGCTTGTATGCACACGCAAGTGCCGGTTCTCGCGGGCTAGACAGCTGCCCCATTGTAGCCGAACCAGGGCGTGTGCACAGACTGAGGCTAGGGGCACAATGCTCCATCCCCGTGTTCCCCAACTGCTCATGGAAGGAGGTGAACTCAGGCTCAGGTCTACGGTGATGCCTGCAGCTCAGGGTTTGGCTGTAGGAGCTCAGATCTGGGAGAAGCGATTTCAGAGGGCAATGGCGAGGGGTTTAGTAAGACATGGATCCACGCCACATGGAGAGAGGACTCACTGCATCTCAGGGCTGCCGTACCCCTGCCATCTGGCCTGCTCCTTCTCTTCCCATCACACAAACATGTCAAGTAGGTCATGTGTCCGCCTGGCAAGTCTTGTCGGGAAAGGAGAGTTATATGATCATTTCCAACTCATTTTATAAAGTCAACATATTTCAGGGTAATTTTAGATTTATAGAAAAATTGTGAATGATAGTACAACAGTTCTCGTATACCCTATAGCTAGTTTCTCCATTATTAATATCTTACGTTAATGTGGTACATTTGTCACAGTTAATGAACCAATACTAATACTTTATGAACTGAAGTCCATACTTGATCCTCTTGCATTCCCATCTAGCAATGAGCAAGCGTTCTACTGCTCCACACCCTTGTCAGCAATTAGCATTGTCAGTTTTATCAGATTTGCCCATTCTAATAGGAGCATAGTGGTATCTCATTGTTGCTTTTGTTTGCATTTCCTTGATGACAAATAATGTGGATCATCTTTATGTATTCTTGCTTGTCATCTGTATATCCTCTTGGTGAGGTGCCTATTTAGACCTTTTCATATTTTTAAATCAATTTCTTCATTTTCCTATCATTGAATTTTAAGAGTCCCTTGTATATTTTGGGTACAGATATTTTACCAAATATGCATTTCACAAATCTTCTCTTCCATTCTGTGGCGTTTATCTTCATTCTCTTCACCATGTCTTTTGTAGAAAAGAAAACTTTAATTTTAATAAAGTCCAACTTGTCAGTTTTTTCTTTCATGGACTGTGCTATTGTTGCTGTCTCTAAAAATTCAACACCAATCCCTGACTCCACAGCGTTTCTGTTATATTTTCTTCTGGAAGTTTGGTTGTGTTGCATTTAAATTTAGGTCTGCTAGTTCAGGGGTTCCCCAGGACCACCCTCCGGCTCAATAACTTGCTAGACATGCACCCAGGAGTCAGCATACAAAGCTATTATCTCCTGGTGATGGATGGTGTGGAAAGTCTCCGGGGGCTGGTCCAGGAGTGTCCAGGATGCAGCATCCAGCTGTCCTTTCTTAGTGGAATCAAGGACAGCACCTGTTTCTCCCAGCATTGATGTGTGACAGTCCATAGGGAGTATTGCCTTCCAGGGAAGCTCACCTGAGCCTGGTATTCCAGGGTTATTGGGGTTAGTCTTCTAGGCATGAGTGACCACCTGTGTGACTGACCTCAGTCTCCACTCCGCCCAGAGGTTGAGCTGATACTACATGGCTTAAGGTCCCCATCCTAAATCACATTGTTAGAATAGATTATCCAGCATGGTCCAAAGCCCTCAGGTAAACAAAGTCACTGTTATCCAGCAGGACCTTCCAAGAGCTTAGATGTTATCTCCCCGGAGCTGGAGGCAAAGGACCAAACCTTTCTTTGGGTAAGTCAATCTTTTCCTGTACAAGGTCTATGATGCACTTGAAGTTAATTTGTGTGTAAAGTGTAAGGTTCATGTGTTCATCTTTTTGCCTATTACCATCCGATATTTGGTGAGAAGACTATCTTTTCTCCACTGAATTGCCTTTGTTCCTTTGTTAAAGGTCAGTTGACTAAATTTGTATTTCTGGGTCCATTATTCTGTTGCATTGATTGTGTGACCCTTCTTTCACCAATACCATGCTGTCTTGACTGCTGTAGCAAGTCTTGAAGTTGGGTAATATCGGTGCTCCAATTTCATTCTTCTGTGTTGTGTTGGCTATTCCGGGTATTTTTGCCTTTCTTTGTAATTTAACTTCGTTTGAATTTGGGGGTTCATCACCCCTACTACACAAGCCAAAGAGGCCATTTTCTTCCACGCCTTGCTTTCACTGAGTAGATGTGTGAGCCACGCTCAGCCAGTTGGATGGTATCACTTGGGAAATGGAATTTGGGGGATAGTTCACTAAGGTTGGACTGTAGTTTGAGAGACGCAGCTAGTGGTGGAGTTAGTCCCGTGGGGAGACCTCACGCTGACTGTGGCTGTGGCATGGCTGTCCTGGGCGTCCTGTTGCCCCATTTCCCTTGAGGATCCTGCTTGTTGGCTAAGCTTGGGTGTTCAGCCAATTTTCCAAACAAGAATTATTTTTTTTTCAACATAGCTAGATTCAATTTCTGTTGCTAGCCACCAGGAGCTCTAACCAAATTGAATTTGAGAGGTAGTATATTATCAGAAAAATATGGGAAACTGGAATTGGTTATTACGTTAACCTATGATGATGTCAGGGACACTTTGTTCATCTTCACAGATGGGTATTTGAAAGCCCCAGTTAGCTAGTGATGAAAAGCGTATTGAACTATCAACTATGGTATCTCCTACATTGCTGGTGGGAGTGCAAAATGCACTATCTGAAATATTGACACATGTATTTACCCTTTGACCAATAATTCCACCTCTAGGAATCCACTCTTGAAATAAATCTCCACCTTATATGAAAAAAAATTAGTACAAGTTCATTCATTGGGGACTGTATTTGTAATAATAAATAGATTTTGTAAATGACTCAAGTCCAAATTCCCATCAGCAAGGTACTGGTTGAATAAAGGATGATACATCCTAAAATTGGAACACCGTAGATCCGTGAAATCTAGCCAAGAACATATCCATGGGTTGGTATGATTTCAGGGTTAATTATGAAGTAAGATAAGGAAGTTACAGAGCGTATGTATGTGTGTGTGTATACAAATACATATACATAATATCTGCCTTTGTTTGTAAAATAAAACAATAAATTGAGTTGTGTAGAGTGAGAACAAAACTTTTTTTTTAAAGATTTTATTTATTTATTTGAGAGAGAATGAGAGACAGAGAGCATGAGAGGGAGGAGGGTCAGAGGGAGAAGCAGACTCCCTGCCGAGCAGGGAGCCCGATGCGGGACTTGATCCAGGGACCCCAGGATCATGACCTGAGCCGAAGGCAGTCGCTTAACCAACTGAGCCACCCAGGCGCCCAGAACAAAACTTTTAATTATAACTTCTTACATAGTTTTAAATTTTGGAACATGTAGATTTTTTTACGTATTGAAAAGTCACTATAAACATATGTACTGTGCATCACACATATATAGCACCCACGCATACACTTGCCCACACAAACACACTTGCACTCAGGCTGAAAGAAGGTCTGAAACTGCTACACTAGACGTCTGTGCATATTCACACATTTGCAGATGTTAACATCTTCCCTCTCCCCCCTTCTCCTCAGTACCTTAGTAAAGGTTATTGATACCAGCTACCTTCACCATTCTGTAGTCAAGGACCTGCTGACGGGTCCTGGTGGTGGCAAACTGTCCCTTCCGTATTCCAGGAAGGCTCCGTCATGTTGGGACCTCACGTGTCCTTGCTCTGTGGGGAGGGTGGAGGCTGCACTGAGCTAGGGGAAGGAGGCTGCTGCCCCCCGTGGCGTGGGGTCCAACTGCTGAGTAGCTGCAGGGCGCACCGTGCCTGCCTCACACAGCTGGCTCAGCCCGCCCCCCTCCTGGCTAGCTCGCGCCCCGTCACCCCTACCTGCAGGGCTGCGGTGGCAGAGAGCAGCGGAGTCTCCTCACAGTCAGAACCCTCTGCCCTGTGGGGAGGTTCCAGCACCCGCCCGTGGCGCCTCCTCACAGGCCTGGCTCCCCTCCAAGCCCCCATGGACAGTCACCATGAGATGGCTCTCTTTGTCCCCAGGATGAGGGTGGAGCTAGTGCATGCTCCGCCCACTCCCACAGGTGTCCATCAGCTCTCAGAGCTCATCCGGCATTCTGCACCCGAAACTCTCTGTGTCCGAAAACGGTGCTGCCAGATGCATAAGAAGCGTCCTTACTCTTAGGAGCCACGCACTGGGGTGTTCAGGGGTCCAGGGTCGTGGTGTCAGGAATCCCTGCTCACATGCTCAGTAATAACACCTTTCCTGTACGCACATATATACATATGCACACATACATACATGTAAGGTATGTGCTGGTCGTGCACAGCAAATGCGATGAAATGCTAGAATGGTGGAACCTCAGGGCAGGTGTATACTTGATGTTTTCCTCTAACATTTCTGTGTGTAGGGACATTTCGATAAGAAAACTTTTGGGTAGGGCACCTGGGTGGCTCAGTCGGTTAAGCCTCTGCCTTTCGCTCAGATCATGGTCCCAGGGTCCTGGGATCGAGCCCCGCATCGGGCTCCTTGCTCTGCGGGAAGCCTGCTTCTCCCTCTCCCGCTCCCCCTGCTTGTGTTCCTGCTCTCACTGTGTCTTTCTCTGTCAAATAAATAAATGAAATCTTTAAAAAAACAAAAAAGAAAACTTTTGGGTAGATGTCTCCCGGGCTCCCTTGAAATGGATCACAACAGGGAGCCAGGCTATGGGGACAGGGGAAGTGGGTAATGCAAGAGCATCAGCGGGCAGCTGCTTCTAATGCCCAGACATTAGACCTGCACTGGCCCCTGGGACCTGCTGCGGCGAATGTGAGGGTTTCAGGAGTGAGAAGCTTGTCAGTCGTGTTAGCTGCATTTGTATGACTGACAAAACCAAAGTTGGTTCTTTTCTTTTCCTCCTAGTTACACAAAGTGTGAGCTCACTTAAACACTTTCCAGCAATCCATGTTCCTCCTGAATGAGCAGTGAAGCAGTCAGCATAGAAGGTAACTTTCCTGATAAAGCAGTTACTGAGGTGTGGAGGAAGTCGTCACATTATACTACCCGTAAGCCTTGGGAAATAACATGGACACGCATGTTCTCCTTCAGGTGTTGTTAGTTATATGAGCAAATAGCAATCTTCTCTGAACAGGGTCATTATAATAGTTGCTGCGAAGTTGAAGAAAAAATGGAAAATAGCTCATATATAAAGGTAAAGTCATCATAGATGCAATGACTTTATAAAATTCCTGATAAGGAATATCTGATTAAAACTCATAAGTCATCTTTGATACTCTCCCGAAATGGGAACATATAAGCAATTTATACTCTCTCAAAATAACTCTGTTAAATTTAGTGCCTTATTGTACCTCCTCTACTGTTTTAAATATACACTTTTCATTCTACCTGATTCTTTGAGGAATTAAAAGTCTGTGCTCATTTGTTATGTATGTATTACACTGTAAGTATTAGGTCAGTTGGTGTTCATTAAGTACTGCAATGAGCTTCCTGTCCTTCAAGTCTGATTTTATCCAGGAGAAAAGTTATTCATGCATACATGAAGTAATCTGAGATACAAGTTTATGCAAAATGGCTGCTTCCTGCTAGACACATGGATGCTGGATGCAATATGAGTTTTTAAAAACACGGATCCAAACTCAGAACACAGGAAGGGAAATCCCAGAGTGCCAGACATGAAGAGAGAATTGACAGCCAGGACAGTCAGTGGAAGGGGATAGCTTCGAGGTCCAAACTAGGCTCTGATGTCTGGATAGAACCCCAGAGGGCTGGACTGGATACTGTCTCAAAGATAATGATGGAAGGGCAGAAATGTCCATTCATAGACACAGAAATGGGAAAACTCCACAACAGGGCTGGAAAGGAAGCATGAAAGCTTGTCCCCTGTACCTTCATCTTGGGCAAGAAAAATTTCTCCCCAAAGCAACTCAATGGCAAAATAACAAATAACCTGTTTAAAAATGGGCAAAGGACATGAACAGACATTTCTCCAAAGAAGACACACAGATGGCCAACAGCCACGTGAAAAGATGCTCAACGTCATTCATCATCAAGGAAATACAAATCAAAACCACAATGAGATACCATCTCACATGTGTCAGAATGGCCATGAACAACATCAACAACAACAAACAGGTAACAAGTGCTGTTGAGGGTGTGGATAAATTAGAACCCAGGCACACTGTCAGTCAGCTTGTAAAATGGTATAACAGTAGGGAAAATACCATGGAAAACGGTATGGAGGTTTCTCAAAACATTAAAAGTAGAATTACCATATTGTACAGCAATCTCGCTTCTGGGTATTTATCCAAAAGAATTGAAGTCAGCATCTTGAAGAGATATTTGCACAGCCATGTTCATAGCAGCACTATTCACAGTGGCCAAGAGGTGGAAGCACGTAGATGTCCACCGATGAATGGATGAACAAAATGTGATCTGATCATAAAATGGAATGTTCTTCAGTCTTAAAAAAGGAAGGGAATTCTGACACATAAAGGGACATAGATGAGCATTGAAGACATGCTGAGTGTTGTAAGCCAGTCACCTAAGGACAGACACGGTGTGGTTCTTCTCATATGCATTAAACACCATAGTCAGACCATGGACGTGGAGAGTGGATATCCGCGGCAATAGACAATTGCATTCCTTAAATTTAGGTTTGTCTGTATCTGGATGGAGGTTTATTTATTTATTTTTTTTCTATTTCTAAGCCAGTTAAGTAACTAACACCATTTTAACCTGGAGTTTCACAATAGTTCAAGAATACATGTCATGAATCTGAGGAAGAATAGTTTTAGAGACAGTTGTGTTTGTTTTTTTATTTTTAAGATTTTATGTATTTATTTGACAGAGAGAGACATAGCGAGAGAGGGAGAAGACAAGCAGGGGCAGAGGGAGAGGGAGAAGCAGGCTCCCCGCTGAGCAGGGAGCCTGATGCGGGACTCGATCCCAGGACCCCGGGATCATGACCTGAGCCAAAGGCAGACGCTTAATGACTGAGCCACCCAGGTGCCCCTGTATTTGTTTTTTAAATCTCTAGGTGATGCTATGTAAAATATTCTGATGTGGAAAGGTTTCTTAGCTTCTCAAGCTTGGTTTTGCCATTTTGTACCAATGGGAAAAACAATGTTGTCTCCTTCTGTGTACCAGCTTCGTCCTAGTGGACACTTTGCCCAGCTTATGGACTTTACCCAGTCAGAAGTCAGCCTGTTCAGAACTGTGTCCATCAGCCCTGCTGCCCTTTGATTCATAGCTTGACTTGCTCTCCTGACCCGTCTTCCTGGCTACCGTCTACACCCAGCCTGGTTCCCTGGATTCGTCATGGGGACTGATAGCTTCATGGCTCTCTTCCTGGTTTCTATTCCTGATGGGGATCTGTGCCCATATAATTACATTGTGACTTGTCCTGCATAAATGCCTTTTCCTTTTCATCCCTCCCTGACTTGGCAAATCTCCCTGATGTTCATTCCATCATCCCTGGGCACCACTTCTTATAGCTTTCTTTATAGTATAGAGTAATGGCTTGTGGCTTTTTCCTGTTATAAATACTATGGTAAATATATTTGATTTCTTTTAGACTAGAGGTCTTGGGTAGTGAGCAATTGTTTCTGTTTTTACTGAACTAGTTTATATGTTTATATTACCAGTGCCTGAGAAAGTACCTGGCACCTAATAGATGCTCAATAAACAGAGTTTTATTTTTTATTTTATTTAATTTTTCTAAAGATTTTATTTATTTATTTGACAGACAGCGAGAGAGGGAACACAAGCAGGGGGAGTGGGAGAGGGAGAAGCAGGCCCCGCATTGAGCAGGGAGCCCGATGCGGGACTCGATCACAGGGCCCCGGGATCATGACCTGAGCCGAAGGCAGATGCTTAATGACTGAGCCACCCAGGTGCCCCAATAAACAGAGTTTTAAAAGAATGGCTGAATGGGGCCAAGCAGGTGACTAGCCTTGAGGTAGACTGTCCTAGGAAGGGATTGGGTGTTAATCCTCTGAAGACCACAGCCTCAGAATGTGATGCATCTGAGCAGACTGCAGGTATAAAGGCTCACATAATGGGAACGGCTTAAAAACTGCAGTGTAGGTTTATTCTGAGGTATCTTATGGTTTTTGGTGCTATTATATATGGAATTGTTTCTCTAATTTCTCTTTCTACAGTTGCGTTGTTAGTGTATAAGAAAGCAACTGATTTCTGTGCATTGATTTTGTATCCTGCACATTACTGAATTGCTGGATGAGTTCTAGTAATTTGGGGTGGAGTCTCTTGGATTTTCCACATAAAGTATCATGTCGTCTGCGAAAAGAGAGAGTTTGACTTCTTCTTTGCCAATTTGAATACCTTTTATTTCTTTTTGTTGTCTGATTGCTGTTGCTAGGACTTCTAGTACTATGTTGAACAACAGTGGTGAGAGTGGGCACCCTTGACATGTTCCTGATCTTAAGGGAAAGGCTCTCAGCTTTTCCCCATTGAGGATGATATTCGCTGTGGGTTTTTCATAGATGGATTTTATGAGCTTGAGGAATGTTCCCTCTATCCCTATACTCTGGAGAGTTTTAATCAGGAAAGGATGCTGTATTTTGTCAAATGCTTTTTCTGCATCAATTGAGAGGACCATATGGTTCTTCTCTCTCCTCTTATTACTGTGTTCTATCACATTGATTGATTTGTGACTGTTGAACCACCCTTGCATCCCGGGGATAAATCCCACTTGGTCATGGTGGATGATCCTTTTAATGTATTGTTGGATCCTATTAGCTAGGATTTTGTTGAGAATTTTGGAATCCATATTCATCAGGGAAATCAGTCTGAGATTCTCCTTTTTGATGGGGTCTTTGCCTGGCTTGGGGATTAAGGTAATGCTGACCTCATAGAATGTGCCTGGAAGCTTTCCTTCTGTTTCTGTTTTTTAAACAGCTTCAGGAGAATAGGTATTATTTCTTTGAATGTTTGGTAGAATTCCCCAGGGAATCCATCAGGCCCTGAACTCTTGTTTTTTGGGAGGTTTCTGATCACTGCTTCAATCTCGTTACTGGTTATTGGCCTATTCAGGCTGTCCATTTCTTCCTATTTCAGTCTTGGCAGTTCATCCAAATTGTTCAGTTTATTGGCATATAGTTGTTGATAATAATTTCTAATAATTGTTTCTATTTTCTTGGTGTTAGTTGTGATCTCTCCTCTTTCATTCATAATTTTATTAATTTGGGTCCTTTCTCTTTTCTTTTGGATAAGTCTGGCCAGTGGTTTATCGATCTCATTAATTATTTCAAAGAACCAGCTTCTATTTTCATTGATCTGATCTACTGTGTTTCTGGTTTCTAATTCATTGATCTCTGCTCTAATCTTAATTATTTCTTTTCTAATGCATGGCTTAGGCATCATTTGTTGCCTTTTCTATAGTTCTTTAAGGTGTAAAGTTAGGGGGAAATTGGAGGGAGAGATGAACCATGAGAGACTATGGATTCTGAGAAACAAACTGAGGGTTTTAGAGGGGAGAGGGATGGAGGGGAAGAGTTAGCCTGGTGATAGGTATTAAGGCGGGCACATACTGCGTGGAGCACTGGGTGTTATATGAAAACAATGAAACGTGGATCACTACATCAAAAACAAATTATATATTGTATGGTGACTAACATAACATAATAAAATTAAATGAAATTAAAAAAACCTGCAGTGTAAGGTCAAACATGTTCACATCCCTCTATCATCCATTAAAAATATCACATGTGGTAAGAAGATATTAAAATTGAAAAGAGGTTACAATGTACTATATCATAAACATAATAAATAGGCTGTTGGAATATTCCTTTGTATAATTAACTCATTACACTAATGCATTTCTGTTAATGTCTGTGTGACCGTATTCTCAATTAGAAAAGTACTTGTTCCCATATCCATCTACAAATATGTTAAAGTCACTGTCATTACATCGTAATAGTTACCTTTGTGCTTGGTCCAGAAAACTCATTTTGCTCCAGTTTTTTTAGAAGAATCTGTGCTATCAGAAAATAAAAACTCCTTGTGGCTCAATAAGACCCAGCTCTGATTTATTACAGAATCTAACTTTTGTCACCTCAACTCTGTTAGATCCAAAATCCTTATTTATAAAATATACTTCATATATCACAGTTTGTAATAATGAATACACAAATAAGGTATGTTAATACACAATATCTTTTCTCCACTTATATAGGAAGACAGCAAGTTGCCTATATGTGATTTAAGGGTATCAAATTTATTTCACAGTTCTCGTCATGGACAATCTGAGCTTTGGTGTGAGTTTAGCAGGTAAGCGTAGCTGACAGCATTTTCCAGGTGACAGTACTGCGATTCTTTACGCCTGCCACTAAAACAAATGTGGGGGAGAAGGAGCGTTGGGAGCCATGCCCCACAGTCTCGACGGTGTGAGTCAGTGCTTGTGTGTGTGAGTGTGTGTTTATCAGCATGAGATTGTGTGTATGTATGGCTGTATGTGTGTGCACACGTGTGTGGGTGTATGTTTATGTGTGTGTATGCATGTATGCATGGGTGCATATGCACGAGTGTGCGTGTGTCCATGTGTGTGACTGTGTGCGAGATTGTGTGTGCATGTGTGTGCATGTGTGTGGGTGTGAGTGCATGTATGCATCTGTATGTTGCATGTGTGCATGCATGTGCATATGTGTATATGTGTGTGTGATGCACACATGCGTGTTTTGAGATATGAGCCTCCTGAGAGGAGGTGCACATCCTTCAGGAACAACCTGAGCATTATAGACAGAATGAAAGGTACAAGATGATCACAGTTCTAATACCAAATACTAGGAACTACATTACAAACTAATCTTTTCACTTTTAAATTAGGTTGTTTAGGGCTTGACGAGGTTCACCAGAGTCAAGATATCAAAAGATTCAGGCAGATCAAGAGTGGTTTCCGTCTTAACTCTTAATAAGGATACAGAGTGCTCCTCAAAAAAACTCTTCACCTTTAAATCCAAATTATAATGATGGAAATACTAACGTTCAGGAATGATGGCAGGGGGCTCCTTATTAGGACATTTAACAGAGAAAATGATGAATTAGTGTCAGACTTTGTTTCTCTGATCTTATGGAATTGTCATCTGTGATTCTCATTTAACTATTGTTGCATCTACGGTTACATGAGCAGGTATATAAAATATTAGCCTTTTAATAAGTAGGTGAGTGGGCGTGTGTGTGTACGTGCATGTGGGCATGTCAGGAACCATCTGCAGGCTTTCTAATAGCAAATATTATAATTTCTTACTCTGGTTTTCTGGACCAGAATTTACTCCTTATCCTTCAAGTCATTTTTCATGTTTCCATAGATTTTTATTTTTTTAATTATTTTTTATTTTTATTTATTTTTTTTTAAAAGATTTTATTTATTTATTTGAGACAGAATGAGAGAGAGAGAGAGCACATGAGAGGGGGGAGGGTCAGAGGGAGAAGCAGACTCCCTGCCGAGCAGGGAGCCCGATGCGGGACTCGATCCAGGGACTCCAGGATCATGATCTGAGCTGAAGGCAGTCGCTTAACCAACTGAGCCACCCAGGCGCCCCATTTCCATAGATTTTTAAATAAAAACCAATTTTATGCCGTTTTATAGTGTGTTTGTAGTAAAATTCATCACAATACCATTCTGTTTTTATCACATTCTGCAAACCTATTTAAATCTTTTAAAGGCACCCACCGACAGTAGAAAGCCTCTGGCAGCATCTCAGTGGGATCTGCACACAGAGGGGAAGAGAAAAACCTTTTCAAGTCCTGCCTTAGCATGAAGTCTGTGCTGTCTTGTGCTTTTCCCAAATCATATTTAACATTAAATTAGTAACGTGGATGTGTCAGACATTTTGCTGTATTAGCTTATTTAGTTCTCAAAATAAAGACTCTCTGAATGAAGTAATGCTAATAGCATCCTATTTTATAGATGGGGAGATTAAGCCACAAACAGATGAAGTATTTTGCTCAAGAAAAATAACTAGTTGAGGGGCGCCTGGGTGGCTCAGTTGGTTAAGCAACTGCCTTCGGCTCAGGTCATGATCCCGGAGTCCTGGGATCGAGTCCCACATCGGGCTCCCTGCTCAGCAGGGAGTCTGCTTCTCCCTCTGACCCTCCCCCCTCTCATGTGCTCTCTGTCTCTCTCATTCTCTCTGTCTCAAATAAATAAATAAAATCTTTAAAAGGGCCATATACATATTGAACCTGAAGCCAAAATGAGAAGTGGGGGCGCTTGGATGGCTCAGTCGGTTAAGCAACCGCCTTCGGCTCAGGTCATGATCCTGGAGTCCCGGGATCGAGTCCCGCATCGGGCTCCCTGCTCGGCAGGCAGGGAGTCTGCTTCTCCCTCTGACCCTCCCCCATCTCGTGCTCTCTCTCTCTCTCTCATTCTCTCTCTCAAATAAATAAATAAAATCTTTAAAAAAAAAAAATAACTAGCTGAAGCCAGCATTGAAAGCTTTGCTTCAGAGTCGATGTTTTAACCCACGAAACTACTCCACCCTGATTTCTACCTCAAAACCGAAGTCAGTAACAACCAAGACAATGAACGCATCCTGAATAACTTCACAAAATAGTTTCGATCAGTCCTTACAGGGTCCATTCTTAAGTATGCTGTGATGATCATAAGGCTGCTCGGAACCCTGTTTTGTTTGCAGTCAGATACGGCACTTAAAATATGGTGCGAATTAGAAGGGAAGGTAATGACACTGAAGTGGAGCTCGAATGTCTAGAAAAGAAGTCATTTCTATTCTTTAAAGGCGGAGAAGCCTTCGAGATCACACTCATGCCAGTCCATGCCATTTTGATTCTCTTTAAGCGGCCAGATCTCTGGAAGCTAAAGATTTAATACTTCCCGATGTGGAATGGGCATTTCCTCTAGGAGTGGGGCTCATTCTGCAGGGACAAGCATGGGGCACCTGAGTAGAAGGGGTGTAGCCTGTGGGCTCTGACCACCAATGGTGCAACAAGAGGAGGAGGGCACGATGAGCCTCACTTCCTGCATGAGTTGTTTCAAGGTGGGATCAGGATACAGTTAAAATTAGTGGTCAAAGAGTTGAAAGAACCGCACATGAAGTCTCAGAGCCCCTGGTGCTCTGCATCTCCCATGCCTGCCCTACCGCCTGTCTGCATAATTGGTATAAAATCTTACGTCCCTGCATTAGTGCTTATCACACCTGTGCTGCATGGACAGCATGGTGTCAGGGGTTGGAATCAGGGAGAGATTTAAATCCCTGGTAAGGGCACTGTTAAAAACAAAAGTGGCCATTTCACCAAGGATCCCACTGTTGTCTGGTGTCTTTATGGTTTCGATAAGCATCCTTTGATGCAGTTTATGAGCTCCGGCCATCCTGGAATCCTAGATCATTATAGACGAGGGTTCCTTCTCACCTTGGCTTCCCTTTCCCTATATTTACCCCGTACTTTCTAGTCTGAGAATAAAAATATCTCTCTTGACAAGATCACAAAGCCAAATGTTAATCAGAGATTTACCATCTCTTTTGATTCATCAACATCCTATCAATCATTCAAATAGGAAGTCCTTTGCTTTTCTCCACAGTTTACTCTGCATTCCCTGACTATTTTTAAGGACTTCCATTGATTTGTGCCTTAGTATCCTGCTACGTTCTTGTTGCTAAGGGAGGTACATATTCTCCATTATAAATGGGACCATAGTTCCATCTTGGGACATGGTCATCGGGAATCGGAGTTCTTCACTATTTTAGGGATACTATTCCTTTTTCTTCCTTAAGGAGATTTCTCTGTGAGTGCAAAGTAAGTCCTTTTCTGAATTCTTCTGAGTCCTACAGATCTGTCTTTTCCCTTCTAAAGCACCATTCCACAGTTTTGCTATGTCACACCCATAGTGTGGGGCCCAGATTTCCCTCTGACTTGTGAAAGCTGGAATTCTCAATCCATCTACTCACACTCTACAGCTTGGTCCATTCCAGGGATGCTCTCTTCTTTATCTACATACAGGTGATCTTGCAGAGTCCTGTATCTTCTGCCATGTGTTTGCTGACAATTCTGCTCTTGAATTTGTCCCTGAGACTCAGATGGGCAAGTACCTGCAGAACACCCTCACCCCGAATATCTGAATCGATCTCATGCTTAACTTGATTTTCATCCTGTTCTCCACCAAACCTGCTTCTCTCCAGTCTTCCCAATGAGCTAAGAGTAAAAACCAGTTTTTTCTCATCACTGCAGCCAAAGACCCAACAATCAAATCCAACTTCTCTCTCCTTCCTC
This sequence comes from Mirounga leonina, assembly GCF_011800145.1. NCBI lineage: Eukaryota > Metazoa > Chordata > Mammalia > Carnivora > Phocidae > Mirounga > Mirounga leonina. The sequence continues at coordinate 39,670,351 of NW_023270320.1, read as the reverse complement.
CTTGTCTGCTTTCTGTCCCCAGTAAACCATGTCTTTGCCTCATATGCGCACACACACACTTCTGACCTTTTCCCACACCTACCATTTGCTTTGAGCAGAACACCATCACCTGTCACCTGGGTGACCACCCTCCAAAGCCCTTTGCCCTCCACACTGCAGCTTAAGTGGGTCTTATAAAACATCACATTGGGGCAAGTCATTCCTCTGGTCAAGTCTTCTGAGAGCTTCTCACCCAAAATCAGACACCACATTCTTACCATGACCTGTGTGTCTCTCTATGCTCTGTGATGGGCGTGTCCTCCCTCTGACTGCCCCCCAGTAGATACAGTAGCCTCCCTTCTTAGCCCATGGCAATGACTGACCCCATTATATTATAGGTGTGGGTTGGAGGTTGCCTTGGTGTTTTGGCGATCAGTTCTAGCCTCCCCATGGACATCAGGACCATCACTGATTTACATAAATGGACTTCATTGCATGTTGGTGTCAGCTCTGTGATTGTGAGCAAAATGTCAAAATTTTGTACCTAAAGGTGAGGAGTGTGATTACTCCTTACTGCTGTGTCTTAGGCGAGTCTGTGGCAACTCTGGGGATGGTCTCTCCTTCATTTACTTCTGCCTGCCAAGGATATGAAGATGCATCTGAGAGATGGCTGTTATTTTCAAGAACAGAAGTCCTTGATAATCACTTTGAGTATTCAACATTCTGGGCTCCATTCGCCTTGTGATTTGTTACACCCTTGAGCACAATGTCTTCTACAAAATAGGTGCTCTGTAGAGATATGCCTGCCTACATGACTTCTCTGAATCATTGAATTTCTTTAAAATAAACTCGTTTGGAATTGTAAGCAAATTTTCTCATACTGCACGTTATGGGAGCATAGAAAACTTTAAACAGAGTGCCTGAATACAGATAATCTGCTTCAAAAGAGTTAGTTTTATAATCACAACATGACACCTTGCTGCTACCACAGAATTAAAAACAATAGTAGTGTGTCAAAATGCCAGAGATGTTGAGAATCGCTAAATATCATCTATTAGTTGGGCTAGTTTCCATGTCTGCATATCATCATCATTATTGTGGTTACCACTTTTTGCTGTAAGCTGGTTTTAACTTTGCCTTCAACTGAATACCAAAGCTTTAGCCTTGATTTTAGCCATGTGAGCCTCTCAATATTTTTCTCATCTGCCATGACATCTACCTTGGCTATCTGTTGCCGACTCTCACATTTCATGGTTTAAAATAACAACTATTTGTTTCCTGCTCACTGTAACATGTGGACCAGCTGGCCTGGGAATCCACTTCCAAGATGACCCATTCCAGAAGCTGCCATGTTGGTGCTGTCTCGTTGGGTTGGGAGCTAGCTGGGGCTAGTGACAGGGCCTTTGTTCTTGTCCATGAGGCAACCCCAAGGTAGCTGGCATTCTACAGAGTGCAAAAGGGGAAGCTGCCCAGACCTCCTATGGCTCAGGTCCAGAACTGGACAACATTGCTTCAACTGTATGCTCTGTTCAGGCAGACTGTGGGCCAGTTCAGGCCTCCTGGTAGGCATGAGGCATTAGTGCCAGGAGTCATGCTTGTTGGAAACCAACACATATTACTTTGATTTTAATACTTTGTCTCATTTGCCCAAGCTGCCCTCCTGCTTTCCACCAGCATTTTTTTTGAAAGATTTATTTATTTATTTGAGAGAGAGAAAGAATGCACGTGTGTGCATGAGTGAGGAGAGGGGCAGAGGGAGAGAATCTTCAAGCAGACTCCCCACTGAGTGAGAAGCCCAACAGCAGGGCTTGATTTCACAACCCTGAGATCACCACCCGAGCCAAAATTAAGTGTTGGATGCTTAACTGACTGAGCCACACAGGCGCCCCTTACTGGTATTTTTAAAAGCACAACTGGAGAACCAGACCCTCCAGACCCCCATAAGAAGACATGGGGAGATGAACCATGAGAGACTATGGACCCAGGAATCAATGTGAGGGTTCTAGAGGGGAGGGGGGTGAGAGAATGTGTTAGCCCAGTGATGGGTATTAAGGAGGGCATGTATTTCATGGAGCACTGGATGTTATATGCGAACAATGAGTCACGGAACACTACATCAAAAACTAATGATGTACTGTATGGTGACTAACATAACACAATAAAAAAATAAATAAAACAATTATAAACCAAAAAAAAAAAAAAAAAAGAAGAAGACACGGAGGTTTCTGTGATGATTGTGCCTTCATGTCCCATGAAATTATTGTGGCTATGTAGGTTTGCATTCTACACAGATATTTGAACACAAGGGGCTTCCCAAATGAGACTGAACTCCTTGAGAAGAGCTCAATCATTGCCAAATTTTCTTTTTGTCATAATTAATTATAATAGTGGCTGTTATGGACTCAACTGTCCCCCCCTTCATATATTGATGCTTTAACCCTTAACATCACTGTATTTGGAGATAGGGCCTCTAAAGAGGTGATTAAGGTAAAATGAGGCCATAAAGGTGGGTCCCTGATCTAATATGACTGGTGTCCTTATAAGAAGAGGAGATCAGGACAGAGGCACACCCAGAGGGAAGACCATGTGAAGACACAAGGAGAAGAAGGTGTCTATATGCTGAGGAGAGATGCCCAGGAGAAGCCAGCCCTGCCCACACCTTGGTTCCTGACTTCCAGCCTCCAGGACGTATGTTGTGTAAGCTGCCCATCTGTTGTACTTTGTTATGGCAGCAAGCAGACCAATACACTGTCTCTGTGAAAGGGCCTCAGTGAATGACAGTCAAGTGGATATCAGTTGCCATTTTTAAGTCACTAGGAAGAAGTCTGGGGGGTCCAGGTATCTTTGCAATATGATAAGATTAATATTTCTCTTAGAGTTCTCGTATTTGATTTGTTGGTGATATTACCAGATAGACTGAGGGTCAGATCCAGAAGGATCAATATTAAATGTTTTTTTTTTTTTTTTAAGATTTTATTTATTTATTTGAGACAGAGAGAATGAGAGACAGAGAGCATGAGAGGGAGGAGGGTCAGAGGGAGAAGCAGACTCCCTGCCGAGCAGGGAGCCCGATGCGGGACTCGATCCAGGGACTCCAGGATCATGACCTGAGCTGAAGGCAGTCGCTTAACCAACTGAGCCACCCAGGCGCCCCCAGAAGGATCAATATTAATTAAATATATATATATATTTTTTTTTGTACCATCTTCCCCAAGTTTAATTTTAGTCATCAGTGCAAACTGTGCAGCTGGTTTGTGCCTGTGAACTTGAAGGTGTCCAGGCTGAACGAGAACATGAGGACAGAGGGGAATGAATGACAAGACACCATGTTCAGCTGCTAATCTTGTAAGTTCAGAAGAGATGGCCCATTTGAATAGAAATGTTATATTCCTTATGAAAATAAATTTTACCCCAGGCAAACATTGAAGCACTTGATATTCACTTACCATTCTGATGAGCACTGTGGCCATCACAGGGATATATGAAAATATGGAGTTCAAATATGATAAGGTTTTTTAACAGATTTTTAAACCCATATTTATACATTGAAAGGGGATAAAAGCATTTGTCTCAGTGTAGTTGTTATATAGGAAAAGACTATTTGTGAGAGGCAGTATTTATCAAAAGCTGTTTTAAATGGAAATTCAAGTTCTTTTTTTCAAGCATTCTGACTTTTTGATGCGTTGTCATGACTTAGAAACATTTGTCTAATAACAAAAACATTTGTCTCCAGGTGTATTTTATTCTGTTTCTGGTATCCATTTAGAAAATTGCAAATATGAAATGTAGATTTTATTCTCAGGACTGGATTACCATATCTGTATTTACACTGATAGCCTTACCTATATCTTGGGTTTTTGAACAGGGCAGATTTAAGAGATTTACTGGTTGGACCAGTATATTTCTACTGTCAATTCTGTATGTTTAGACAAAAGTTTCCCTTTATAGTCATCATTAAATGTCAGTAACAGATTTGCAAGAAAGTTAGAAAATCTTATATTTCTATATGGTCTTAGTAATATTTTTACACTTTTCCAGCTTAAGTAGTAACTTCTACCTTAAGCAGCGCCTTGATTAATTGAATAATTATCTTTTAAAATAAAGCTATAAAGATAGAATTATGGATTTGGAAATCACTTCTTATCTTGGGTTGTATCATCCCACCCACACTCCTCCTCCTCACCTTCGTCCTTGGGGGGCATGCAGCCCACACCCCACACCCCACAGCCTGCTTGCTTCCTATTTCTCCACCAATACTGGCTGGTTTAGATAATCTGTTTGCCTGATTCAAAATAGGATGAATTTTAAAAAAAAATACATTTAGAGATTTTAGTGCCCATTTAAAGTTGGAGTTCGTGAAACATTTGCTGAGATAAACTTACATAAAATAGGCTCTAGTCTCTTGATTAAGCCATTGATTAGTGTTTCTTTTTGCAGAGGACACATTCCTAAATCAAACCCCCTCCCTCCCACTTTCCCATACACCCAAAACACACACACACACACACAATTCTAGGAATACTTTCCAGGAGAACTGTATTTTCAGAGATGTTATTTTTCCCCTTCTCAATAATTTATTTGAAGTTTTATTTTTTAAGACAGTGTTGGCAGAGGCAACATGTGAATTATGTTTCTTCTTTTTTTGAGGTTAGAAAATTTATTGGAAATGCTTGATCACATCCATCTGTGTTCTTCCCAATACAAACAGTAGCTGAGTATATTGGAAGAAAAGGCTGGTTTTTCAGAACAAGTGTGTGTCCTTTGACTTTCACCTCACAAAACATTTGCCAATCTGAACTCTGGTATGGAGGGTTCTGATTTTAATAATGTCATGCAGATTCCAAACACCACTCAAGACTTACTCCAGTGTCCATAACCATGAATGGCTTTTCGTATAACATTCATAGAATATTTACTGGGTATTGCCATATGTCAGGCATCTTGGCATGTACTGGAGACACACAAGTCTGGAAGGTAATCATATCTCCTGTCCTTGTCTAACTTCTAGTTTATACAGAAGTAAGTACTCTCAGGATGGTTTGAATAACAGCAACATGCAACAGATACAGAAATTGGCATGTTGGAGTGGGTTACTGTCATAACCTAAAACCTACAATTTGACATCCACAGCATTAATTTGGCTTTGGGACAGGGCAGTAGGTAGCAACCAGCGAGGCAGTAAGCAAAGGGTCAGCAAGCGCTGGGAAAACTGATATGAAAACCTGGAAAAGCGTAGGTTGTGCTACGTAGCTCCAAGCCAAGAGCAACTGCTCCCTGCAGTTACTGGGGAGATAGAAATGAACCTGGTGAGCTCTGTCTGGCAAAGGTGAGCTCCAAACAGATGTTAATATTCCACTTGAGCACCTCTGGGGTGTATGACAAGCTAGGGAAGGAGAGAAGAGCTTCAGCTGGCAGGCAGAATTCAGAGGGAAGACAGAGAGGCCACGACTTGCTAGGATGTAAGAGGAGGCTTGGTTCAGTTTCCTCATCCAGGAAAATATTCCACGAGCAAGACAACACAAAGCACTCCAACACTCCAAACAAAGAACAGGTGGGGCATCCACTCAAGGGTGTGGCTGTAAGACTATTGTTTATAGACTCTGAGATAATTAAGCCAGTGCCTGATGGATCCTCCCAGCTAGACAAAAGAGCTTCTAAAAACGTGAAGTGCTATCCCACGGCCATCAGACATGCCTTATAAAATAACCAAAGGTCTAGAGTTCAAGGCATTTACAAAAATGTCTGTAGGTGTGGCCCACGCCCAATAGAGTAGATTCCAACCAAATGTGCCACCATCACATGTATTTTTCTGTTCAACCGCTTTAAAAAAATTAACATGCAATTTGTATACAATAAAGTGTGGAGATTAGAAGTGGACAGCTTGATAAATCTTGACAAAAATAAATATGATTTTAATCACTACCTTAATCCAGAGACATAACATTTCTACCCCTGCAGCATTGTTTCCGATTTCCTCTTCAGTTATTCTCTGACTTTGTGGCAACCACTCTGGATCGTCTCATCCGAAATTCCTGTTGCCTGTCCTAAATCTCTGTGTAAGTGGAGTCATCCAGGGTGCTCTCCTCCATGTCTGGCTTCTTGCTCTTAGCATAATTATTTTGTTTTTCAACCTTGTTCTTGCAAGAACCAGATGTTCATTCCTCACCATTGCTAAGTAACAGTTTATCGTATGCATGTTTTTCTGTTGATGGATGTTTGAGTTATTCCCTGTGAGTTATTTCAAAATTTGAGCTATTTTGCATAAAGTCCTTATGAATTTTCTTGAACACATCATTTGATAAATATTTATTTCTTTATTTATAAATTTCCAAATATGTACTTCCATTCCCATTCTCTTGGGTAAATAACTAGGTGTAGAGCTGCTGGGCAAGGGGGCTGGCATATGTTTACTTTTATAAGAAACTCTGAAACTATTTTCCAAAATAGATGTATAATTTTTGATTCCCATCGGCCATGTGTAGAGTTCCTGTTGCTCCTCACCTTCGACAATATTCGGTATTACCAATCCATTTAATTGTAAGCCATTCCAGCAGGTGGAAGTGATGTGTCACTCTCTACTAACTTGCATTTCCCCATTGGCAGGTGGTTCTACACATCTTTTCATATGCTCATTTGTCATCTGTACGTTCTTTTGTGAACTGCCCCAATTTAGGTATTTTGCCAGTTATTTATTAGATTGATTTATATTTCTTCTTACTGTTCTGCACAAATGTCTTTTGTTATATATGATTTATAAATATTTTCTCCATTCTGTGGCTTGATTTTTCATTCTATGAATAGTGTTTTTTTTTTTTAAAGATTTTATTTATTTATTTGAGAGAGAGAGTGAGAGAGAGAAAGAGCACAAGAGGGGGGAGCGGGAGAGGGAGAAGCAGACTCCCTGCCAAGCAGGGAGCCCGATGCGGGACTTGATCCCGGGACTCCAGGATCATGACCTGAGCTGAAGGCAGTCGCTTAACCAACTGAGCCACCCAGGCGCCCCGAATAGTGTTTTTAATATGCAGAAATGTTTAATTTTGATGAAATCCAATTTATCATTTTTCCTCTCTTTTCTAAATGCTTTTATTATTATTATTTCCTTATTTATTTATTTTAATTTAATTATTATTAGTAGTTCTATGCAAGAAAATTTTGTCTATGCCAGGATCATGAAAATATTCTTTGTTTTTTTCTAAAAGTATCTTAGTGTTCTTTTAGGACTGTGGTCCACTTCAAATTGCCTTGTTACCTTTACCAAAACAGAAGAATGAAACTCGACCATTCTCTAACACCCTACACAAAGATAAACTCAAAATGAATGAAAGACTTCAATGTGAGACAGGAATCCATAAAAATCTTAGAGGAGAACATAGGCAGTAACCTCTTTGACATCGGCCACAGCAACTTCTTTCAAGATACATCTCCAAAGGCTAGTGAAACAAAAGCAAAAATGAACTTTTGGGACTTCATCAAGATAAAAAGCTTCTGCACAGCAAAGGAAACAGTCAGCAAGACAAAGAGGCAACCCACAGAATGGGAGAAGATATTTGTAAATGACACTACAGATAAAGGGCTGGTATCCAGCATCTATATAGAACTTCTCAAACTCAACACCCAAAAAAGAAATAGCCAAGTCAAAAAATGGGCAGAAGACATAAACAGACACTTCTCCAAAGAAGACATACAAATGGCTAAGAGACACATGAAAAAGTGTTCATCATCATTAGCCATCAGGGAAATCCAAATCAAAACCACACTGAGATACCACCTTACACCAGTTAGAATGGCAAAAATGGACAGGGAAAGAAACAACAAATGTTGGAGAGGTTATGGAGACAGGGGAACCCTCTTACACTGTTGGTGGGAATGCAAGTTGGTACAGCCAGTTTGAAAAACAGTGTGGAGGTGCCTCAAAAAATTAAAAATAGAGTTACCCTATGACCCAGCAATTGCACTCCTGGGTATTTACCCCAAAGACACAGATGGAGTGAAAAGAAGGGCCATATGCACCCCATTGTTCATAGCAGCAATGTCCGCAATAGCCAAACTGTGGAAAGAGCCGAGATGCTCTTCAGCAGATGAATGGATAAAGAAGATGTGGTCCATATATACAATGGAATATTACTCAGCCATCAGAAAGGATGAATACCCAACTTTTACATCAACATGGATGGGACTGGAGGAGATTATGCTAAGTGAAATAAGTCAAGCAGAGAAAGTTAATTATCATATGGTTTCACTTATTTGTGGAACATAAGGAATAGCATGGAGGACATTAGGAGAAGGAAGGGAAAAGTGAAGGGGGGAAATCAGAGAGGGAGATGAACCATGAGAGACCATGGATTCCGAGAAACAAACTGAGGGTTTCAGAGGGGAGGGGGGTGGGGGATGGGTTAGTCTGGTGGTGGGTATTAAGGAGGGCAGGTATTGCCTGGAGCACTGGTTATTATAAGCAAACAATGAATCATGGAACACTACGTCAAAAACTAATGATGTACTGTATGGTGACTAACATAAAATAAAATAAAATAAAATAAAATAAAATAAAATAAGATAAAAAAAAATAAAATACCAAAACCCCCCCAAAACTCAATGAACTATGTATATATGGGTTCATGATCTATTTGTCTGTCCTTTAATCAATACCACACTGGTTTGTTTTCTGAGCTTTATCTCATGCCTTGACCTTAGCATAATTCCTCTGATTTTGTCCTTTTCCAAAATTATTTTAGCTTTTCTCAGATCTTTTCATTTCCAAACAGATTTTGTAATCAGCTTCTCAATTTCTACAAAGCGTCTGCTGGGACTTTCTGTTTTAAATGGGGTAAAGTTCATGCAGAGTAAAGTGCAGAGAAATTAAGTATAAACTGAATGAGCTTTGACAACTGTCCATACTTGTGTAACCATCAGCCCCATAAAAGCACACACAATCGGGGTGCCTGGGTGGCTCAGTTGGTTAAGCGACTGCCTTCGGCTCAGGTCGTGATCCTGGAGTCCCGGGATCGAGTCCCGCATCGGGCTCCCTGCTCAGCAGGGGGTCTGCTTCTCCCTCTGCCCTCTTCCCTCTCGTGCTGTCTCTCATTCACTCTCTCTCAAATAAATAAATAAAATCTTAAAAAAAAAAAAAAGCACACACAATCATCTCACACTATCACCTTCCACACAGCCCCTGGACCCAGGATTAACCATTGTTTTCATTTATATCATGAGAGATCAGATTTTCCTGTTCTTAAATGTTGGGTAAATGGAGGGGCGCCTGGGTGGCTCAGTCGGTTGGGCGACTGCCTTCGGCTCGGGTCGTGATCCTGGGGTCCCGGGATCGAGTCCCTGGATCGAGTCCCGCATCGGGCTCCCTGCTCGGCAGGGAGTCTGCTTCTCCCTCTGCCCCTCTCCCCTCTCATGTGCTCTCTCTCTCTCTCTCTCTCATTCTCTCTCTCAAATAAATAAATAAAATCTTGAAAAAAAAATGTTGGGTAAATGGAGTTACATCGCATTTACTCCCTTGTGTCTTCTTTTCTCAAATACCATGTTTTGAGATACGTCTATATTCTCATTTACATTCATGATTTTTCTTCTTTATTGTGGGGTGGTGCTGTTGTGTGATTATACACACTTGATTTAACTGTACATATGTTTAGTTATTTGGGGGTGGGGAATGAAATAGGGAAGTTTAATGACAAGAAAGGTACACCTGCTGAGGAACATCTTTGCTTGTCTTGGCTCTTATACATAGTCCTTGACAAGTCTCGTGGAGAAATAAGTTTTCTTTCTGGTGAGTGAATATGTAGGCGTGTATTTGCCTGCTCATAGGAAGGGCATGTTTTTAACTTAATGAGAGATGGGCCGAGCACTCTCCAAGGTGTCTGCTCTGGGTGCACTCCCCTCTGTGATGCAGGATGGTTCTGGATACCTTCTTCTTGCCAACATTTGGTGTTGTCAGTCTTCCTAATTTTGGCGGTCCTAGAGCACAGCATCCATGTGGCTATAATTTGCATTTCCCTGGTGAAAATAAGGTTGATAGTCTTTCATGTGCTCATTTTCCACTCATCTTTCCTTTTCTGAAGCATCTTAGAATATTTTGTCCATTTACAAAAACTGGGTTTTCATCTATTTATTATTAATCTGTAAGAGTACTAATATTCTAGATCTGTCTTGTGTGTGTGTTTGTGTGTTGGGGAGGGTTATTTTTTTTTTTTACATCTGTGTCTTGTCTTTTCTTTTTTCCTAAATGTGTCTTTTGATGAATAGAAATTAGTGGGATTAGTGAAATCCATCTTAACAACTTTTTTATGATCAGACTTTCCCTAGTCCTAGCTCAGATGTCACAGAGATACTCTCCTGTTTTCTTCTGGAAGCACAGACATCTTTCGTTTTGAATTGAAAGGTGTCCAGAGCAAGAGGAACCCCGTCGGGGCCTCAGTGTATCTTGAATTCCTGGACTCTATGTCAGGTGGTGGAACTGGATGAGTTCTGTGGGTGAGCGGAGGAGCTGAGTGCATTTTGCATTTGGAGAAATGTGAATCATATTGATCAACACATGGGCAGAGACAGACAGCAAAAATATCTGGGGTTCTTCCCCTCCCCTTGCAATCTGACCATGAAGAGTTGGAGTCTGCTTCTCCAGTCCTTGACTCAAGGTGTCCTTGTGATTTGCTTAGGCCAACTGAATGAGGTAGAGGTGATTTTGTGCCCTTTCTAAGGCAAGGACTAAGGGCATTGTGTGATTTCCCAGTCTCACAGGCTGCTACAATAATGTGCCCAAGGCCAGAGTAGCCTGTTGGAGGGCAAGTCATGTGTTGAGTTGCCCCATTGTTCCAGCTGCCTTTGAGCCACCTGCCAGCCATATGACGAGGTCATCCTCGATCACGCAGCTCCAAGGTGATGTGCCAGGGACCACAGATAAGTGAATGAGCCCAGCTGAGATCAGCAGAGCCTGACCAGATTGGCTGACCTGCCCTGTTGACTCCCTGATACATGAGCTGTGTTTCATGTCACTACATTTTGGAGTGGTTTGTTACACAGCAGTAAGCAACTAATGTAGTATTTGAAAAGAAATCTGATGATTTTCCTGTCAGGGGACACAATGATGTACAAGAGCTGTATATATTAGTTTCTAAAACAAATATTAATATTTAAAGAAAAAGTTCTCATCCTGTTCAAACCAGGGTCAAGAACAGAGATATCAGCATAAAATGAAATATTATTTTCTAATTAGTAGTGAAAAAATAAGCTTATGAAGAAAGTAAATAAGTGGAGAATTAACCAGAAAACTTTCTTAAAGTCATTGCAATTCAATGTCACTATTTACTTTTTCAAATAACTTTATATAATTTAAAATTATATTTTTCTAACAATAAATCTTTGCTTAAGTTGATGTAGAGAAATATTTTTGTTGATCAACCCATAAGTGTGCTGACCAATCTGTTTTTTAGGGATTATTTGAGTGTTAAAATCTGCCTTAGAAGGATGCATGTACTTTATTATTTTCATAATTTATGCATAATTTAGTGACCTTGCTTTTTGATGCTCTTATTTAGCACAAGCTCCTCCTAGTGCATGGCACATAGTAGTTGATTAGTAAATGGTAGATCCTTGTTTCCATTTGCCACAATCTTTAAATTGGTGTTGGTATCATCTATCACTTGATGGGGAACAAGAGTGTAGGAGGGCTATCTGGCAGGTTCCTGTGGCCAGAGGGCGATTAGCCAGATGCTCCAGCTTCTTGCTGCTTCTGCTTTTTCTTTGTACTTTCAATCACCCCATAAGTATAGTGGCTCATGAAAAAATATAATTGAAGGCAAAAGACAACTGATTTCCAGCTTTATCATTCTCAAAACCCAATAAATCTCATGCTCCTTGTCATCAGTGAGTTCTTAAACCTCCTTGTTTCAAAGGAAGCCACAGCAAACAAGATGACATAACATATATGGATGTAGAAAACTGTCTATACAGGATGGGCATGCTGTAGGGTTTCTGAGGACAGAATGTGCAGTCAAGCCTTCATGGAACAGATGCGGACAGAGTCACCCACTCATCCCTTCTGTATGGTGATCCAACCCCACCGTGCATGAGGCTCTGTGCTAGGGGCTCCAGAAATCATAGTGATGAGGGGGGAGGGTTAGAACGGCATGACAGAGATAGACATGGATGGAATGGGGAGAGTGATAGGAGCGTGGTTGGACACAATGAGATGCTTGGCAGGACTTTCAGCTGCCTTTCAAGACCCATTCTTCATTCCTTCCAGCCTCATGCCGTCCAGTTACCCTTGCTCCCTTTCAGGTGAGGGTGACTGCATACCTAAGTTCTGGACATTGGGACATAAGCAGACTTTTTCTATGTGCTTCATGGGAAGTCTCCCTGTGTCTGCTCTGTGGAGCTCCGTGGGAATGCCTATGGGTCTAGAACCGGACTGTGAGGGTGGGGCCATGCCCTTGGCAAGGCAAGGCAGAGTCAGGAGCTGGAAGGGTCATGGTCCCAGCGACTCTGGGAATGGCCATTCTGCTCTGGGCTGCTTCCCTCCAGATTTTCTTAAGTGAGAGAGAATAAAATTCTATCTTACTCAAGCCACCATGATTTTTCTCCGTTATGTGGAACCACATCTAATCCTAACTAATACAGGTTAGTAACAATAAAGATTCTTTAGGGTTGAGAGGAGGAGGAGGAGGAAATGGTCTCTGGGTGAAGTGACCAGTTCATCTTCATGAAGGAGGTGGCACTTAGGCTAGGTCACGATGGATAACCAATTATTTCTGCTGGTAGGATGGCAGGAACAGCATCCCCATTCAAAATAGCAGCTACCTAAAGGTAATGGGAAGGACAACCTGTCCCTATGTGCGTATGAGTGTGTACCTATTGAGTGATAAGGGCAGGACCCGTTCTGATACTCAGATGAACCAGAGGCAGCTCTGTGTCTTGGAGATGGCCATGAGCGAGTGGTGAAGAGAGGGTGAGGTCCAGTGAGGGCCAGCTGTTGGCGCCATGATGGACAAACAGGCTGCTGTAGGGCTCGGGCAGGAGGACTCCGTCCAGCCCAGAGTGTGTGGCCGCATGAGGCTTCCCTGGGCAATGCTTGTTCTCAGCTGTGACAGAAAATAGTGTATCCTGTTCATTGAGGCTAATGCTCGCCCCTCTTCCTTCTCTATATTCTACGGTAAATACTTTGATAAATGAGTGTGCGCAGCCACACGAGACCACACGAGTTGTTGGGTAGTTGTTTTCCACATCAGGCAGCCCGTTAGCAGAGACCGAGGCTTAGCATTCTCCGCCCCTTGAGTGTTCTATCAGTGGGACCCTAAATCAGCCACCACTGCTCCCAGGGCCTCATGCTTTACAAGCATTCAGATTCGGGGACGTGGGAAATGAGGGCCAGTGTCCCCACCTGCGCCGACGCTCACCCTCTGCTGAGTCTGTGCCACAGCTGGGGGCATCCTGTCCTCTAGAGGCTCACCCACTCAACCGCAGCCTGCATTCCTCTGCTCGAGGTAACCTCACAGCGGACCCGCATGTCCCTCTCCCTGCAGTGACCGTTCAGCTTCTCTGAGGCCCCGAGCCCACACCTTTTCCCTTCTGCTGTGCTGTTTCCCGTGGGGACCTCTGGGGCCAGACCCGGGGGCACATTCCTTGCTCTTCCCTACTCTCCTGGATGTTCTCTGCCCTTGACCTCTGCAAGCCTGGCGGTGAGTCACTCTCTTCATGCCTAATAACTGCACGCTTACCTGGCGAAGCCCCTGTTGGACCACGCAGACCTATCTTGGTGGTACCTCCCACGTCTTGGGCCCTAGTTCCAAGGGGCCGTGTGACATGGTTTTGCAACATGGCTCCCAGACCCCGGCAGCCTGTGAGGACCGGAGCCAACAGAGCCCAGGAAAGGGACCCTCCCTTCTGCCTTGTTCATGGAAACACTGACTCCTAAAGGCCTGGGGTGCCACTTTAAGCATCTGAGCGTCGGAGACCTAGTGCCATGCGGGAAGCCTATCATGGGCCCCATAAACCAGCCCACTGGCCAGATGAATGTCACCTGCTTCTTTCTCCTCCTTGTCCTGGGAAACCGAGACCCCCCGCTGGACCTGCCTAATCTCCCGATCACAAAACAGTGACAAATGATAAAATTCAAGTTTCCCCTTGTGGTGGAGTCTGAGCTGCTCCCTCCCCTGAGAAATCCACCTGCAAAAGGGCCCTGACTTACCTCCTCTTTGGCAGAATAGCCTTGTAGCTCGTGTGTGTCCAGGACCACCCCTGAATAAAATCAGGCGCAATCCTCTGGGTCAGTTTCTATGAAAACCTTTTCCCTCCTAAGCAGAGGACTGCTCGGTCACGTGCCGAGTCTATAAACATATTCCCTGAAATGAAATAACGAGCAAATGTAAATGACCATAGAGAGGAAATGAAAAGACACAGCCTCCGTCAATTTCCAGAGCACTTATGCTATTAGGTGGGGTTTTTTTTTTTTTTTAATGTTCATTTCCAGGGACTGTTTCAATCAATCTTGATAGAATTAAACATTATACAACAAAGTCAAAGTGATCAAAGCCAATAGAAGAACATGAAGGACGGCTCATCTCAAGGACTTTGATTCTTGGGAATCAGGTTAAGTGCAATGGAGACTCCAGTGAAGGGGAGGACGGCTCTGGCAGCTCTCCGGGGTGGCCCTCCTCGACAGCGCTGTGCTCACGGTTGTCCCCTACCAGCCCAAGCACCGTAACCGCGCTGTATTTATTGTTCTGAGCAGATTCATCATTTAGGTAACTTCATGTTACCTACTGAGCAATGTGACAGGCAGACAAATTGATGTGCCTTTGCGCTTTAAAGCCATGAGTCTGAGACAATACAGAAGGAATTAGGATTCCTTTTCCCATGGAGAAGCAAACGTGGGAGGAGGGGAGTTTCCTGAGTGCGGACCGCAGGATGCGCGGGGACTTCATCCGGAAGCGATTTTCTCTTCAGCTTCAGTAAAATCCCATCCAGTGAAACTGTATGGCTCTAGAGCATTTCATTGCCGTATCTGACTGAACCATCTGGGTGATTGGATAATTAGTGCGGTTTTTCCCTAAATAACCATGGCCACTTTAATTAAACACTATATGAGGGACAATACAAGACAAATTGTGAAGCATAGCTCGCACTTATGGTTCTGAACATTTAGCTCACCCACATGGCTAGTGTTTTTATCGCGCCGGTTAGCAACTAGTATTATACTTAAACAAGAAAGATCTCAAAATAAATACACGTTTAGGGTCTTACTCCTGATATGTATTTGAAAGGTCAGATACTTATGAAATATCTTAATAATTTTAACTGACACATAACAGGATGTTGGAAGATCTAGAGCAGGCATTCAATCCATTTCCCCACTGGAAAATGAGTGTTTGTATAAATATCCTTCACGTGGGGAGAACCATATTCCATACCAAAAACAAAATAACAAAAAGTTTGAAAGACATACATGATGCTATGCACATGTAATCGATGCATGGGACATAGTTGTAAGATAATTTTTCTCTACGTTGCCATTATCTGGATTGAGGTGTTTCCTATAATCATTATGCCCTTCACCCCTGTTGTTCTCTACTTTAAAATGCTCGTGTAGGGCGCCTGGGTGGCTCAGATGGTTAAGCGTCTGCCTTCGCTCAGGTCATGATCCTGGAGTCCCAGGATCGAGTCCCGCATCGGGCTCCCTGCTCGGGGGAGTCTGCTTCTCCTTCTGACCCTCCTCCCTCTCCTGCTCTCTGTCTCTCATTCTCTCTCTCTCTCAAATAAATAAATAAAAATCTTAAAAAATAAATAAATAAATAAAAAAAAATAAAATGCTCGTGTTGTGGAACAGGGGAGGTCATTTCCCCTGTCCTCTGGGCTGGCTGGACCACATCCAGACCATATCTGGAATGCAGGTATCTACCAAAGTGCCCTCGTAGGATGCCACAGACAGGAAGCGGAGTCTGTGATGTGGGGCTTTTGAGGGACCATATCTGATGTAAACGGCGGAAGACGGACTGCTTTGGATCAGCTCCTTCTCCACGTTGGGTTTGAAGCTGTCTTTCTGTAATTTCCGCCATCGGTCCAGCTGTGTCTTCTGGAATAACAAGCACTGTAATACTCACTCTCCTGAGTCAGGGCTCTAGAGTTACTCAAGCTCGGCATGCTGCTCAGACCGTGCAGTGGGGAGCTGATTCTCTGGGGGAAAGGTGGGCTCTCGCGGGGACCCCGGCCTTGGACGCCCGTTCCTGCCGTGGTGCCTCAGAGCACAGATCTGCAAAACGAGGCCGGGGCGGTACCGCATCTCAGCGTCAAGACACCCGAGGTAGAATAGCACCGTTTCTGGCACGGAGTAGACATTTAATGAACGATGGCTATTTTTTGTTCTTAGACATTTTATTAGGTTAAGAAAGATAAAGTCGTGATACATTGCCTAAAGGCGGTCCTGATCCAGTGGGAGAAACGGGCACAGAAATATCTATAACGCACACAGATGAAGGCCTGTAACACAGGCAGATAAGCGCTAGGAGAGGGTTTATATTGAACGAGATGGAACCTCATCAGTTAGTGAGAGAGCTAGAGACCCCTCTCCTCCTCTCCTGCCTCCGTACTTCAGGCACACATGAATGAAATGCATGTCTGTATAGAGGGGAGGACTCTCCACTAGTTAAATTCATCAGGAAGACTTGAGGTGCCCTTTTCCTGCCCAAGATTCACAGTTGGGAACCAGTTAGAGCCCATCAGCACGCCAGCACATCCCCCATTGCTACCTCAACACACAACGCATTTCAAGACAGAAAAAAAAATGTCATGACCGATTTTGGGGAGGAGGAACATTGCTTTGTATAATGTCCTTTTGCTGATTTAAAAGGCATAATTGTGTAATCACATGAGAATAAACGTGCAGATTTGTGGGCTTCAGCATGTCTTCACCTGTCCCGGCACTTGGTAGAAGGTGTGAGTATTGGCGCCCCGAGGCTGGACTGGGTCAGGGAGCCTGGGCCCCATGCTGGGGAGGCGCTTACGGCATTGCAAGATTTCAGAACAACTCAATAGGCAGTGCCTTCAAGAGAAGATGCCCAGCTCTTGAGTCAGAAAAATACCCAAAAGTATAAAGTGTAAGAGCCTTTCTGCAGAATATACCTACTTGTTTAACTTATTCTTGTATAAATTACCTGCTCCAGGGTTGAAGGTTTCACACTGAAGTGAAGGTGGAATCCGGTCTAAAAGCTGCTGCAGGTAAACGTGGAGGGAGAACACAGAAAGGGAAACAGAACCCGATGTCTGTGCCGGCAGGAAGACAGGAGAGTGTCTAGTAAATACCAGAATTTATTCTTACTGATTTGTTTAGGCTGGGAAGGCACAGATTTAGAGGGTGGGTGCACATTCACAGTAAGTGTCCTTAAGATGATTCCAACGTGATTCTGTGCAGAACGGGTTGGATCAGGTTGGACTCAAGAGAGGATGGGGTGACGTTTAGAGTCATGAGGATGGGGGTCACCATCCAGCCCTGCAGGGCTAGAGACCTCCCCTCCCACATCCTAAACTGACCAGACCGCCTGACCTCCAGCCTCCGTCTCTCATCTGGATCATGGGGATAATAATACTAACACCCACATCTTGAAGTTATTGTAAAGACTAATTGGCAAAATAGAGGTAAAATTCTTACACTTGGCACATAGTAAGTGTTTGTAGTATTGATTACCAATCAGTTCTAAGAGCGGGGGGTAAAGCTGTGAGCAGACAGAAGATCCCTGTGTCTTCAGAAGGTTTCCATCTGTTCAAGGAAGACAAACAATAAATAAGTTTGCCCTATATAGTACATCAATGGAGACAAGAGGCAAAAATAAGGCAGGAAAGAAGGACAGGCAGGCTGGGTGGGTTGGGGAAGAGATTTGGGGTCACTGTTAGCAGAGACCTTAGTGACAAGGGGCATTGGAGAAGGATGGGGGCAAAGTGAGGGAACAAGCATGTGCATGGGAGATAACCCTTTGTCTCAGTCTGTTCAGCTGCTGTAACAGAATCCCACAGACTAGGGGGCTTAGAAACAGACATTTATTTCTCCCAGATCTGGAGGGTGGAAGTCCAAGATCAGGTGCCAACGTGGGCAAGGGAGGGCTCCCTTCTAGGTGACAGCCTTCTTGCTGTATCCTCACCTGGAGGAGGGGGCTGGGAGTCCTTCATGGTCTCTCTCGTGAGGGCACTAACTCCATTCATGGGGGCTCCACCCTCATGACCTATTCGCCTCCCAAAAGGCTCACCTCCAAACACTATCACACTGGGGCTTAACGTTTGACATATGAATTTCTGGGGATATAACATCGTAGCACGTTCCAAAGGATAGGGCAGTGTATGACAAGGCCTGTAGTGGGAATGTGTCTGTGTGTCTGTAGCAGAGCATGGGGTCTGTGGAGGGACAGACGGGGCATGTCAGGAGAAGGAAGGGCTCGCGGGAGGAGCAGGGAGCATGTGGAACGGTCCTGGTCAGGTAAGGATACGGCTCCCTCTCCAAGGAAGGGAAGTGGGTTGGGAGTGGAGACTTGTGATGTGACTGACTGATGCATTCGTAGGCTCTTGTGTCTGCCCTGGAATCTGGCGGATGGAGGGCGGCGGGATCAGTAACCCAGGAACAGGACGTGGTGGCAGAGGGCAGAGGTGGCGAGCAGTGATCAGATTTTGGCTGCCTTGGTGTTGGAGCCATTAGGGCTTTCTGGCAGATAGGCGAGGAT
Organism: Mirounga leonina; assembly: GCF_011800145.1. Classification (NCBI taxonomy): domain Eukaryota; kingdom Metazoa; phylum Chordata; class Mammalia; order Carnivora; family Phocidae; genus Mirounga; species Mirounga leonina. The sequence continues at coordinate 39,651,671 of NW_023270320.1, read as the reverse complement.
GTTGAAGAAACGGGCAGACAGCAGAACTTTGGCCTGAGCGTCCTGGAAGGTGACCTTGCTGGGCATGGAGGTGGGGCAGGCTGTGCCTTCTGGAGATGCTCAGAGGACGTCTTGACACAGAGAGGCAAGAAACGGGTTTTGTTACTATCTCTGTTAATCAATTCGGAGGGGGTGAGCTGCCCCAGGCCAGCATATTGATGGCTGAATGTAGAGAACAAGTAGAAAGAGTCATGATTCCAGGTCTGTGAGCCCAGAAGGTGGGAGAATGGCGGCCGTGGAAAACAGGAGAAACAGGAAGAGAATTTCTGTTGGTGCAAGAGTTTGCAAAGTTGGTAAGTTTCAGCTCTAGTCCCGTTGGGTTTGGGTGTGGTGGGACATCAGTTGGTGCCTTCTTTGAGGACAGGAGCAAATAGTTTTCATCTCGGTTTCTAAAGAAGCGTGGTTTCACATGGAGTAGGGAGACCTGTAGTTAACACACGTCGAGCTGGACTTATCCCCGTGGACTCGTGAAAATAGTTGTTCAGCCAGAGTGGCAGCACGTGGAGCTGACCACGTCTCGAAGACAAGCTGTGAGAAGGTGGCAGTTCTCTGAGGGAGTGACGTCGGGACATCTCTGAGAGAAACCATGCACCCGACGGGCAGATGAGGCCAGTTCCCACACAGGAAAGCTCAGGCAGGTGCGGGGTAAGGGCCCCCCTGTTGGTCTTACGATCAGCTGTTACTCATATTTCCTGCTCTACAGTTAGTTCCAGCAGGGAAAAAAAAATCGTCTTGTCTTGTTTTTACTTTATTCCCAAGGTCTAACACGTTATTAGATATTCAGTACTTATTGAATGAGTGAACAGCCATGGACACCCATGAAAGATATAAAAATGCAAAATGCGATTCTTTCCTCAAAGAACGTATCATCTTTGTGTGAAAAACACACAAACGGAGCAATCAAGTGACAACACAAGACATTGTATCACTGATTGTCTCTCTGCGTTTATTTATTTGTGGACCGCGATGTAAACTCCCAAAGTGCAGACAGCCTGCGCGGTAGGTTCATCATTATGGGCCACGAGGCCCACGTGGGGGAGGCACCCAGTACATGTGGGCTGAGGAAGGGACAGTGAGGAGGGCACTGGGCCGTCGGGAGGGAGACAGGCTGGAGCTGGGTTTGCAGGTTCGCCTCAGAGAAGAGCAGGAAGCAGTTTTGTGTGGGTGACGCGCACGCCGCTCAGTGCCCGGTGGAGAACGTGTGCTTAATCCCAGGCGAGGAGGCACCGTGTTGTCAGGTCAGGAAGGGAGAGGCATAGGATGCCTTTGCATCTGGTGATTATAATAATGGTTTGTGTTTATGGTTTATTTCGCAGTTTAGGTAGTGCTTCAATGTACCTTGTGTAATTTAATCCTCACAGCACTCGGGGTTAAATAGAATAAGCAGAATTATTTCCGTGCTATAGAATGGAATGGAGGAGCAAACGGAGATTTAGTCATCAGCTGAGACGAGTCTGAGGGAAAGCACTGTGTTCTCAGGCCTGGGGTCTATGGCTCATGCTTGCAAAGTCCTCCGATCTTGTTTTTTAGAAAACATCTTTCAATGGAGGAAAGAAAGACATACAGTCGTGTACGCGATGCCCACAATCGGTGCTGCCGCACATCTGAGAGAGCGACACAAATGGGTGTGTTATGCCCGGCACACACACGCTCAGTAACAGACACGCACATGCCCGCAGCACGTGTGCACGCGCGAGTGCGGTACACACTCACCTGCACACACTGCATGTAAACACACCCGCACACACACGTGTGCGTGTAAATACAAAACATGCACACAAGTGTATGCACACACATAACACAGGAGCTCACATGCACACACATGCATACAAATGTGGGTGCACACATATACATGTTTGCACATAAATGTTTACACATAACACCCACGCACACCCGCACACATGTGCACACAATAACATGCATGGAGTCACACGCACACATGTAAATCTGTGCGCACACACGTACACAACACATACATGTGCACAAATGAGCACACATGTGCACACAACACACACCTGTGCAAATGTGTGTGCACATGCACACACACGTTCACATGCACACACATGAACGCACGGACATGCATATGCACACTTGTGCACACGTTTATGACTGGAATATGCACACGTGTGCACACATGCACGCACGGACATACATGCCTGCACACACATGCCCACATCACATCCACACACAACACACATGGCTACACAAATGTGTCCACACACAAGCACACATGTACACGCACGCACACACATGCTTACACACGCAGGCACACACACATCCACTTGTGGAAGCACAGAAAGGATGTAGCTGTGTGGACACAGTCTGGTCCTAAATTACATAAAACATATTTGAGGAGGACCATAGCTTCTGTGAAAGTGGAGCCACAGAAACCAGGGTGTGCATTCTTGCTAGGAAATTTCAAAGTTTTTATGTAGAAATCTGAGCAGCGAAACTAAAGGAAAGCTCAGAGTGTGGCTGCCTTTAATGTGCAGGTGGTCAAGAGGGAGTGGCGCTCTGGTCACCTGTGCCCACCTGCAGCAGCCCTGCCCCGGGCACTTGGGTCTGCAGGCCTCTCCAACGGGCCCTCTGTGCCTGCGCAGGTTCCCACGGGCGGAAGGAGACGCGTGTCACCGAGAGGCCCCCTCGCCTCCTGCCAGTCTGCAGTCTGTCTCAACTGGAAGAGGGTGGCTGCCTCACCCTCCGGTTTGTGATTATAGGGAACAAGACGGCTTTGTTTGCCACAAATATGATAAAGTGGGAGAGTAGATTTCATTTCTTCAGGCTGTGCACTGTAGTATAAGACCAAAAAACCAAAAAAGTAATTATCACATATACTTCCTAACGCAACATCTACAAAACAACATTGGTATTTTCCTACTTTGTTTTTAAGATAAGACAAAACACCTTTCGTTACATTATCAGATAGCATGTTTTAGAATCTCTGTAGAATTTTATAAGTGGACCTCCTGGCTGCAGGCGTCACATTATCTGTGATATGCTGTTTGGGCTTAAAGAGTAAGTATGCGGCAGACGTAACTACAGCGGGACGCCTTGAGATGGGTGCTCTCTTAGCTGTACCAAGCTCTCTAATGAGGTGTTCAATTTTACATAAATGAAAGGACCTTACTATCATTCAAATACTTTCTTACCATTTTCATATAACGGTATTAAAATAATAAGTTGTAGCATAAGAATCAAGAACATAACTTTAAAAATTATACTTGGAAAGCATTCAGTAAGGCCAGAGCTCCCCTGCCGTCCTTTTGCACCCTGGCCCGTGGGGCAGTGAGGTGGGTATTGCAGCCTGAGAAAGAGAAAGCGGCAAACAGAACAGGTCCATCTCTTGAACAATGAATTGATCCAGCCACTAGGTGACTCTCTTGTTCTATGTTTTCTGCCATGCAGGTCCCAGGCTTTGGGGCAGGCACTGTTTCTGCAGGATTTAGAGTTTCGGTCCCTGAGCACTCTGCTTGAATGATGCATATTATTTCTAACACATGCAGTGATGTCTGGGGAGGTTAAGAATGTGAAACTTACTTTGCTCTGATTAGGGGCTGTTGGACTAGCTTGCAAACATCCAGATATTCAGATGCTTCTGCTTGTTTTGAAGTAGTTGGGTGTTTGGGAAGGAAGGGCATTCAGTAAGTTTTTGCTTCCTGCGTATTAAGGAATAAAACTGTTTTCCCCTTTATCTATTTATTTAAATGGGTCTTTGGGAAAGAACTCTTTCTGTGATGAAATTTAAACAAAATTAAGGGTTTCAAGGTATTGTGTGTAAATGGATGCTTTAGAGAGATTTCCAAGCTCATCTCAAAGGAGGCCATCATCTTATAAACAGCATTATGTATAATCAACCTTTAGAACCCTGGGGAAAAGTGTGTGGTTTTATTCTGTGCCTATTAACTCCTTAATCAAAACAGGTAATTAATGCATGGCTCTTTCCCTTTTGGGAGACAATGAGGGCTGCCAACTCAATATTTTGTGAAGGTGGAAGTTTGCCAGAATTATCAGCAGATAAAATGTAACGGGGTGACTATTAATTGAGCTAAAATTGTTATATAAAATTAACTTTCTATAAACTGCCTCTATAAGCGTACCTCTCTCTAAGCCTCTTGGCTCATTAGAAAACCATCCTATGGGTGGGTTTTAAGAAAGTTACATGTGAGACTGTCTTAATTAGGGCATTGCCTGGTCCAGATCTGCCCCTTGGACCAGGATGCGGTCGCTCCCTGGAGCCCGCTGCTCCCCGCTGCCCCCCTCCCCCCCCAGCTCCCCCCCTCCCCCTGCACGATCACATGGGGCTCACAGGAAACAGATCGTCTCTTCAGGACAATGGCAACCTCCCGTCTGGACAGGCTAGGGTGTGCATGGTCCGCGGGACTTCTGCTCTACGTCTCCTGATCCAGGGTCTCTGATGTTGGGGCCTCCCCCGCCGACACATTGCAGGAGCTACGGTGCTGGGTCTCCTGCCAGGTGGGTAGGACTCTTAAAGCCTTTTCTCTATGACTGACACATGGCTTTGCATTCACCGGCCAAGCACGTTGCACGGCAGAGCCCAACCGCAAACTGACAAGAACACAACTCTACCAGGTCCCCAGAAGAAGCAAACCCCAAAGGCTGCTGAGTCACATCAGTGCCCCAAACTCAGGCACAAGAGACCAGTCTCCTACCGTTCTGCAATATGTAAGCCGCAGGGCCTCCCGTCTGCCGCCTCCTGGACACAGCAACTGAGTCTCCAAAGAGAGAACATCTTTCATCGGTTGCTACCTGGAGCGGCATTGAGGTGTGGCAGCTGTCCACGGCAAGGCTCCCAAGAAACAAGTTGGGAGGGGTCCCTAAGATCTTGCCGGTTCTCCAGCCAACTCCAACCTAAGCGGCTGTCATAAGCAATGGCTCCCAGCTGCAAGAAGCCATGCACTGGTGTGTGGGGAAGGGAGTTGGGCCACCATGTGGCATTCTGCGTGGGAGGCTGGGCATTGCTTCCTGGAGCCCTGTGTGCATGCACAGGCCCGCTGTAGGAAATGCATCTCCGGCTGCAGATTGAGGTCAGTGGGAAGCTGCTGCTCAGCCACAGCTCAGCAGTACTCAGCACTGTTTGTGGGGTGCTTCTCTGCTGAGCCTTGTAGAAGTCTTAATACTGTTACCCAATTCTGCCAATAAAGAGCTTTTTATAGGAACTGATCAAACCCCCCAGAGTTACATTAAGGAAGGACATTCCATGTGTGACATTCTGTGTTTCTCACTAGTAGCTGCCGATTAGAGTATGTGTTTCTTTCAGAGCCTGGGGACCATTCAGGGATCACCTAAGGCAATATTAATAATACGATTCATTTATTTAGCATTAACGATGTGTCAAGCATTTTTCTAAGTGCCAGGCTATATATTAAATGCTATCAAATGGTATGTATTTAGTCTCCACCATCCTAAGAGGCAGGATGCCAACATAATTTGAGGGGTCCAGTGAAAAGTGGAAATGGGGTACCCTTATTCAAAATGTAAGAATGTCAAGATGGGGGCGCCTGGGTGGCTCAGTCGTTAAGCGTCTGCCTTCGGCTCAGGTCATGATCCTGGAGTCCCTGGATCGAGTCCCGCATTGGGCTCCCTGCTCGGCAGGGAGTCTGCTTCTCCCTCTGACCCTCCCCCCTCTCATGTGCTCTCTCTCAAATAAATAAATAAAATCTTAAAAAAAAAAAAAAGAATGTCAAGATGGTGACAGCAGGGCAATAACTCAGGTGTGGGGTCCCTTCTGAGTGAGTATGGGGTCCTGGGAGGTTGGGCAGTTCTCATGTCCATGAAGCTGGCCCTGCCAGCAGGAATTCAGCTATAGTTCACTGGTGATAAAAAAGAGCCCATCAAGGTTAATCATCCTGCACAAGGTCACGTGGCTACATCTGGTGGAACAGAGATCTGAACATCCGCTCTTTCTCCCATCAGCTGCCTTCTGTGTTGTGTCAAGGTAAGGACTGATGCTCCAAGCCCTTCTCCCAAAGCCCCACCTTCGATGGGGGCACCTTGGCATTGTTTTAGAAATTCCCCAAGAATAGCCTCAAGCATTTAATACTTTTCCAAGGTAGATACGCAAAGTGAGTTCTGATGATGACCATTTCTACACTGACCTGGAAAGAGCTAAGACATGACTTCCTTCAAATCCCTCCTCATGTAGCCTCTTAGCGAAGATGCTAGCATTCAACTCAAGATCTTATTGTGGTATCATTATTCCTGATCAGTATTGTGAATCATATACATTTAAGATGTCTTTAGGCATTCGTTTTTTTTCTGTAATTCTAGCTGACTCAGAATCAAAAGGCAAATCTCCAAAAGAAACAAAGAGGTTGGTCATGTAGAATTCAGGAGATTTCTTGACCATATACAACAATGCACATTTACTTATGTTGCCAGATAATTTGTCACATTATCCAAAGAGCAGTTTGCATTTTTCCTAATCAGGCTTTGGCGAGTCCCCATCCCAAGTCATGCAGTAACTAACAAGGAACCCCATCACCTCTCATCACGTGGAGCTTAGCGGGCTTAACTAAGAGTGATTAAGTGTCAGACTCAGATTCCTGGTGTGACCACACAGCCCTTGAGCGCCTCTTGCACTGGTGCAGATATGTTTTCTGCTCCCGGTCTCTTTGGACCTGTCATGATTGGCATTTTTCTTATCTGATACCCTGTGACTACAATCGTCCGTCCCACCTTTGGTGTTAAGCCTGTCTGGCTATAAAAACAATGCTTTCCTTCAGTCATTGGGTCACCCTTGATTCTAGCTCATCATTACAGAGAATAATTTTTATTTATCTCTTTTCCTACAGTGGGAATTCTTTCAATGTTTGTTGACTTCTTCTGTAAATGTCTACTTCCTGTTGATTCTAGACCAGTTGTTTCTTTGGGAAACCAAGACCTGTGTAGGAAGGAAAATCATTTTCTTGGCTGAGACCCCCCCTTAATGAAAGACAAATTAGCAAGAGAAAAAACAACAGTAGTTTATTGACATGTATACCTCAGGTATCAATGGGAAAGACCCTGGAAAATAAGTTGCTCCCTGAGGCATCCTAACCCACCAGCTCAAATACCAGCTACAGCTGAAGACAAAAGGAAGAAAGGTGTGGGTGGGAGGCCGGTTATGGGGGGACCAGGAAAAGCCTGGTCAACAAAGGTAAGGTTTGTTATGCGGATTTAAGATAAGCCTTCTCCTTGATAGGTTTTTCTGGATTTAGAGTCCTCTTCTCTTCCCGGTGCAGAGGGAGACACCCTTCAAATGGAGCTTTCCTGTATAACTGTAAATTTAGCCTACAAAGAGGTACCTTCCACTCTTGTTTTAGGAGCTTCTCCTATGTCCCCTGTTTCTCAAAAGAAACAGCTTACACTAATCCTTATGCTCAAGAGGCATATTTTGGGGTGGTTTGTGTTCCACTACCCTTCGCTGTTGGCGTCTTTCTGCTGGAGGATTCTCAAAGATGATAAACTTCCACATGTGCTAAGTTCCTCGGAACAGTGCCTTCTCGCCAGCAGCTCCGCCTGGGGAGCAGGTTACGAGTCCGGTTCCTCGTGTCAGTGGTCCACCTGCTTCCGGTGCCTAGTCAATGCGGGGGAACTAGTGCTAGTGGCAAGAAATCAGCATTTGCCATGTTTTCTAAAATTAACTGGATTCACCTGGCTCAGTGACTCTCAGTTACGTAAGGGAACAGATATCAGGTCTATCAGGAAGGTTCAGATTCCCAAGCTTGATCTTGGGTGTTAGGATTCGTCATTGGTACCACAGCTAACAAGGAACTGCCTCTCTGCTTAAAAAAGTAGAAATAACAATACATGCACAGTAATTCTAACCAGTTTGAAAAGAGTACAAAGAAATACTGTAAAAATATCAACTTTCTTATTTGATGTAATAGGCCATGGATGAACAATGTACCACCTTTCCCCAACCGGGTACCTGAGTGAATGGACTTGCTTAGATTCTAGGACTAATTCAGGCAGTCCAACCTAGCCTTTTATTTTTTATTTTTTTTTTATTTTGATTTTTTAGAGAGAGAGAGCATGAGTGGGGAGAGGGAGGGCCTGAGGGAGAGAATCCTAGGCAGTTTCCATACTCAGTGCAGAGCCCACCATGGGGCTTGTTCTTCCAAGCCTGAGATCATGACCTGAGCTGAAATCAAGAGTCAAATGTTTAAGTGACTGAGCCACCCAGGTGCCCCCAACCTAGTCTTTTTAAACAAAAAACAACTGAGCCCAAGGACACACAACTAGTGATGGAGCCAATCAGAGTGGGAACCCATGTCTCCTAAATTCTAGTTTAGTAACGTGTTTCTTCATTGACTTGGGCAAGATTTGGTTTCTCATAGAAATAGATAATACATAGATGGATAGATAGATAAAAAGATAGATGATACATAGATAGATAGACAGAAGATAGATGATAGATCATAGATGGATAGATGGGTGGATGGAGGGATGGATGGAGGGATGGATGGAGGGATAGATAGAGAGATAGATGATAGATGATACATAGAAAGATAGATGGAAGATAGATGATAGATCATGGATGGATGGGTGGATGGAGGGATGGATGGAGGGGTAGATGGATGGATGGATAGATAGAGAGATAGATAGATGATAGATGATATATAGATAGATGGAAGATAGATAATAGATGGATGGATGGGTGTATAGAAGGAGAGATAGAGAGATGGATAACATTTAAATGAATTTCTAGCAAGAGATGGAGCCACTCCTGCCCGGAGTGCCACATCAGCAAACCAAATCTTAGATCACTTTCATGTCCCTGTAAAATCTCTGCTTGACCAGAGACAGTCTATGCGCTCAGCCAGTCCCCAAACCTTCACAAATCAGTGAGTTGACAAGCTTTACCTCCATTTGTGTTGTCTCGCAAAAGGGAAAGAACAACCTACCTCTCAGGGTGGGCTTTCTGTCATTAACCTGAGAAGTTCTAACAGACCTCTAAAACATTATGAAGCCCTGCCAAACCCCCTCACCCAGATGTCGGCCAGGCTTCTATTTTCTGCTGGTCCCACCTGTGAACCATGCCTCCTGTGGGCTGTGCTGTGATCTGTTTTCCTGGGATCCGGCGATCTAACCCTTTGTCTTTATTCATTTTCATGGCAGATCCTTCCCCACAGGTGCTGGGCTTCAGCAGCAGAAAGGAGGACATTTGAATGACAACGTGTAGTCTACTAGAAATCTCCCTTCCCTTTTCAGGAATCCCTTTGCTCTGGCACAAAGCTTCCCTCTCTTCTCCTAGCATGATGCCACGTAGGTGGTCTTAGGCCCCCTGCCTCTGAGCTCAGGGGCTCTTGCGTTATAATGCTCAGACTCTCCAAAAAAAAAGACTCTCTTTTGAGGGTTTTGTGTTTACATTTCAGAGATAGTCCAACAGTTTCTTCTACCCGTTAAGACAACTAATCACTTTGGAAGAGGTAATTTGCAATGCAAATGTGCTTTTCCCCCTCTAGATCTATTTTTAGCTTCTTAGGTCAGTGTTCCTCAAACTGGAACCTGAAAATGCATTTTCAGAATAACTTATGTCTCTTTAAAGTGTCCTGTCGGTTGCTTGTATTTGAGAAACCAGGCTTTTGAGAGATGCGAGCATTGCCAGCTCACCAGGCCATCCCCGATGTGTGAGAAGTGAAAGTGTAGGAGGCCAGGCCCTCCCTGCGGGGCATGCCCCTTCGCGTCTCTGTTCGGCTCAGAAGGGATGGCAATGGGGCACACATACCCCCGCCCCGGGGAATTCCTTCAGTGGGATGCCTCAGCCCTGAGAGATCATTCTATTCACGCTCTCAACGGCAGGAAGGTTGGGTTGTTGTTCTCAAATGCTGACTGTGCATCCCCCATTTCCCGCCTCTACTCCTGGCCAGTGGAGTGCTTCTCCGAGTGTGCCCAGGGTTAAGGAACAAGTGTCAGTCAGATTGGATGGCAGTCTGTCAAGCAAACTGGCCCATGGTAGACAGACATTGACAACTTTGGATTCGATAGTTCACTCTGGAACCTTCTGCCACCATCAAGTGTCACCAGCAGAGGGAGGTGGCTCACAGGGAGCTTTCCCCTTGCTACCCCTCCTTCATCTTTCCCTGCTCACCTGTCCACTCTTGCTTATCTTCCAGGACACAGGGTGGTCATAAGGTCCTCCGGGAAGCCAGGCCAGGATGGGCAGGTGTGCCCTTCGTGTACTTCCATGACACACCTCTATGCCAGCACAGAGGATGGAGAGTATTAGAGAGTGTGCTGGCGGCTCCATCCAATTGGGAGGAAACTCCTGCTTGTCTCTGAAGGTTTATTCTAGTTCAGTGACGTTGATGGTACCCCCACGTGCTTGGTGTGGCCCTGAGCACTGGGCTTTACTGATCCCCGAGCCAACTTAATACAGATAATACCAAGGGGAATAAAACCAGTCAAATGCCTGTCTCTGGGCAAATTACCTCTTGGTTTGCTGCTCAGTGTTCTTAGACACGGACAAGGCTGGGTGGCCAGTGTTTGATTTCTGTAGGTGGGGGCACGTGAGCACCTTAAACACATTCTCAGAGGGCTCGCCCACTTCGGCAGGGTTGGCGCCACCTCCTGCATTTGCTGCCCTAAATGCCGCACAGATGTCCCCTCGGGCTTTATTTACCCTGTGGCTACTTTTAGGGCGCTGTGAGAACCAGCCTTCTCTCTGTTTAGAGCCTCATAAGCACTGTGTGTCTTGGGATGTGTAGGTGCTTTCAGGTACACAGGTGGACAAACATAGCATGGGGTCAAGGAGCAGCAAGAGTATTTAGCTCCTTGGAAAAGTCTGGAATATGTTTTGGGAGAATGCAAGGTCCAGAGGACCCCCCATCCCCATTTCATCCACAACACGGAAGTCACCTGTGCTTCCCTGAAACATCACGTGGCATGCCTCTGTTTTGTAGCTCTCTTGGAAAAAGGACCTTCAGCAGTGGATCTGCTCTGCTTTTCCCAGCCTAGCTGTTCCAAGGCTTTAGCCTGATCCAGCTTCCAATCTGTGCGGAATTATAATTTGTCTAGAAGGGAAGTAGACCCTTTGAACAGCGGATCCAAACTACCTTCCCGGGTCTTCGTTTCTCTGTTAAGCTTCAGTGATGTTGGTGGAATCCCTCTAGCATAAACTTCGCGTCAGCTCAGTCAGGTTCCAAGAGTCATGGGGAAAACATCCCAGGCAGGATGCATCTCCCCCTTAGAATGTTCCGTCACCTCTGGGTCATGTCAGCATGAGAAATTCTCACCAGCTGATAAAGGGACCTATGTCTTTGTTTTTTGTTCTTTTTTTTTTTTTTTTAAGATTTTATTTATTTATTTGAGACAGAGAGAATGAGAGACAGAGAGCATGAGAGGGAGGAGGGTCAGAGGCAGAAGCAGACTCCCCGCCGAGCGGGGAGCCCGATGCGGGACTCGATCCCGGGACTCCAGGATCATGACCTGAGCCGAAGGCAGTCGCTTAACCAACTGAGCCACCCAGGCGCCCTGTTTTTTGTTCTTTTTAAGATAGAGCAGTTTACTGACATTTCTACAAATAATCCATGTTATTGCCATGTGTTTAGTAAGCATTCAGGTTTTTTTCTTATTAAGCATTCAAAAAAATTTTAGCTACATCACTGCTTTTATTTCTAGTTTTTTAACTTTTAATTTTAAAATGTATTCCAGCTTTATTGAGGTATACTTGACAAATACGATTTGGCTATGTTCAAGGTCCACGACACACTGTTTGGGTTTAAGTACACACCGTGACACGACCACCGCAATCAGGCCGAGTAACGTATTCATCACGTCACATAGTGACTTTTTTGTGATAAAAACTCTTAAAATCAACTCAGAAGATTTTAAGTACACACTACAGTGTTGTTGAGTGTAGTTACCATGGTTACAGTTGATCCGCAGACCCTTTGTCCACTTCCCCACCGCCGGTCCCCGGCAACCACCATCCCAGCATCTACGTCTCAGTCTGACTGACTTAGCTTCCACATCTACGTGAAATCATGCGCTATTGCCTTTTCTTCGTGTGGCCTATTTCACTTGGCGTAATGCCCTCAAGGCCCCTCCATGTCGTTCCCAATGACAGGATTTCCTTCTTTTTTATGGCTGAGTAATATTCCAGCGTGGGTATATGCTGTGTTTTCTTGATCTGTTCACCCAGTGGGGACACCTAGGTTGTTGGTCTTGGCTACAGTGAATAATTCTGCAGTGAACGTGGAGGGGGGGGGCAGGTATCTATGAGTTACTGACTCCGATTCCTGTGATACGTAAAGGGATGTATTTCTTCTTCAGTGTTGCTTCTGACATTTTATTCCTCAAGGGAATCATGAATCTGGGGTTAATAATTCTAATAAATTGGAGCCTTCATTAGACGAAGTGCAGAGGGATGTCTTGCACTGAAGAAGTTTTGGGTTCCATTCCTCATACCAGCTCACTGTCCTTAGCATGGCCCCGTGGGGGTGGGCACTGTTAACTCCATTGCACAGATGAGGGGGCTGAGGCCAGGCAGCCAGGAAGGGGTGATTGTGGGATTTCAGCTCTGCTTATATAGGACTAGACCAGCACCAAGGTAAAGACTGTGCTCTCTAGAGAGACTGCATGGGTTTTTCCCCCTGGAATTCCAGTTCCTGCTTGGAAACCCTGGGCCAGTTACTTACCCATTCTGAACTTCAGCATCTCATAAGTGAAAAGAAGGCAAGGATGGAGGTCCTTCCTCACTGGGGTGGCGAGGCTCACACAAGTCAGTGCATCTGTCGCCGCTAGGGTGGCACTGGGCACTCGCTCACGCGACACTGACATGTAAGCACCCAGGGAGCGTTCCTGTGTCATGCTGACTTTTGACTTTGACATGCAGACTGTCTGACTTTTCCCCAACAGAGGCATTCCAGATGCCAGCTGGGTGCAGGTCACTGTGCTGGCCATTGAAGGTGATACAGAAACTGGGGTCCTGGGCTGGCCTTGGGCAGCTCACAGTGTGGGTGGGGAACCAGGCAGGGCAATGAGAAGGTGATTGACTATTCAGGGTGCCCACACACACATGTGTGCATGCACACACACACACACACGCACACACAGAGACACATATGCGCACACCCATGCACACACCAACACGTGCGTGCACACACACACACGTACACACGGATGTGCACAAACGCACACACTGGTGCACACACATGCACACAGACGTACACATGCACACACACAGGGACGCACACACAGTCACATGCACACACCGATGCACACACATATATATATGCACACACTGACACATGTGTGCACACGCACGCACACATGCACACACACGGATGCACACACTGGTGCACACGTGCACACACATGCACACACATGCACACACAGACACACGCATACACTGATGCACACACAGGGATGCACACACGCACACACAGAGACACGTGCACACACCCATGCACACCCATGCACACACCAACACGTGCGTGCACACACACATGTACACACGGATGTGCACACACTGGTGCACACATGTACACACACATGCACACACACATACACATGCACACACAGGGATGCACACACGCACACACAGACACATGCACACACTGACACGTGTGTGCACACGCACGCACACAGACACATATGCACACATGTGCACACACGTGCACACACGTGCACATGCACGCATGCACACACACGCACACATCTCATTCTCGCAGATCCTGGCAGTGCCCTGGTGATCCCGGGCACAGAGCCTGCTTACCGACAGAGTGGGTTGGGTGAGGAAAGCGCAAGTGGGGGCCCAGGCTAGCAGGAGGCTGAGGAGGTGCTGTGGGTGGAGGCGGCCGAGGAGGTGCTGTGGGTGGAGGGGGCTGAGGGCTGTGCAGGGCACATGCCACGGACTGTGGTTGACGTGATGGGCTCTGGATGGGAACAATGAGCACAAACGGGACGTGAATGCCTTTCTTCAGGGATGTGACTGGAGAAATGGGGGAATTTTCTGTAATTTGTTCTTTCAACCTTGAATGGATGAGAATTATGCTAAAGATGGGAGGGAATATGGTTTGGCGGGAAGAGACGGGCTCATCACCTAGCTGAGAACCGTCACCTGCTTGTAACCTGTGAAAACCTGTAGATATTTGCCAGCTCACTGCACCCTACTGAATCTGGAGTTACTCTCAGGTGAGTAATGTCCTTCGGGGGAAGGCCCGGTCTATGACGCTTGCTGAACACGGTGACTGGTTACTGTACCTGAAGCCAGCCAGTGTTCCCTCGGGGGGCTGTGACCCTCCTGCCCAGGGCAGCTCTCCACACCACAGTGCACGGCCTGCAGAAGCCACTGTGGGGGCAGGGGGGTCAGCGGGAGAAGCGGCAGGACCCACCTCTGGTCTTTGTCTTCTTGACAATCAGGTTGAGGATTTCGCCCAAAAGAAGTGTTAGAATCTGTGCAGCATTTTCACAGGAGGATTGTCTGTACAAATGAAGACATTTTTCCCGTTCCTTCTGGACTGAGAGCCATGGTATACTCGACGCATGGGCCCCAGCCTCCAGCCTGGGTGCTCCTTCTGCCCTTGGTAATCACGTTTGACACAAGGTCATTTATCAACAGGGCGAGCTGTTTGGAGAGCTTGTGGTGCTCATTCCCACTAAAAACACAGCGCAAAGTGGGCTCTGGGCCAAAGTCCAGATTGCACTGTTGGGGTTAAAGAGCAGTAATTAGTAACAATTAAGGGGACACACTCTGCCAGATCCTCTGCTGCAGAGCTGTACCTTTCCTTGAAGCAGGGATTGATTTTAGTTGTGGGGAAGGAACGCATCACCTTTGTGATTTAAAGGATGGGTCCGTCTCATGGAGAAAGTAAGCCGGCTGGCAGGAGATGGGTTTTACCCGCTTATGCAAAAAAGAGAAGAGAGAAGGTATGTGTCTGAGAACCGGTCTTGTGTATATTCCTTGGAACAGAAACAGAATTTTAATGATGTTTGACTATGTGTAAGAAATGGACTCTGAGTCGTCAGCCACACGTCCCGTTTCATTCCAACAGTAGAGGACACAGCGTAGACAGTGCCGAGGCTGAGTCCACGCTGCCCTCAACACACGGTGCGTTTCCTCCCATGGGAATTCAGCGGCAGCCCAGTAAGCATGTAGGGCAGCCCTGGGCTTGCTAGAGGGGTGGCAGGCAGGAACAGACAGAAATCCGGTTGTGAGGGACACGCAGGGGTTTGCGGTGTCTCTGGAAGGACAGGTGCACGTGGGTGGTAATACCACGCAGGGCGCATGCCCGAGTGTAGGCAGCGGGAGGCTCCTGCAGCGCGAGGCTGCAGAGGGAGAAGTGGGTGGGGGCTGGGGGCTGTTGGCCCTCAACTCAGGACGTGAGTTGAGCCCTGCGGTTTGGGTCTGCTTGAAGGCAGCGGAGGGGAGGAGGCCAGGTGGGCGTTGCGGGATCAGCGCCGCCGTGTGTGGGAGCAAGCCGCAGAGCTGACCCACGCGTGTCTCCTCCGTGGCCCCCATCTGCTCCTGTTCCGGCCAGTCTCCCCTCCGAGGGCCGCGGGCTGATTAGCCCCGGAATGTCTGGGGCTCTGACTCCCAGCTCTCCTCTTTGTCTGAGAAGCTCTCCTTCACTGTCCCGCGAGTTGGCCACTTGGGTCCAGAAAAGGAGAGACGCTGGGGATCTGGGAGGGGGAGGGCGAAGTAAAATGGGGGCCCCCACCATGTCTGCATAGTTTGCAAGTTTGTAGCTATGTCAGCAAATTGTTACATACACTCTACTCCCTGACCTCCGGAGAGACTCAGAACAGGAACTCGTAAACCACGGCCCAGACCCTGCCCACCACGTGTGTGCGTGGAAACAGCCACGCTTGCTCGCTTCCCTATCTGCGGCCCATTTTCCGAACAGGGCAGACCCGAGAACTTGCCACGGAGACATAGGCTCACGAAGCCTCACATAGTTACTATCCAGTACTCGACGGAGGGTCTGCCAAGCCTGCACTAGAGGGTTGCATATACATTCTGGGTCCTTAAGAGTTTGGGGCCAGAGCGCGGTTGTCTGGGGAGGGCTACCCCTCACCCCCGGCCTGCCCCTTCTCATCCGGCTGCTGCCCTTCCAGGGGGCCTTGTGTGCCTGTGTGCAGATGCCCACCCAAGACCACGCATCCAGCTCCTTCGCACCGTTCTGTGAACTGCCGAGCCGGGCGCGCCCCTGAGGCCGGAGAGAGGCCTCGAGGGGGCAGATCCCCGGAGCTAGTCTGGTGCTGAGCGCAGGTGCTGGTGTGTGGAGTACCGCGAGCTCTGTGGGAAGGGTTCAGCCTCATGGTGGGGGCCTGTCTGTGGCCCAAGGGACTCTTCACTCTGCAGGAGCAGAAGGAGCAGAGCAGGGCCCGTGATGCACTGGGCATGGAGCAGGACCCCTTGTACCTGGTGGCCGGGGACAGGGTGCAAGGAGGGCTTCCTCTGCCAGAAGCTGCAAGACGGCGAGCTTTGCAGGAAATCTCTGAGCAAGGCGGGTTGCGGCATGGGGGTTCTGGAAACCCAGCAGCATCAACAGTGTGTCCTGTGCTCTTGATGTTTGCAGACTGAGACGCTTTCAGGTACGTCGGACTGTGAGTGGCGATTTGTGCACTCCCACTCAAGACCCCGACGGCTGCCATGGAAAAGTCCCCCTCAGCTGGCTGCAGCTGCCCTGGGCATCAGCCCCCTTGGGGGCCTTGCATTTGCTGATTTCCTATTCGCAATTTCCAAAAGTTGTCATGGTTTATATTTCATTTGGCATCAGAAGGCCATCGCGTTGGATGTGGCAGGAATCCCCAATCACAGGAGTCCCCTGAAGAGCCTTCTCTTTTTTGGTTACGTGGACCATTAGAAAGATTGCTTGATGCTGAACTTATGGAACCTCTTCCTTTTTGTCTTTGCTGCCCAGATCCTAATTTTGTCTTCTCTCTGAGCCGAGTATTTGACTTTCAGCTAAATATTCACGGATATTTGAACTCTCCTATCTTTGCTACGTGATTGCTTGCTCTCTCCTTGAATACCTGCACTGAGGGAGCAAACCGTGTGAGGAGGCCTAATCAATCAGCCTCAATTGTCAGAAAACTCTTCTCAAGTTTTATTCAAAGTTTCCTTCCCGCTGCTTCCCACACTGAGGTCCCAGCTCTGTTCTTTGAAGCCAGTTCAAGTAAAATTGCTCTTCACAGGATAGCTTTTCCAGTTTTTGTAGATAGTGGTCATGCGTCTTCGCCCCCAAAGCAGCATCATCTCCTGGTGCCAGATCCCCAGACCGTTCCTTTCCTGCCATTTCTCAAATGGCCTGGCGCCAGGACCCTTTGGTGTGCTTAGCCCCCCTAGAGGTGGGACCCCGACCCATCTTGCCTGTTAGATCGACTGCACCTGATCGCTGTTGCCTTTTGAGTGAGGCCCCCATCCATACATGTCTTTCCCAAGCGCAGCTGACTCTGAGTTGTCCTTCCTGCCCGGGAACCTGCCCCAGGGGTGGTGACCGTCCCCTGCTGTCCTTGTGTCTCCAGTGCCGACCACGAGCTCTCCTGAGCTCACACCCTGATAGCAGCAAACGTTTGAGAATGCACAGTTAGGGCGCCTGGGTGGCTCAGTTGGTTGAGCGACTGCCTTCGGCTCAGGTCATAATCCTGGAGTCCCGGGATCGAGTCCCGCATTGGGCTCCCTGCTCGGCAGGGAGTCTGCTTCTCCCTCTGACCCTCCTCCCTCTCATGCTCTCTGTCTCTCATTCTCTCTGTCTCAAATAAATAAATAAAAATTAAAAAAAAAAAAAAAAAGAGAATGCACAGTTAGTGATGGTTTTATGTTGAAAAACGGTTCTTAGCTTTCATGGGCCCCGAGGAACACGTCCGAATCCCTTGAGAGAGCTCACCAAGGCCACTGCGAACTCCCGGCCGCGTGCCTCCCCAGCTTCAGTCCCCCAGCCTGCCGCCCCACAAGGTCCACACCCCGCTGCTCTCAGGGGCCCAGGTGTGCAGCTCAGAGCCTCTGGGCTCTTGACAATGGCAGCCCCCTCCTCCAGGCCTGTCTCCCTCCCGCCCTCTGTGTGCGTGGGACTTCTGCAGCTCCAACTCCCAATCCGTAATCCCACGCCTCCACAGATGTGCTTTGACAAGATTTCCTCTTCTCTTAATTTAATTACGAGCTGGGCGCCCACTTGACCACCCAGCTGTACGCGTGGGGAGAGCGGGGACCACAGCCTCTTCCCCTTCTCAGTCACTGGGGCACAGAAGCTCCACGCGCATTCTGCTTGGGACAGCGGGATCGGGATCGGAAGGCGGTTCTGAATTGTCCTTCTGCGAAGTAATTAGGAGGCTCTCGTGCCTAAGAAGGCTCCTCGGACCTCCCACGTTTGTATAGACGTTTTGTGCTCTTGGGTGTTCACGCAGCATCATGTCTCTTTCACCAAGCCCGGCTGGCTGGTGGTTTCACCTTTACAATTTCAACTTAGGAATGGCTCAGTTGATCGTATTTGGAAGGCTTACCTCTATTGTGCCTTCTAAAGCAATATCTGTAAAAATTCTGAAAGCAGGAGGAAATGTTGGACTAAAATTATCACATTTTCTAACAATGTCTGTTTTGACTGGGGCTCTGCTGCATAATTTCATGTCAAGCAGAATAAAAGTAATCTTTTATTTTCCTGGTGTTGCTTTATAGTTAGATTGTAGGAGATCTTCATAAAATACACCAGCCATGCATCTTTGATTCAATATTCATGTATTCTCCCACACACCCAATTTCAAGGCCATGTTTAAGGGGAATAAAAAAAAGGTCCCATAAAGAGTGACAGCTTATGTGGCTTACTTTAAAAAAAGAGGCTCTGATAAACTTTTAGCTCTTTCAAATTCCCAACTTTTATCCCTAAATCCACTAAAACCCAAACACCTACATTAGTCTCTAAACATTCATTGCTCAGCTTTATGGATAAGATTATACTAGCACTTTTTTTATTGTGGGAAAAAATACATGACATTTACTTTACTATTTTAACCATTTTTGAGGACGTAGTTGAGAAGGGTTAAGTGCACGTACACGGTTACACGATAGATGTCTGGCCCTGAAACACTGAATCTCCAGACCCTCCCCCTACTCATTCCCCTTCCAAACTCCACCCGCCCCTGGAGCCCACCGTTCTATGCTCTGTGTCCACGAATCTGACCACTCCAGCTACCTCCCAGAAGTGGAATCACACCGTGTTTGAACCTTTTTGTCTGGCTTATTTCACTTGGCCGTGTCCTCAGGGTTCATGCATGTTGTAGCCTGGGACAAGATGTCCCTCTTTTTAAAGGCTGCATAATATTCTATTCTATGTGTCTATCACATAATCTTCATCTCTTCATCTGGCAGTGTGCAAGTGAGCTGCCCACTTCTTGGCTATTGTGAATTGTTCTGCCACAAACATGGTCGTGCAAATACCTCTTGGTGATCTTGCGTTGAAGTCTTCTCGATAAATACTCAGAAATGAAATTACTGGATCATGTGGTAACTGTTTTTGTTTTTTTTGTTTTTTTTTTTAAGAACCTCTGCACTCTTTTACATAATGACTGCACCTTTTGCATTCCCACCAAGTTCTGCTAGCACGTTTTTGACAAGTGATGTAAATTGTTACAGATTGTCTCACTGCACAAGCTCATTATTGATTGGAATAATAAATATTTCTGGTGGGTCAATTTACAAGGGCAGAAGACATTTGTCATTTGCATATATGGACACGCAGCAATGTTCCAGGAAAAGGTTGTTTGATCTCAGAAATGTAGCTGTTTCCTTCTGAGAGTAAATGAAATTCTGGAAGCCGCATGTAAGAGCAAATTAGAATGGACTGAAATTCTCAGTTACTCCTAATAAGTGTAGGGTAGGCAGAGCCTTTTATAGTTTGCTATGAAGATTTGTGAAATACCACATAGAGATGATGTTTACAGAAGGCACACGTAACTATACACATATGTATCTGGGCAGGAGAAACACATGCATGACTTAGTAAAGCCAAGCCAGGAGCATGGGCGAGCCAACATTAATTAGCAGAATGCAGGGTGGGGACAGGGGACATGGGGCGGGCAGTTTCTGATAAGCAGTTACAAACTGATGTGTATAAGAGTGTGCTCTGCAGTGAGACATCTGCGGTATCATGGGATTGGGGTCTGGGGTGGGACTGAGGGTCTTGGGCAGCCAGCATTGGGCTATTAAAGGACAGGTGACTGGTCACCAGAAGGACAGTGTATGATGCCAGGGAGAGATTTTCCCTGTTTGCAGTTTTGTTCAGAGCTTGTTGACCAACAAAAGACAAAACTGCAAGCTGCAAAATAAGATACGTGCATTTATTTGGGGTCTTAGGGATTGAAGTCCTGGAGACACAACACTGGCTGAAATTGAGAAATGTTCTGGAAAGACAACGGAGGTTAGAGGTTTTAAAGAGGAAGGAGGGAATTTATTTAAGTTGTTTGGAATGAAATGGGATTGGTGCTGGTGCAGCTTATAGTTACTCTAATCCATATGTGATTGGGCGTGAGGACCAGTGTTAGGTGCAAAGTTCATTTGTGTCCATTGTAAGGTATAACAGATGGCTTGGCTTTTAGCTGAGTTTAGCAAAAATTCTGAGAATTTGAGACAGGAGATGGGCCTAAGCCTCACTTCCTCAATGTTTTCCTGGTTGTGTTTAAAATAACCCTGTTAGCGATGCTTATTCCATTTTATTCCTTCCCTTATCAAGCTGGACATAAGTATTGAAATTTTATGTGAAGCATTATTAAATAGTTATACCCCTGAATTATGCCACATTCAAACAATCTGAAGAAGAAACTAAAATATTTAACTTAAACTCTTAAAGCATAGCCCAGATAGTAAAAGAAACAGGAGAGAGAATTTTGGCAAGCTTTCTTGATTGTAAATCATAATAGGTTTAAAAAAGGTTTATTTTCCTTTTTCCTAAAGCATAGTATTTGGGCTACACAAAATTTTTGTTTGTGACTATCTGGCTATCTGTGTCAACAAGAAAGGTACCTAAGAGACTGTTTTAGCAGGTGGATTTCAGTAAGTTTTTATTTATCAGTGGATTCATTTCATTCCTAGATATGACAGTTCTTACATATTTTTATAAGCTGATTTCTGTCTTATCATAAATTCTAAGTCAATACTTCTCATACCCAAAAGAACAGTTAAAACTTATCTCCACAAATCATCCTGATATGACTACAACTTTATCAGAGTGAAGTAGGAGGCATACGATCCATATTTATCCAGCTGAAAGGCTGATTTCCATGGTGTTTGAGTAAGTGCCAGCTGAAAGAACGGTCTTCAAAAGTGGGTGAGTTCAATCCATTTAAGAGTTTTGTCTGTTGTGTCTGAAGTTGGATTCATTTAGGCTTTAATTTTTTTTTTCAGAGGTTAAATAAACTCACTAAGTGAGCATTAGTTTATTTTTGAAAATATCACCATTATCATCCCCAATTAATGCTTTACTCATCCCAAGGGGGACCCACAGGAGATACCATCAATTACGACGTGACTCAGCTCTTATGACAGAGTCAAGCAGGTCAGCGCCATTGTGGTTCAGCTTAAGGCGAATTAAGCTTTCACTTCTTTTTCCTCCCAAGAAACGTCACCCATGACTGCACAAAAAGAACAGGAAGAGGCATGTGGAGAGGGAAGGGGCATCCCGCAGCACATCATTCGTGCTAGTGACCTGGTCTTTCAGTCACTGTAGTTCTATGTTTTGCTGTTGTTTGTTTCATCTTTTGGATTTGACCCTATGGATATTTTACTCGGATAAACCTTTGGATTCACCAAAACGTCTGCAAAACATTCCCCGGGCCTCTGCACACAGTATTGCAGAAAGTCCCCTTTCAAACAGGTGAAAAACTAACCCACCTCACTCAACACCTAAGATATGCCTCAGAATGAATAGGACTCCTTCCACTTCGTGGAAATGTAAAGTTACATATGCAAAAAGACCTTTAAAAGAGTAGACCAAAAAGTGGTTTTGTGAGTTCTACAAAGTTTGTCCAATTTATCATTTGGTATTTAAATATTTAAATTAAAAACAGGTAACAAATTCCTGATCGGGTCAATCAGTGGACATTAATTGAGTAGAGACTGCCTTCTTAGCCCTATATCATATATTTGTGGTATATATTGAAAAAGCACATTTAAAAAAGTACTGTCTTTAAGGCATTTAAATTGTGTTCCCTGAATCTGGCCACCATGCCAATTTAATTTTGACTGGCAATTCTTTGAAAATCAAAGATGGATACAATTTATTTTAATTGAGATGAAAACTCAGTCTGAAACCTTAAAATTCTAGAGGTAATTGAGGCTACCTTTAATGAAGATTGTACAAATTGTAACATTTTCTCTGTAAGGCAATGATCCAACCCCAGAAGACATACTTTATTTCATTCAGTCTAAATGTGAGACCTATCACCACTTTATGCACCATTAAGAAAAGAAAAATGCTACTAGAAAAATTATGATCTGATGCTTCCTTACCACTCAAAATTGCAATTTATACATTTTAAAGAGCTCTTTAAGGCATATTTAGATAATGATTTTAATCTATATAGCTCTTTGCATGGATAGGTATATGTATGAATACAATAACACATTGATAAAGGTACAGATAAAACTTCACAGAATCTGCCTTTTCTGAATCTTAACTCAGAGTCATTAATGTCCCTATGTTTACATACCATTGTTTTCTGCCATTGAGAGTATGGAAAATGTGGCATTTTGTAAAAGGCTTCACTAGGGTCTCAGTATTCCCTTCCAAACCCCTCACCCTGGCTCTGCACATTTCAACACTGGTGCTGTTCTGAATTCTTAATTTTACAGAAGGTGTCAACAAAATATTTTCATATGGTAGCCTTTCCTCAAAGATCCTGTATTAGTGTTCACAAAAAAACCCAGAATCAATGGGAAAGAGATTTATTACAGCAAGTGGCTCACGTGATTATGGAAGCTGGAAGTCCCACCACCTGCCGGCCCAGGACAGGTGGTGGAGTAATTCTGTTCAGAGGTCCAAGACCAGGAGCTCCCTGTCAGAGGGCAGGGGAAGAAGACAGAGAACTGGCCCTTTGTCCACCTTTTTGTTCTATCCAGGCCCTCAACTGATTGGATGTTGCCCACATGCGCTGGCGAGGGTGATCTTACTCAGTCTTCTGATTCACATGCTGATCTCTTCCAGAAAGAGCCTCACAGACACCCCCAGAAATACTGTGCTCGCAGCTACTGGGGCTCCCTCAGCCCAGCCAGGGTGACACATAATTCACCTGTCAGTGGTCTTACATGCTGTGCTGCCTGAAGAAAGTTTAGTTTTGGGCTTCTCAGGGCTTGTCGGTGTACAATCATGTCACTAGGAGGATAACACAGTCCTTTACTTGAGCTTGCCCTTAAATTTGCAGACACACACCCTCAAAATAAGCAAAAGAAACCAGAGTTTCATTTCAGATGACTGGCCAGCCCCACTTCTTTCCTCAATATTGAATATACATTCCCCTTGCCCTTGGAGGCCAAGCTCAGGGGTGTCAGTGTTCTTTCCTTTTTGCAAGTGGTAAATATTCTAGATATCTATTTTAACCATAACAAAAAATTCAGTGTTTTGACAAGAGTTCTGATGGGTTCTCAATTTGGCTCGAATTGTCAGCCCAGAAGCCCCTGAAGACACAACCTGTGTATCAAGCTTTATATCATGCTATCAAATATCCAGCAAATAAAAGAAAAATGTAGCGACTTTATCATTACCTGACTCTTCTTTTGCAACCAGAACTTCAAGAATACAATTCAGAAAATTCTTGCTTGAAATTATACCTTACATTGGTTTAAATTTTTAGAGATTTCAAAGCCCTTTCTCTTACATGGCCTTATTTGATTTAAAGAGAAAAAGAAAAGGAACCCAAAACCAAAAATACAGAAGAAAGAAAAACATACGAGGTGAGTAGCGAAGCCTTATCACGCCCACTTACCAGCTGGGGACACTGACATGCAAAGGGGAAGGGACAGGTCTACAGTCCTCTGTCACAAAGTGACAGCTATTCAGGAAATAAGGGTGCTGACTCAAGCGTAGCGCCTCCCCCAGGCCAGGGCGTTCCCTCTCCTTGCAGAATGCTGTGCAGAGACGGGGGACTGTGGCCCCTGGAGGAGGACAGGAACCTCTCAGCTGTCCCTCTGGTGCTGGTGGGCTTGCTCTTTGTCAGTCATGCTGCCCTCCCTCCTACCACCTAACTCCAAGTCACCTGTACCGGGTGCCCTTTGTTATTATGAGGACTTAACTGGAAATTTCTTACCAAGCTCTGGAAAGTTTAGTTAAACATGGTGAAGAAATCTCCAAAAATTAAGCCCTTCATTATGATTTTTTTGTTTTGGGCTCATGAAATCATTTTTGTCCTGATTGCCCTTTCTCGGAATAAAACATCAGATGTCTTCTTGCAAAGGTGAAATCTTGTAATCTGTTCCCGTAGATATTAACAGTCTCCCTGTCCCAACTTGATTTCCATTCTCAGCCCATCCTCAGCCTCCCCACGCAGGCCTGAGGGCTGAGTTCCTGCACTTCCCATCTGGAGCGTGAATTTGCAAAGTTAAGTATTTGGTTGGGTTTTTAAGAGTTATCGCTTGGGTTGCTGAGAGAAGTCAGGCCCGTTTTGTTATCAGAGCGGTAATAGAAGTTTGTGATCTGTCGATGGTTTAGCCAACCCGTGGGGGCATCCTTCACACAGAGCTCTTGCATCTGGGCTTATGGAAGGGAGAAGCCAAGAAAATGCAGAGCGACTCTAATTTGTTCCAGAGTGATAAGCTGTGTTGTGTAAATGGCCTCATACCTGATTATGTAACCTGGATGCTGGAGGGTGTTGAGTCACAGATGTATGACAGGCAGTAAGGACTCTTCAAGGAACTTAGGAAAATGGATTGCTTGAGCAGAGGCTGTAGCTAAGCTGCTGCAGAAATGCTTTCCCTTTGCTGACCTGCTGCCTGATCCTCTCCTTCCAGAGAAGAGGGAAGAGTATAGGTCAGTGGTCCTCCCGGACTCAGAGAAATGCCTGGTCTTGCCCCAGGTGGAGGCTGTCTGAGAGACAGGAAATGGCCATCTGACAACGCCATGCACATGGGGTCTGCTGCTCGAGGGTGGTGGCCCGCCTGGGGCTCCCTTCTCAGAAGCAGCCCAGAGAGTCAGAGCTCACGGCTGTGACAAAGAGGAAGGTAGACCAGGAAGCCGCATGGAATCCCTTCAGGAAGACATACCCCGCAGGTGACTGTCCCTCTCATCAGTTTAGATGGGACTGTAAGACCAGCCTGGAATGTCCTACGGCCTGCTTCCACATCTTGTCATTTCCTAGTGGAATTCCCATTCTGCCTTGGCATTTAAACCTTTTATCTATTTTATTTATATCTACATGGGGGATATTTTATGTCTGTTTGAAGGGTTTTTAGTATTAAAGTGCTTCCACACTCTAAATATTATAATTGTGAAATATTTTTCTTCTTTCATGTGCCAATATCTTACAGTTTTTCTAGTACCTTGTGAATTCTTATGGTTTTAGTTTCTTATATGTTAATAACAAAGTTCCTAGCATAACATTTGTTTTGTTTTTTTCTCATGAGACTTCCTCATAATTCTGGTGTATTTTCACCTTTTACTTCTGGGTAATTCAACTGAAACACTTATTTTATGATTTTTCTTATTTTGCTAGTGATTAATACTATTATTAAGTGAAGACTGTGGGACACCTATATCACCTCACTCCCACTTTAATATCTTGCTGTGTCTCTAAGGAACACTAAGTGATTTCCAGAGTAGATCTGTCCTGCAGGTTGGAACCGTGCAAGGTACACAGTATTTGCTGGAAATCACTCAGATGTTCATGCACCTGCTGAGAAAATGGTGCTTGCAGCTACTGTGTCTGCTAAGGACTTTGAAAAGAGAGATGGGGTTTTTACACAAATTGTCAAGATTTAGTTAACATCATAGATGCCATTTTTTTCTTAAATTTAAATCTTAATTCATTTTCTTTTTTCTTTTTTTTTTTTAAAGATTTTATTTATTTATTTGAGAGAGAGAGAATGAGAGACAGAGAGCATGAGAGGGAGGAGGGCCAGAGGGAGAAGCAGACTCCCCGCCAAGCAGGGAGCCCGATGCGGGACTCGATCCCGGGACTCCAGGATCATGACCTGAGCTGAAGGCAGTCGCTTAACCAACTGAGCCACCCAGGGGCCCATTAATTCATTTTCTTAATTACTGTTTTTTTATTTACTGTTTTTTAATATGCAAGAAATGTCATAGGCTACACAAGCAGATGAAGAATAATGGTGTTTCAGGACAGAAGGAATGGTAGACTGTAATTAGTGTCATCTCAGGATGACAACCGCAAACTGACAATCAAAATGTATTGAAAAGAAAAGGCTGGAGCTGAGTCCCGTGTGCACACACACAGCAGTTACACAGCCTCTCTGTCACATGTCCCTTCTGTGTGACCCTGGAAGACCGGGACACCTCCAGAAGAATGCAGCAAGAATGATAGGAAAGCTTGAAATTCCGCCAAATATGGACTTTTAAAAGGACTTTGATGTATTCAATACAGAAGCGGGGTCAAAATAGCTTTATTCAAACACCTAAAGATCTGTCGAATCTGAGAACTAGATTTACATTTTGTGGTCACAGAGAAGGTCAGAGAGCCATGGGCGGGAGTCACAGTGAGGTAGATGTTAGCATAGTGCTCAGAAGGAACGTCCATCAAGTCAACCCTCATTGCCTTAATGCCAAGTGTCCCACTGTTCTGAGGTTCCTCTCCCATCTGCATGTCACTGGCAGGAGGAAGGCATAACCTATCCGTGCTGCCCTGGCTTTGCTGACGGTGCTTCTGCCCAGCTCTCTAAAGGTCTTCCGTGACAGTGGGGTCATGGGTGACTTCCTTCCAGGCAGTCAGAGCGCTCTCTGATGCCGGACTTACCCAGTCCCCTGAAGCCCTGCAGAACTTGCTGCCCCTGGCTGGGCTACCAGTTTGATTCAGTTAGGCTCAACTCAACTCAGCTCCACTAGATGCCATGTATTGGCATGACAAAGAATAGACTAGAGCCAGACTCCATTTCTGATGCTCAAGTGCAGAAGAGGAGAGAGATGAAGACAACCAGCAGTCCTGCAAAACAGGGAAGTGAGTGCCCCAAAGGGGGCAGAAGCAATGAGATAGGTTTGCAGAGGAGAAATGAGAAGTCTGCCTGGAGGGACAGAGAAGGCTCCCTGGATGGTACAGAACCTAAGGGCCATAATGGACAAGCAGGAGTTTTGTAGCAAAAGAAGCAGATTTGAATCAGAGGTACAGGCTGAGTTCTGTGTGTCTAAATCTGGAAGTCTGAGAACCTCTGCCCTGAGGCTTTATGCTAATTGGTGACTCATTTGTTATCAAATATATTCTGGGTTCTTCTAAGTGCCACCCATTGCTGTACCTGCTGGCGGGTTAGTGCACTGCACCTGCTGTATCCCCCAGGACTTTTGTGCTATCCTAAAATAAATCATGTCTGTCACATGCAAACTATCAGAAGATGAAAGTATGCTTTACAAGATTAGTCATCCTGAACGTTCTGTGCCCACATGTTAAGAACATGTGGATGTTAATTTATCCACTAAAAAAAATTGGCATGATTATAAACTCATTTTTTGTATTACATGAATAAAATGATAGATGAGCCATCATTTTTATAAAGGATACTTTGAGTAAAATCTCCCCACTACATTTTCCACTATAAAATAATTTAACCTTGGGGGTTTTCATTTATCATGTCCCTTCTGTTCCTTTTGAAATTCAACAGGCTGAATCAGTAAACTTCAAGCAAACTAAGCAAGCGTAACAAAATACCGTTATTCATTTTTCTAAAAGCATCATTTATTTAGATAACCAAAAGAAGAGAGATACTGTTTCTAGACTTCAGCCATTCTTCTCTTTATGTGTAGATCTAGATGTAGAGAGAGATCATAGATAGGAAGCTAGCTAGATATGATAGATGATAGATAGATAGATAGATAGATAGATAGATAGATATGGTAGATAGGTAAGTAGATCTATTTATAGGCCCACTTATGATGCGACCACCTTGGGTAGGAAGGGATCTGGGGTGGGCTGTGGAGAGAGAAGGAGAGAAGGGGAGGGAGATCATTGTGGGAGAATGGACATTCTACTATCTAGCTGCCTGAATTGCTTAACCCTTGAGAAGATTAAAGTCCTCATTTCTCAATGAGAAATAACAAAGAACAGACCAATTATGCATTGTAATTTAATACGATACATCATCGTCTGCAAAGAATGATGTTTGTCTTATTCTGTTTGTCTCTAGTCTGGGAAGGTTAGTTTTACCTTAGCTTCATGGTCTCCAAGTTAGCAGGAATGGTTGAGTTACAGAATGTAATACCTTTCCTGGGAAAGAGAATTGGAGTGGGAGGGGATAGCAGCTCGAGCTAAGCGTGCATGGTAGGGGGAAATGAGGGAGGAGTCATACCAGCAAGAGTGTCCTATGTTCCAAGAAAGAACGTCTAGGACTAGACTCTATTGTTGGCATTTATCTGAGCCACACATAGGGAGCAACTAGACATTTTAAATGCTGCCACATAAGTAGTTTGCAGGGCTCATGTTGTATATGTATTTCTGAGAATTAAGCTAAATATGAAAAGTCCAGGTAGACTACTTCTCACCCGTGTTGGTTTCTTGTTAAAAAAAAAAGAAGATAGCAGGAAGGGAAAAATGAAGGGGGGGAAATTGGAGGGGGAGATGAACCCTGAGAGACTATGGACTCTGACAAACAAACTGAGGGTTCTAGAGGGGAGGGGGGTGGGAGGATGGGTTAGCCCAGTGATGGGTATTAAGGAGGGCATGTATTGCATGGAGCACTGGGTGTTATATGCAAACAATGAATCATGGAACACTACACCAAAAAAAAAAATGACATTGAAATCATGCTGTGTCCCACTCTCAAGCTGCTAAGGCACTCCTGCTGATCAGCCCCTGAAAAGCTTGAAGTAGCCAGAAGTACTTGAAAAGGAGTAGACAATTCTTGCTAATGGGACTTTTTAGCACAAATTTTCTTCCTTTGCCTGTCTCCTGTATATAATCCTGGTATTTAGTACTGAAGCCCTAACAGAGCATCTGTCCTTAATTTTTCCACATTGTGACCACTTTAGGAATCTGGTGTAATGTAAATATAAAACATCTAACTTTGTCTCTAAGTATTTGTCTTACATTGTCACCATTGCTATATATATATATATATATATAAAAAAATCTGGATGCAAAATTTACAAAAGTGTCTCTCGCTTTTCAGAAAACAGATTAGTAACCATTTCTTAGAAACTTGAAATAAAATGAGGTTGTTCAAATACAACTAAAAGGAAACTTCAGTCTTGCTCAACAGTGGATTCCAGGATTGAGAGGAAGTATCGGGCATTGAGCATGCATGACGTTTCACATCTAGATCTTTTTCACATTTTGTTTTGACGGTAACTAATGCTGAAAACACAGCTTTCCCATAGTTGGCAGCAGAATTAGAGTATCCACAGTTGTTTTTTTTCCTCAGTCAAGTTTTGTCAATAAATTCCAGAATTCTAAGAGACTCTCCTATTGCATTTCATTGCAGCCTTATTCCCTTCCTCTTGAGTCCCAGAGCCCTGGCATGGCAAGGGCTGCGTCTTTATCTCATCTAAGTTAGCAAGAAAATAACACATATCTAGATTTCTATTTCAAGGTTGTTTGTTCTGAAAAAAAAAAAAAAAAAAAACCTCCAGGAGAATTTTGCTTTTTTATTCAATGTGTCTGAAGAATTCAAATTGCAATCAAAGGCAAATTCCAGCCTCAGAAACCCACCTTCCGATTGAAAAGTAAAGCTGTCTCTGTGTCCGAGCTTCTGCTTCAGAGTTGCATTTTCACTAAAAGAATTTATATGTTTGTTTATTTGTTTGTTTAAGCATCAAGCTGAACAGTGACTGCAGGGTGTCAAGTTGGAAGGCATATTGATTCATACAGCCAAAGATGTTCTCCAGGTAAGGCTTTGTGAATGAGCTCCTGCTTGTCCAACTGTTCTTACAAATTATTTTCTCTAAAATAAGTATTTTTTTAGAAAGATCTTTTCCTTTTCAACTCTTGGTAAACTTCTTCAAATGTTGATGGTTCAAGACCGTGAAGCATTTCTGGTTCGTCCTTCTGGGGGAGGGCTGGATTGTTTCGAGATTCTTGGACCTTCTCCGTTGGCCATGGAGCAGGAAAGTATCATCTGGGATGTCAGGAGTTAACTCAGAGCTCTGTTACTTACTCACTGTGTAACTTTGGGGAGGAAAAGACTATTAAAACTAACTTTACTTTTCCATAAGATTGGGATAATAATGGAACTTGCTCATAGGGTGATTGTAAGGATTTTACAGTTGAATCTCCTACAGGGCTTAGCAGAGCATAAGCGTTCAATAAGTGTGAGCTCCCATTTCTGTTATCAGTCTGTACATTCCAGTGCAGAAAACAAGGAGCCCAAAACAACGCTGGGTCATTATCTCTGAATAGCATGACCCCAAAGCATAGGATGCAAACATTTCAGAACGCTTGATCTGAGCCCAGATGTCCAAACCTCCTGTGGTCAGAGATTTCCTTGGCACATACATGTTTCACCATTTCTTAGATAACAGACTTGCAATTTTTTTTTTTTTCAGACTTGCAATTTCTAACGGGATTGGAATTCATCAATGGTGTCAACCTGTGTTTCTGAGCAAGTCTGTGGTTTCGTTAAATTTTATGTTGATTGGCGGGTGAAGCTGCCAGTTCCTTTGTATTAGAGGGAATATCTTAAATTCTATAAAGGGTGATGTTGATTGACAGAGACACCAATTCAATTTTCTTCCTCTGCTCTAAGCCACAGAGGAACTTCTCCAGGGCACATGGCTTCACCAAGGTCTCCTAAATTATGTGTACCTACTTTGCCGTCATCTCTACCAACAACTTTGAAGGGTGCTATAAAGTGTAGATTTGGGGAGGAAGCAAATACAGATTTGGGTGAATTTACTGCCTTTGCAAACTAACATTTTTTTTCTTCTCCAGAGAAAGACCCATGGGTCCGAAGTAAGGAGCACATGCTGTGTGTTGGCTTCACATTTCCAGTGGTAAGAATTTTGTTACATGTGATGCTCTAAGATTGTGATGTCATACTCTTCATGATAGTGAGATCTAGGAATATATTCATGGTATTGTAAATGTCACTCTCAGGCTTTCCTGCCTGCTCTTGTGTACTTTGGTCTCTGAAAATGCAAACACATGAAAAAATATAACTGATGCATTTGTCACCTGCAGAATAAAACCCTATTCTGCTTGTAAAAAAGTAGTGGTGAAATGTGAGAAGTAGAGAGGAGAATAAATGAGTAGTGCAGCAGGGCTGGGGGAGTCTATTAGGAAACCCAATGGCCTTAGAGAATTGTTCTTCCCTGACACTGTGTGTCTGACCACAAAACTCCACTGAAATGGGACCTTGATCTGATTTCCTGTGATGAGTCCCCATCATCAAGGTATTCTGTTGAGTCCAAGTACCTGCCCTTCCCCCCAGTTTTATTCCAGTTTAAGACGACATTGCCTCCCACTGCACAGACCCCCTCGTGCTCCTTCCTGTGTCTGTCCCACTCCACTGGTGGAGGACACGTGTCCTCCACTTTTCCCCGATTCTTGCTCTGTGATGCCTTCTCTAACCAGCTGAACTGGTTGGTAGAGTTTATTCCTCTTGCTCAGTGAGCGGGCCAGCGTACAATACCCTCCTCCAGGTGGGAGAGCATTTCTGGGTTTAAGCTTTTACCTACGCAAAACCGTTTCCCCTTCATGTAGCCTCCAATGTGCCTAACAATTACAATTAACCCTGAAATAGTAAAGAATAAGAATTTAAAGTATTTCATGGATATCTGAAGGAGGTAGCACAGTGTAGTAGAAATAATATGGGCTTTGGCATTTAGATAGTTTTGGTCCAGGTCATTCCTTGTACTGCTTAAATATTACCTTTAACGTTTGGTGGGGAACATACCAACTTTCAGGGGTGCTTTGAAGATTAATGTAATGGGAGACAATGTAAGTGATATTTATCAAATCTCTGTATTTATACATGTACTTCTGTACATACAGTTAGCTTTTGAACAGCTCAGATGTGAACTGCGTGGATCCACTTATATGTGGATTTATTTTATTTTATTTTATTTTTTAAAGATTTTATTTATTTATTTGAGAGAGAGAATGAGAGAGAGAGAGCACATGAGAGGGGGGAGGGTCAGAGGGAGAAGCAGACTCCCCGCCGAGCAGGGAGCCCGATGCGGGACTCGATCCCGGGACTCCAGGATCACGACCTGAGCCGAAGGCAGTCGCTTAACCAACTGAGCCACCCAGGCGCCCTATATGTGGATTTTTTGATAAACATGGTACATACTGTAAATGTATTTTCCCTTCCTTATGATTTTCTTAATAACTTTTTTTTCCATCTTAACTTTATTGTAAGAATATGGCATATAATACATAGGACATAAAATATGTGTCCATCCATTATTTATGTTACTGGTAAGTCTTCTGGTCAGCAGTATGCTATTAGTAGTTAAGGTTTGGGTAGACAAAAGTTATATGGGGATTTTTGGCTCTATAGGGTGAGGGAGTTTGGTGCCTCTAACCCCTGTGTTGTCCAAGGTCAACTGTGTATGTATTTGCATGCACACAGATGTATGTATATGCACAGGTGTATACATGTACCTATGTGACTAAGTCTCTGTGCATGTGTATATACATGCATTTATATATACATAAATGATTTGAAGATTAAACGAGAACAAATATGGAGATAAAACACCCAAGTGTCAGCCACGTGCCTGCATGCAGTGGTCACTCCAGAAGTGGTATTTGTTGTGTGCCCAGATGCTGAGTGCAGATGGACGTGTCGGGTCTGCATTCCCGTCTTCTCTGGTTCTGCCTTGATTTTTCTTTCTTTTCCCTCCCTCGTTTCCCTTCAAACCATTTTGTGTGATTGCAAGGACTAAACAATTATGTGTAAGTTGGCTTAAAGGGAGGAACAAACACATGCGGACTTCAACTTGTCTTAGATAAACCGGGAGGAATGTTGCTCCATCCCCATGTCCTTCTGACGCCCCCTCCATTGTCAGATGCAGTGAAATTCTGGAAAGAATACAGATTAAGAAAATGTGTCTACAGTGTTTCCACGTAGTTATAAAAACAAATAAAGCATATGTGTTTCCCTGTCACATGGGCTGACATCTTTGGTAGCGTGGCTTTGGGGTTTGCCCTTTGTTTGCCAGAAAACTAGCAAAAGGTCATTTAGAGCTTTTGACTTTCCATGTGTGGGCTTCCAACCTGGGAATTATGTCCCTTCAAACTGATGAAACATTCGAGTCAGCTCACACATCTTATCCATTTGGTTAACAGACATTCTCAAAAGGTGCTGACAATTTCTCTGTTTCCCTAATGGGAGAACCATCACAAATTTGACTCATTCAAAAAAAGGTCACCTCTGTGGAAGAAGAGAATGAACTGTTCTTCCTCTGTTTCCAAAGACCTAACAGTTATATTTAAAATTGCTCTCGTCACTAAAGACAAAATAAATATATTTTTCTAAAACTTGTATCAAATCACATCAGTGAAAAGTCATTGAGGATGCACAGGAATGCTGTAGATTGTGACTTTTAGCATGCATTTTGATCACCTGGAGAGCTATCCCCTGTCCAGGGGACTTTCCCTAGAGTTCCTAATTCAGAGGGCTGGGTGGGGCCATTTGTTTTTATTTCTGAGAAGCTAGCAGGTTTTGAGGGTGCCCTGGTGGGAAGATCTAACTTTGGGAACCACTACTATAGATGATTTTGGTCTATAGGGACCATTTCGAGATTACGATTAAATATCTAGACACTCCAACCAAAAACAATCCACACATGAGTCTGTGATATTGTGATTAATAATAAGAAATATGTATCTGGTCTTTGTCCCTGTTTCTAGCTGTGTGCTAGAAATTCCCTTGGAATTTCCTAAACAATGAGAATGGAAAAAGGTGTCTTTTGTGATGTTAATTAGCTGACCTTTGTATGCAGCTGGTTACTAGGGGAACCAACCTGTTGGGGGGGGGCAGGGGTGTTGGTGGATTGGAGCTTTTGGTCCACTTGGGGTACGGAGAGGGGCTGGAGGTTAAGTCAATCACTGATGGCCAGTGATTTAATCAATCACGTCTATGTGATGAAGCCTCCATAAAAACCCCAAAAGAACAAGGTTTGGAGAGCTTCTGTGTTAGTGAACACATGGAAATTCAGACAGAGTGGTGCACCCAGACAGGATGCAGAAGCTCCATGTCCTTTCCCCATTCCCTGCCCTATGCATCTCTTCCATGGGGCTGTTTCTGGCTTCCATCATCTCATAATAAACTGGTAATCCAGTCAGTAAAATGTTACGGAGTTCTCTGTGCTGCTCTAGCATATTAATCAACCCAAGGAGAGAGTTGTGGGCACCTCTGATCTATAGCAGGTCAGTCAGAAGCGCATGTGACAACCTGGACTTGCAATGGCCGTCTGAGAGGGGCTGGACAGTGTTGTGGGATGGATGGAGCCGCTAACCTGTGGGATTTCATGTGTCTCCGGGTAGACAGTGTCAGAATTGAGTTGAACTGTAGGACACCTAGCTGGTGTTGCAGAGTTGCTTGTTGGTGTGGGTGAAGCAGGAGAGTGAGGTTCTTGTCTCATGGAGTCAAAGAATGAATTTTGTGGACAAAGGAGAGTGAGCAAAGCGATAAGAGTTTTATTAAGCAAGGATACAGAAAAAGCTCTCAGGAGTGAGACAGGTCCAGACAGGGCTGCCAACATGGGCCTCCACTGACAGTCTTTTATTTAGAACTGACCAGGGAGCTTGTGGCCTTAGCATTCTTCTAATGTCTTGGTTTGAGTAAGGACTGGTGATAACATCTTTAATGGCTTACTTCCTTTTTAGCATCTGGTCATTCTTTGTTGGTCACAAGGTGACTGCCATAAATAAACCCCATCTCTGACACTCAGGGCACGGTGGTCTGGTTTGTTCCTTTATCTCTGGTTTCCTTTATCTCTGCAGTCCAGAGACTGCATTTTTGGGATTTCTGTGAGCCTGATCCCTTAGCTCCCTACCTATCTCTCCCTACCTAGCCCAGTTTGTCCCTTACTCAATGAGATCTTTCAGATATATATCGGTGAGTCATGTACTTGGGGGATGATTGCCAATATGTATCTTGGGGTGTGGGGGGATAGAGCTAGAGGAAGTTTCCAAAGGAATTTGTATATGTTAAAGTAGACTTACAGGATCCTGGGGGTCAGGCTAAAATTGCCTCTTGCCCTTAGCAAAGTGTCCGAATCTAGGCAGTTAAGTCCCTAGGGGAATGTCACTCTGCCTGTTTGAAGGACTTGTCAATGGGTTCTAAGTTAAAAGGATATTTTATTTTATTTACATTCCCCTCTACCTTTGTTTCCCAAATCACTATGGATGGGTGGGTGATACTAGGGCTCTAGGAAATTGAGTCTATCAGTCTCTGCAAGTTAGGCTCTTGATAAGAATGTTTTTTTCTTGTAAATCACTAAGACATTTGTAAACTGAAGGAGACTCCTGTCCTGCAGGACTGTAACCATTTGTTTTTCCTTCCCTTAGTTTTAGCTCAACCAGGAGTGCCTGAGGAATGTCCCACACATCCCCACCTGCGGGCTGTCCCCTTGTGCTTTGTCCTCAGCTTGCCTTCTGCTTCCTCATCAGGGTGGGAACCCACCCTCCTGGAATTGTACCAGAATCAAGCATCTTTTCTATAACATCCTGTGCCTGTTCAACAGATCTCCTGGTAAAAAGGAGTGAACTCTTCCAAAGCATCCTGCTTGTGCCATAGAAACAGCTGCGTCCATGTGCAAGGGGAGACCAACTAGCTTATCCAGTCAGTGCGAAGGATCATGTCTTAAAGGGAAAATGGAGAACATTTGTCATGCTAACTTGTGTTCAAGTTTTAACACTGTTTAGTTAGACCTAGATCTGTTGGCCATTTTGTACTTTGTTCAATGTAAGCTTCCTAGGGCAATGGTACAAAACCCCCCATTTCCAAGGCTTATGAATGCAGTATTTCTGCTGATACTCACTTGAATTTTATAAGCAACTTTTCCTGTGGAGATCTCTCTCCTTCCTCTCCCTGCATTCTGCTCCAGGCCTCCTCGGGTTACAGTGCCATGCAGCGTTGACGTGGGAAACAAAGGCAAAAGAAAAAATTAAATTTCCTTACTGCCTACAGCCCATTGACAAGTCCTTGAAACAGGCAGAGCAAACTTCCTCTGGGAGCTCAACTGCATGGATTTTGATACTTTGCTAAGGGCAAGAGGCAATCTGAGCCTGACCCCCAGGATCCTGTAAGTCTACTTTAACATATACAAATTCCTTTATTTCTACCTCCCAGGATACACATTGGCAGTCATCCCCCAAGCATATGGCCCACCGATATACATCTGAACAGTCTCATGACTGATTTACTAGGTAGTAGTAAATGACCTTTTCCTAACAATAGCCAGCCCCTCAAGGTCCTGGGAACGTTATTTCCAAATTCCTTAGAGGCTTTCGCTGTCCCTAACCCCGTCCCAACTTGAAAGTGTATAATCAGTCACTTGTCACAACCCCATCGCAGCTCTTTCTGCCCACAGGCCCTATCCTCATGCTTTAATAAAACCACTTCTTGCACCAAAGACATCTCAAGAATTCTTTCTGAGCCGTCGTCTCTGAACCCCAACATTTCCCTACATCAGCGTGACCTTATATTAGAATGTGTTAAGTACCCCTAATGCCCCGGCTACTCATTGTCAGCACTAAATAATCTCCTAGTTAACATGTCCTCAGGAGTTGTTAACCACTGTGTCTGCTGGCCTCATCTGGCTGGAGGTGTGTGTTTGCCCAGGGAGGTGTCTCATGGCTGAATAATATTCCATTGTATATATACTGATTTTTCTTAAACTACCTAATAGTTTTCTAGAATATACCATTCAAATAATATAATTTAAATCATTAAATATTTAAATGATCAAATGATTTAATTTAAATACCACATAGTGAGTGCCACTCTGCCCCAAGAGCAAGCCATATTCTATCTACTCTTCTGTACCATAGCATGAGGGGTGTTACCCCTGCTATAAGATAAGGGAACTGAAGCAGTAGTCATGAAGAATTGTCAGATGAAGCATCAGGCGGATGGATTATCAGGTAGAAGGTATACGGTAACAAGGAGTTCAGAGTAGACGAACAGTGTGAGCCGAAGCCCAGAATACAAGGCTGCATGGTCTCCTTGGGGAAAAGCAAGTATCACCAGCAAGTAGAGGAAGGACAGGTGGGCAGAGCAAGGGTGCATGGGATGAGGTGCAGTACTGCCTGTGGGGTTAGGGTGCTTGGACCAGACTGATGGCGGGGGCCTGGATTCAGGGTCTTGCTCCCAGTGAGGGCACAGGCCTGTCATTGACTGAGGGAGGGGGTGACTCACCTGGTATGTCCACAGAATGGACATCATAAGCTTATTTATTCCTTAGAATTACTGTGAGGATTTAAATAAGACAGTGCTTAATATTAATATTAAGTGCTTAGCAGGAGCCAGGGACTGTTGCGATTATCTTGTCAGATATTTTAAAATAAGATAAAGGGTCTAACGTCAAAGTGCTGAGTGTGATCAATCATAATTCAAGTCCAGATATTCTGGATACAGGAACTTTTCCAAATAGTCAACAAAACTATATAGAGTTTAAAAAAAGTTAACAATAGGGAATTATTACTGTTGAGAGTTACATTCTTAATGTTATGTGTATTTTTATTTGTGACAGTTTAATTATCTGAGACATTTTAAGTGAACTATCCCAAACTTACATTCTTTCTGGCCTTCTCATATTTTTGTCAGCATCTAGACTTATTTGTCATGAATGTTTCCAAAATGAATAGATCTCTTTCCTTTGACCTAGAGTGACCTCTTTTTGTTCATTGGCTTTAATATATGAGTATCTAAAAGAGCAGGCAGAAAATTCTACTTCTTTATTGACTACTTTGATTCAATATAAGAAAACAAAAGTTAAAATACTCACTTCTCACTCCATTAGGATATTTCTTCATAAAATTTCACCAGTGTTTAGGCTTTTTAAATATAGTAAGAGTCACAAGCCCAAAATAGCTTTAGAGTATATCAAGAGAAATCTGCACACTTCCAAAAAGCACTCACCGAATCTGGCACTGGGACAGGAGGCTGGTCCAACATGAGTGCACACATCCTTGTGACAGTTGGACCCTTTATGTGGTATGGGCCATGACAGAGATATGGGCAGAGGAAGGAAGTTCAAGCTCAGATAAAACAGGTGAGCCCTGCCCTCCTTTCAGTTCTGCCCCAGCTGCTTTTACGACTCAGGCCAAGTGAGCCCTGGGCCAGTGCGGGGTGGCTTGTCCTGCTTCCTGACCCTCCCACAGTGGGTGACACAGCTGTGGCTGTGGGAGGGACCTCAAGTGTGGGCTTGCCCCTCTGGGAAGGACAGGATAATGAAACATGGGCAGTGCATATGACAGTGTTAACATTTTATATGTCTGGGTGAAATGATTAATACTCCAACCTGAGTAAGTACAAGAGGTACAAAACACAAACAACTTACAGAAGAAATAAATTGTAAGATGGATATAAAAAATGTCCAATTTTATTTATAATTAAAGAAATGAAGATTAAATCACCATTCATACTTATTTTAAATTTATTATTTTTATGATCTGATAATATAAATCAAAATCCTAAAGTGTGTCTGTGTGGGGGTATGTGGGGGTATATATGAGTATGTATATATATGTTTATTAGTTGGAATATTGTGTATATACATATATATATATCCCTTAACGCCTCTCCAAAGAATTTGTTGAAGGAGTTAGGTTCACAAGTGTGTTAGGATGTATATTCAGGAGTTCTGGTCCAAGATGGCACTGTAGGAAGACCCTGAACTCATCTCCACAGAACACACCAAATTACACCTATTAATAAAACAATTCCTCCTGAAGGAGAACTGAGGGTTGACTGAACAGCTTCTCAACAATGAAAGATGTGGAGAACAGCAAAAGAAAACAGCAGGAGAGACAGAGACATGGCAATGAAAGGGATGTCCACCCCCTGAATTGCAGTGGGGAGGGACAATACTGAGGGCTGGCACCAGATCCCTCTTTCTTGGGCACAGAAAAAAAAAGCTGACTTTTAAAAGAGCAACCAGCATAGAAAAGAGCCAGCCCTAGAACTCCACCAAATGGCAGAAGAACTTCTGGAACTCTCAGTCAGAGGGACTAGAGAGCAGGATGGTTTACGCTCCCACTCCCCACTGAAAGTGCAGATCAGAGCAGGGTCCAAATGCCACAACCTGATCATCACAGCAAGTTTGTAACCAAGAGTGAGCCTGTGACCTAAGTGAGCCCAGGGTCCATAAGCCCACATCAGCCCTAGTCATGCTGGTGAACAGAAAAAAAGCTGCAGTTTAAAAGGGCCAAGGGGCTGTGGGGACACTCTCTCCCCCTCCACCTTAAAAGATTGGAAAAGGGGGCGCCTGGGTGGCTCAGTTGGTTAAGCGACTGCCTTCGGCTCAGGTCATGATCCTGGAGTCCCGGGATCGAGTCCCATATCGGGCTCCTTGCTCGGCAGGGGGTCTGCTTCTCCCTCTGACCCTCCCCCCTCTCATGTGCTCTCTCTCTCTCATTCTCTCTCTCAAATATATAAATAAAATCTTAAAAAAAAAAAAAAGATTGGAAAAGGGTCCAGATGCCATAGCTGGCAGGTCCCGTCATCACAGTGAGCATGCGACCTCACTGAACTCAGGGTCCACAAGCCCACACCAGCCCCAGTTGTGCTGGAGCATAGAAGACAAGCGGTTTTTTGTTTTTGTTTTTATTTTTTAATTTTGTTCTTTTTGATTTTGTTTTGTTCCTTTTTTCTTTTTGTTCTTTTTTCTTCTCCTTCTTCGTTTTCTTCTTTCTCTACCTCTCTTTTTCTAAAAAAAATATTTATTTATTTGACACAGAGAGAGAGTGCAAGTGGGGGGGAGTGGCAGAGGGAGCGGGAGAAGCAGACTCCCCATTCAGCAGGAAGCCTAAGGCAGGGCTTGATCCCAGGACCCTGAGATCATGATCTGAGCTGAAGGCAGAGGCTTAACCAAATGAGCCACCCAGGTGCTCCTCTTCTTTCTCTTTTATATTTTATTATTATTATTCTTTTCTTTCTGTAAAAAACTGTAGCTTAAAAGAACAACTAAAAAATAGAGCTACAGCTCTAGCCATCCAGCAAAAGTCACCAAGCACACACAGTCTAACAGGGGATAACCATATACAAGACCATTCCTTCAAGTTTAGAAGTAGCAGTTTTGCCTAATCCATAGAAAGAAACACAGAAAGCCAAGCAAAATGGGGAGAGAGAGGAATATTCTCCAAAAGAAAGAAGAAGGAAAATCCTCAGAAAAGAACTATATAAAGTGGAGATAAGCAATATGCCTGATAAAGAATTTAAATAATGATCATAGATACCCACTGGGCTGAGTGGAAATACTCAGTGAGACCTTCAAAAAAGAGATAGGAAACATAAAACAAAACAAACAAGAGTTGAATACAGTAACTGAAATAAAAACATGCTAGAGGGAATCAGCAGTAGATGAGAGGATGCAGAAAAACAGATCAGTGATCTAGAAGATGGGGTAATGGAAGGCACACAAACTGAACAGTGAAAAGAGAAAACAATTTTAAAAAATAATAGATTAAGAGATCTCTTTAAAAATCATGAAGTGAATAAACATTCACATTATAGGGGTCCCAGGAGAAGGAGAGAGAGAGTGAAAGTTGTAGAAAACTTATTTGAAGAAATAATAACTGAAAACATCCCTAACCTAGGGAGGGAACTACATGTCTAAGTCTGAGAAGCACAGAGTTCTAAACAAGATGAACCCAAAGAGGTCCACATCATGACACATGATAATTAAAACGTCAAAGATTAAAGACAAGGAAAGAATCTTAAAAGCAGTAAGAAAGAAAACATAAAATTACCTACAAGGGAAAAATCTATAAAGCTATCAGCTGATTTCTCAACAGAAACTTTGCAGGCCAGAAGAGAGTGGCACAATGTATTCACAGTCCTGAAAGGGAAAAAACCTACAACCAAGACCCTACCTGGCAAGGTTATTATTCAAATTTGAAGGAGAGATAAAGAGTTTCCCAGAAAAAAGATAAGGGAGTTTATGACCACTAAACCAACCTTACAAGAAATGTTAAAGGGATTTCTTTTTTTTTTTTTTTAAGATTTCCTATTATTTATTTGAGAGAGAGAATGAGAGAGAGAGCATGAGAGGGGGGAGGGTCAGAGGAAGAGGCAGACTCCCTGCCAAGCAGGGAGCCCGATGTGGGACTTGATCCTGGGACTCCAGGATCATGACCTGAGCCGAAGGCAGTCGCTTAACCAACTGAGCCACCCAGGAGCCCTTAAAGGAATTTCTTTAAGTGGAAAAGAAATGACCATAAGTAGACATAAGAAAATTATGAACAAAAAGAAGTAAAATATGACAACATATACATAAAAAGTGGAGGAGGAGGTAAAAAGGAAAAAGAAGAGAAGGGGGTTAAGAAAAGGAAAGAATTTTTTTTTAAGGAATGTGTTTGAACTTAAATAACCAGCAAATTAATATAGATTGCTATTTACTTAGGATGTTATATATTAACCTCATATATATATATATATAAAACCCTGAGAAACCCTCTGAGAGATACACAAAAAATAGAAAGAAAGCCAAACATAACACTATAGAAACTCATCAATCACAAGGAAAGAAAGAGAAGAAGAAAGTAAGGAAGAACTATGAAAACTAGAAAATAACAAAACTGCAATAAGTACATACCAGTCAATAATTATTTTAAGTGTGAATGTCCTAAAAGCTTCAAACAAAGACACGAACAGAAGTCAGAATGGAGGCAGAGACAAGACCCATAAACATGCTGCCTACAAGAAAATCAACTCAAACCTAAGGACACATACAAACTGAAAGTGAAGGGATGCACCCCAGTGTTTATAGCAACATTATCTACCATAGCCAAATTATGGAAACAGCCCAAATGTCCACTGACTGATGAATAGATAAAGAAGAAGTGATGTATATATAGTGGAATATTAGTCACCCATAAAAATGAATGAAATCTTGCCATTTACAATAACATGGATGGAGCTAGGAAGTAAAATGCTAAGTGAAATAAGTCAGCCAGAGAAAGACAAATACCATATGACTTCACTTATATGTGGAATTTAAGAAACAAAACAAGCATAGGGAAATAAAAAGAGAGAGAGGCAAACCAAGAAACAGACTCTTCACTACAGAGAACAAACTGATGGTTATCAGAAGAGATGTGGGTGGGGGGGACGGGTTAAATAGGTGATGGGGATGAAGGAGTGCACTTGTGATGAGCACTAGTCCAGAAAAAAAGAGAAAAGATGCTAATAGATAAAATCAGAAATGAGAGAGAAGTAACAATAGACACCACAGAAATACACTGAATTATAAGAGACTGCTGCAGAAGATATGTACCAACAAATATGTACAAATGTACATATCTAGAAGAAATGTATAAATTCCTAGAAACATACAATCTTCCAAAACTGAACCAGAAAGAAATAGAAAATCTGAGCAGACTAATTACAAATAACAAAATGAATCAGTAATCAAAAGACAACCAAAAAATAAAATTCCACATCAGATGGATTCACAGGTGAATTCTACCCAACATTTAAGGAAGTATCAATACCTATTCTCAAACAATTC
Organism: Mirounga leonina; assembly: GCF_011800145.1. Taxonomy (NCBI): domain Eukaryota; kingdom Metazoa; phylum Chordata; class Mammalia; order Carnivora; family Phocidae; genus Mirounga; species Mirounga leonina. The sequence continues at coordinate 39,608,865 of NW_023270320.1, read as the reverse complement.
CAAAAAACAGAAGAGGGAGGAAAGCTACCAGATACATTCTATGAGGCCCTCTATTACCCTGATACCAAAACTAGATAAAGACACCACAAGGAAAGAAAAAAAAAAAAAAAACAACAAAAAACCCCACAGATCAATATCCCTGATTAAAACAGATGCAAAATCCTCAACAAAATATTATAAAAATGCCTATAAAAACACATTAAAAAGACTATTCACTCTCATCAAATGGGATTTATTCTGGGGATGCATGGATGGTTCAATATTTGCAAATCAAACAATGTCATATACCACATCAACAAAACAAAGGATAAAAATCATATGATCATTTCAATAGATGTAGAAAAAACATTTGACAAAATTCAACATCCATTCTTCATAAAAACTCTTACATGGTCAAGTAATCTTCAGCAAAAGAGACAAGACTATATGATGGGGGAAAAGATAGTTCCTTCAATAAATGATGCTGGGAAAGCTGCGCAGCTCTGTGTAAAAGAATGAAAGTGGACTACTGTCTTACACCATGAGCAAAAATAAATTCTGAATGGATTAAAGACCTAAATGTGAGACCTGAAACCATAAAAATCGTAGAAGAAAACACAGGCAGTGATTTCTCTGACATTAGCCAAAGTGACATTCTTCTAGATCTGTCTCTTAAGGCAAAGGAAACAAAAGCAAAAATAAACTATTGGGACTACATCAAAATATAAAGTATTTGCATAGCAAGGGAAGTGATCAACAAAACAAAAAGACAGCCTACTGAATGGGGGGAGATATTTCCAAATGACATATCTAATAAGGGGTTAATATCTAAAATATATAAAGAGCTTATACAACTCAACACCAAACCAAATAAACAAACAATCAAATTAAAAAAAATGGGCAGAGGACCTGAATAGGCATTTTTCCAAAGAAGAGATACAAAGAAGATGCTCAACGTCATTCATTATCAGGGAGAAGTAAATCAAAACCACAAGATACCACTTTATACCTGTTAGAATGGCTAAAATAAAAAAAGACAAGAAATAACAAGTGTTGATGATGATATGGAGAAAAAGAAACCTAATTACACTGTTGGTGGGAATATAAATTAATGTAGACATTGTGGAAATAAGTATGGAGGTTCCTCAAAAAATTAAAAACAGAAATACCAGGGGAGCCTGGTTAGCTCAGTTGGAGGAGCATGAGACTTTATCTCAGGGTTGTAATTTCGAGCCACATGTTGGGTGCAGAGATTTCTTAAGAAAATAAAATCTTAAAAAAAATAGAGATACCAAATGATCCAATAATTCTACTTTTGGGTGTTTACCGAAAGAAAATGAAAATGCTAATCTGAAGATACTTGCACCCCGATGTTTACTGCAGCATTATTTACAATAAACAAGGCATGGAAGCAACCTAAGTGTTAATCAATAGATGAATGGATAAGGCAGAGATTCCACACAATAGAATATTGCGCAGCCATTAAAAGGATGAGCTTGTGTTGTCTGAGCCAGCACGGATGGACCTGGAGGGTATCAGTCAGACCGGGAAAGACAAATACCGTATGATTCCACTCATTAGTGGAATGTAGGGGAAAAAAACCAAATAAACAAAAAGCAGAGTCAGACTTATAAATATAGATAACAAATTGACGGTTGCTAGAGGGGAGGGAATGGGGGGTTGGGAAAAATGGGAGAGGGGGAGCAGGAGGTACAGGCTTCCAGTTGCGGAAGGAATGAGTCATGGGAATAAAGGAATATAGTGAATGGTATCGTAAGAGCGGTGCCTGGGGACAGACGGCAGCTCTACTTGTGGTAGGCATAGAGTAATGCATTGTCAAATCAGTATGTTGTGTACCTGAAACTAACATAACATCGTGTGTCAACTATACTCAAATAAAAAAAAAAAATGAAAGGGAAAACCAAATCTATATTCACGGCTATTGGGGCAGTGTTGCTTATAATATTGAAACAGAGGGATTTACTAAATCTATTACTATACATCTATATAGTGGAATCCTATGCAAGAATTTAAAAAGAATGTTGTGAATCCTGGGCGCCTGGGTGGCTCAGATGGTTAAGCGTCTGCCTTCGGCTCAGGTCATGATCCCAGGGTCCTGGGATCGAGTCCCGCATCGGGCTCCCTGCTCCTTGGGAGCCTGCTTCTCCCTCTGCCTCTCTCTCTCTCTCTCTGTCTCTCATGAATAAATAAATAAAAATCTAAAAAAAAAAAAAAAAAGATTAAAAAAAAAAAAGAATGTTGTGAATCCTTACACATAAAAGTGCATATATGTTTAACACAATGCCAAAGTAAGGGAAGTAGGTAAAATATACATGGTACAGTCATATTAGAACCTGAAAAAATGAATATCTAGAGGATGGTTACAAATGATTATTATCATTTAATATTTTTTGCTTATTTGTTCATTTTTATTTTTTCTGCAATGAACTTCGTAGGAAAACACCATTTTCGTATTTCCTGTAGATATTTGGAAAATGCAAACAATGACAATCCCACGCTACAATTGTACTTCATCTCCAAACTGAGATGTTAACCTCTATCAACATATTGGTGTGGAACCTTTGTTTTATGTATATGTGTGTGTTTGTGTATATGTTGAATGGCTGATTGGATAACAGGAGTTACTCTTTACCTCTTCCTAGGGAAAATATTTTCTGAACTTAAATATTAAAAAAAAAGTTGTACTTCAAACAATACTACTTCATTTGAAATACAAAGCATGCTTCCAGTAAGAAACACCCAAAACAAAGCAAATTATTGGCATGGTAATAATTTTAACCAAGTAAAAGTAAGCAGACACATTTAGCACAGGAATTCCCACAAAACATGGGGGTGGCAGCCCCGCAGTTGCTCAGAGCAGCCTTCAGGGAGCCCATGGCTCTGCATGCTCGAGGGCAGGCTATGGCACCGGGACGGTAATGAACTACCCTGCCGGACGCAGCTGGACAAGCTTTCCGACAGCTCCTGTGATGAGAACTGGCTTCCAGGGGACATAGGCTTGCTGCTTTGCAATGGCAACGCCCTGTTCCTTTAGCTTGGTTTAGCTGATTGAACTCTTTGTCATGGGGAGCAGAAGAAATGGATTTTAGGTGAGTGCAATCATCCAGACCACAAGGAAGTGACTTGAGGACATGAACCTGAACCTCTGTGATGAGTGCTCGCTATGTTCACAGGAGACCACCACAAACAATAAGCTCCGTGGGTGAGCTTCCCGCCTCTCCAAAAAAGGCTCCCAAGTTGCAGTGACTAATCTGCTGCCACAGGAGGCAACTTGGGTTGCTTCCATATCTTGGCCATTGTAAATGATGCTGCCATAAACATAGGGGTACATATATCTTTTTAAATTACTGTTGTTGTATTCTTTGGGTAAATACCCAGTAATAGAATTACTAGATCATATAGTAATTCTATTTTTAATTTTTTGAGGAACATCCATACTATTTTCCACATTGGCTGTACCAGTCTGCATTCCCACCAACAGTGCATGTGGATTCATTTTTATCCACATCCTCATCAACACTTGTTTTTTCTTGTGTTTTTGATTTAGCCATTCTGACAGGTGTGAGATGATATCTCATTGTGGTTTTGATTTGTATTTCCTTGATGATGAGTGATGTTGAGCATTTTTTCATGTGTCTGTTAGTCATCTGCATGTCTTCTTTGGAGAAATGTCTGTTCATGTCTTCTGCCCATTTTTAATTGGATTATTATTATTATTTTTTTGTGTGTGTGTTGACTTCTGTAAGTTCTTTATATATTTTGGATATTAACCCTTTATCAGATATTTCTTTGCAAATATCCTCTCTTATTCAGTAGGTTGTCTTTTAGTTTTATTGTTTCCTTTGCTCTGCAGAAGCTTTTTATTTCAATGCAATCCCAATAGTTTATTTTTGCTTTAGTTTCCCTTGCCTCAGGAGACATATCTGTTATGACTGATGTCAGAGAAATTTCTGCTTCTGTTTTCTTCTAGCATTTTAATGGTTTCAGATCTCACATTTTGGCCCTTCATCTACTTGGGATTTATTTTTGTGTGTGGTGTAAGAAAGTGATGCAGTTTCATTCTTTTGTATATTGCTGTCCAGTTTTCCCAACACCATTTGTTGAAAAGATTATCTTTTACCCATTGCATATTTTCGTCTCCTTGTTGAAGATTAATTGACCGTATAATTGTGAGTTTATTTCTGGGATTTGTATTTTCTTCCTTTGTTCTGTGTGTCTAATTTTGTGCCAGTACAATAGTGTTGTGATCACTACAGCTCTGTAGTCACAACTTGAAATCTGGGATTGTGATAATTCTAGCATTTTACTTTCTTCTCAAGATTGCTTTGGCTATTCAGGGTCTTTTGTGGTTCCATACAAATTTCAGGATTGTTTGCTCCAGTTTTTTGAAAAATGCTGTTGATATTTGATAAGGATTGAATTAAATGTATAGATTTCTTTGGCTAGTATAGATATTTTAACAATATTTGTTCTTTCAATCTATGAGCATGGAATGTTTTTCCATTTTGTTGTGTCATCTTCGATTTCTTTCATCAGTGTTTTATAGTTTTCAGAGTACAGGTTTCTATCCTTGGTTAACTTTATTTCTAGATATTTTATACTTTATGGTGTGATGGTAGATGGGATTGTTCTTAATTTCTCTTTCTGCTACTTCATTATTGGTATATAGAAATGCAATGGATTTTGTATCCTGTAACTTTACTGAATTCATTTATCAGTTATAACAATTTTTTGGATGGAGTCATTCAGGTTTTCTATATACAGTATCACATCATTTGCAAATAGTGAGAGTTTGACTTCTTCCTCTCCAATTTTGATGCTTTTTATTTCTTTTTCTTGTTTGATTGCTATGGCTAGGACTTCCATTACTATGTTGATTAAAAATGGTAAGAGTAGACATCCTTGTCTTGTTCCTGACCTTAGTGGAAAAGCTCTCAGTTTTTTAACATTGAGGATGTTAGCTGTGGGTTTTTCATAGATGGCCTTTATTATGTGGAGGTTTGTTCCCTCTAAATGTATTCTGTTGGGGGTTTTTATCATGAGTGGTTGTTTTATTTTGTCAAATGCTTTTTTCTGCATCTATTGAAATGATTATGGTTTTTATCTTTTCTTCTGTTGAGGTGCTGTAGCACACTGACTTATTTGTAAATATTGACCACTCTTTTATCCCAGGAATAAATCCCATTGGATCATAGCAAATTATTATTTTTTTAAAATGTATTGTTGGATTTGGTTTGCCAATATTTGGTTGAGGATTTTTTCATCTATGTTTATCAGAGATATTGGCCTTTAGGTTTTCTTTTCTTTCTTTTTTCTTTTTTTATAGTGTCTTTGTCTAGTTTTTGTATCAGGGTAATGCTGTCCTCATAGAATAAATGCGTAAGTTTCTTTCCTCCTCCTATTTTTTGGAATAGTTAGATAAGAATAGGTATTAATTTTTCTTTATATGTTTGGCAGCATTCACCTGTGAAGCCATGGGGTCCTGGACTTTTGTTTGCAGGGAGTTTTTTCACTACCTATTCAATTTCATTGCTGATAATCAGTCTGTTTAAATTTTGCATGTCTTCCTGATTCAGTACTGGGACATTTTATGTTTCTAGGAATGTATTCATTTCTTCCAGGTTATCCAGTTGGGTTGGCATATAATTTTTCATAATATTCTCCTACAATCCTTTGTGTTTCTGTGGTGTTGTCAATTGTTATTTCTCTTCTTTCATTTCTGATTTTGTTTAAGTCCCCCCCCCCTTTTTTTTTGATGACACTGGCTTAAGGTTTACCAATTTTGTTAATCTTTTCAAAGAATCAGCTCTTGGTTTCATTGATCTAGTCTTTTTGTTTGTTTGTTTTGTTTTGTTTGTTTGTTTCTATTGTAATCTTTGCAATTTCCTTCCTTCTACTGGTTTTGGGTTTTTGTTGTTATTATATTTTTTCTAGCTCTTTTAGTTGTAAGGTTAGGTTATTTATTTGACATTTTTCTTGTTTCTGAGGTAGGCCTATATTGCTATAAGCTTCCCTCTTGGAACTGCTCTTGTTGCATCCCAAAGATTTTGGACCTTTTGTTTTCATTTTCATTTGTCTTCATTTATTTTTTGATTTCCTCTGATTTCTTAGTTGACTCATGCTTTGTTTAGTAGCACGCTATTTAACCTCCATGTGTTTGTGCTCTTTCCAGATCTTTTCTTGTGTTTGATTTCTAGTTTCATAGCACTGTGGCTCAGAAAAGATGCATGATATGACTTCAATCCTTTGGATTTGTTGTGCCCTGTTTTGTGGTCTAACATATGATATGCTCTGGGGAATGTTCCATGTGCACTTGAAAATAATGTGTATTTTGCTGCTTTTGGATGGAATGTTCTGAATATATCTGTTAAATCCGTTTGGTTCAGTGTGTCATTCAAAGCCATTGTTTCCTTGTTGATTTTCTGTTTAGATGATCTATCCATTGATGTAAGTGGGGTGTTAGAGTTCCCTACTATTATTGTATTACTATCAATTAAATCCTTTGTTCATTAGTAGTTGCTTTATGTATTTAGGTACTTCTATGTTGGATGCATAAATATTTATAATTTTTACATCTTGTTTGATTGTTCCCTTTATAATTATATAGTGTTCTTCTTTGTCTCTTGTTAAAGTCTTTGTTTTAAAGTCTATTTTGTCTGATATAAGTATTATTACCCAGCTATCTTTTCACTTCCATTTGCATGATAAATGTTTTTCCATCCCTTCACTTTCAATCTGCTGGTGTCTTTAGGTCTGAAATGAGTTTCTTGTAGGCAGCATGTAGTGGGTCTTGCTTTTTCATTTTTTTTTAAATTTTATTTTATGTTATGTTAATCACCATACATTACATCATTAGTTTTTGATGTAGTGCTCCATGATTCATTGTTTGCGTATAACACCCAGTGCTCCATTCAATACGTGCAGTCTTGCTTTTTTATTCATTGTGTCACCCTATGTCTTTTGATTGGAGTGTTTAGACTATTTACATTGAAAGTAATTAATGCTAGGTATGTACTTATTGCCATTTTGTAACTTGTTTTATGGTGGTTTTTGTAGTTCTTGTGTGTTCCTTTCTTCTCTAACTCTTTTCTCTCATGGTTTTCTGGCTTTCTTTAATGATATACTTAGGTTTCTTTGTCTTTATTTTTTCATATGTATTACTGATTTTTCATTTGTGGTTACTATTAGGTTTATATACAACACCTGCATATGGCAGTCTGTATTGATCGTCGCTTAAGTTTGAACCCATTCTTTACCCATCTCCTCCCCACGTTTTAGGTGTATAGTGTCATATTCTATATCCTTTTATTTTGTGAATCCCTTGATTGATTTTTATAGATATACTTAATTTAACTGCTTTTCTGCTTTCTACTTTTCTTGCTCCTTTTTCTCTCCTTTCCATTCAAACTGTCCCCTTCAATATTTCTTGCAAGGCTGATTTCGTTGTCATGAACTCCTTTAGTTTTTGTTTGTCTGGGATGCTCTTTATCTCTCCTTCTATTCTGAATGATAGCCTTGTTGGATAGAGTATTCTTGGCTGTAGATTTTTCTCTTTCAATGCTTTAAAAATATCATGCCACTCTCTTCTGGCTTGGAAGGTTTCTGTTGAAAAATATGCTGATAGCCTTATGGGGTTTTCCTTGTATGTAACTGCTTTCTTTTTCTCTTGATGCTTTAAAAATTCTCTTTATCACTACTCTTTACCATTTTAATTACTATGTGTCTTGCTGTGGACCTCCTTGAGTTGATCTTTTTGGTTGCTCTCTGTGCCTCCTGGATCTGGATTTCTGTTTCATCCCTGCATTTGGGAAGTTTTCAGTTATTATTTCTTCAGATAGATTTTCTGTCCCCTTTTCTCTCTCTTCTCCTTCTTGCATCCCTATAATGCAAATGTTATTATGGCTTATGGTGTCACAGATTTCCCTTCATTATTTTATTATTCTTTTGTCTTTCCTATTCAGCTTGATTGCTTTCCATTACTCTGTCCTCCAGGTCAATTATCTGTTCTTCTGCTTCTTCTAGTCTACTGTTTTTTCACCTTTAGTATATTTTTAATTTCAGTTACTGAGTTCTTCATCTTTGATTCGTTCTTTTTTATGTTTTCCGTCTGTTTATTGAGGGTCTCACTGAGGTCCTCCACTCTTTTCTCCAGTCCAGTGAGTATCTTTATGACCATTACCTTGAATTCTCTATCAGGCATATTACTTATCTCCATTTTTTTTAGCTCTATTGCTGCAATTTTGTCCTCTTCTTTAATTTGTGACATATTCCTCTGTCTCCTCATTTTGTCTAACTCTCAGTGTCTGTTTCTCTGTGTTAAGAAAGTCAGCTACATTTCCTGTTCTTGATAGTAGTGGCCTTATGAAGAAGAGTCTTGGGGTGCCCTGCAGTGCAGTCTCCTGTTCACCAGGACCTGGTGCTTCAGGGGTATCTCCTATGCATGTTACTTTTGCCTTATTTTTGTGTCCAAGCCATTTTTGCTTTCAGTCCAATGTCTACATTGGTCTCTTTGCCTGTGGTGGGCAGGTTTGGTCCCTGTGGTGTTAGTGGCCACTCTGGGGCTGCCTTGGGCTTACACTGAGTCAGATCAGGCTTTTGCAGAGATGCAGTAGCTCCAAATCGCAGCACACTTTCCTTGTGTTGACTCCTGTGTAGCTTTCATTGGTGGGTGGGGCCTTCAGTCAAACCAGATATCTGCTCCAGCCCACTAGTGGGGCCACAGTTGGACGGTGTGTGTGGTCATCTTCTCCTCTCCCTAGGGCAGGAGTTGCTTTGAAGTGGTGCTGGCCCATGTTGGGGCTGCTTGTACCCTGCCAGGCTTGTGGCACTGAGTTGGATGGGCTCTGGCCAAGGGCACATTGGAGGAGGCACGTCTACAGGAGATCTTGGGGTGGGGTTGGGTCGTGGTATTCCCTAGGTTTGTGTGGGTCTGCTGCAGGAGAAGACCTAGAGCTGAGGCCTGTCTGGAGTCGGCATGTTCTGCAGGAGAATACAGCAGTGGAACACACGGTTAGTAGGTTAAGTGTGGATTCTGGCAGATATCTGTGCATCGAGGCTGTGAGGCAGGGGAAGAACATGGTGCAAGGCAGCTCCTTTGTTCCTGGAGAAGTCTCCTAAAGATACCTGGCTTTCCAGCACACACTCTGAGTTTAGCAAATAAATCTCCTTCCAGTATCCCCTGGATGTTTTTCAAACCACAGCTTCTATACTCTTTGGCTCCTCCTGGCAGTCCCAGAGCTAAGCCTGTTGAATTTTAAAGTTCCAGTTGTTAAGCCCCACTGACTGTAAGAATTTATAAAATTAGGCCCCTATGGTTTTCAAAGCCAAATATTATGGGTAATCATCTATCCCATGCAGGTTCCCTGTGCCTGGGGTGCTTGGTGTGAGGGTCTGTTTCTCCCTTCTCTGGGCCTGCAGTGTCCCTCCCTCCTCCAGACAGTCCCATTGGTCCATTTGGTTTCTGACTACATCTCTGCCCTTCCTACCTTCTTTGATATGCCTCTTCTCTACATTTAGCTGTAGAGAGTCTGTTCTGCCAGTCATTTTTCAGATTACTTACATTGATGTGGGCTATCTAGTTATATCTGTGGGATGTGGTAAGCTTAGGGTCCTTCTACTCTGCCATCCTCCCTGGAAGTCAATCGATTATCTGCCTCCAATATTACTATTGGCAAATAATTAATATTGCCTAATGTTTGAGGTAGAATGCCAGGAATGAAATGATAGGCATGTTACTAACTGGATCTGTGACTTTGGACTTGACCTTTCTGGGGTACCTATAGAACAGTCACACTGAATTCTGCCTCAGAAGGTTGTAAGGAGGATTTGTGTCATCAGATGGGGGAAAGTGCTTGATACAAGGCCTGATACCTACTGATTGAATGTTTGTTTTAAACGTATTTTTGACTAACTAAATTCTATGCGGAAAAATGCTCCCAAATGTGTTTCCATTTCTCAGGCTTCAATCAATTTTTCTTTCCCCTTCCCCACTCCTTCACTTTCCTCTCCTTCATTCCCTTAGGTAGGAGTTGCTCCAATTGTGAAACTTCCCCTTGTATTCCCCTAGGGAATGAGCCGAGGAATATCCCAAGGACATATCCCCCTTCTTTCCTGACCTCTTCTTGCTCATGGGCCCTCACACCAGCCTTTACATCAAGAACTTAGGCCAACACACTTTCATTAAGCATTTCTAAAAGACTTTTTGTCCAGAACTTTTAGAGGAAATATTTGGTGGTTTCCAATCCTTGCAGACATTGTTACCTGTTAAGACAACTTTGTTGAGAAAATTTGATGAAGAAGATAGCGCAAAGCTAGACTCATTCTGGGTCATTTCCCAAATCAAATAGTAAAGGTGCGGGTATCTTATACTAATGATGTGATTCAGCCTGTCCTCTGGTGATCACAATAAAAATCAAGTTCTTAGCGCTTGACCCTTTGTCTCACTTGATAGGGAGGCCAGTCTGGCCCCTGAGGAAGGACACAGCCACCAACCGCAGTCAGGTGAGTCTGCTTGTCTCAGCATTCTTCATGCTTTTCATTCTTCTGGCCTTCATGCAGTTTGGAAAAGAACTGATTATTTAGAAATGTGCTCCTGCTTTTGTAAAATATTGCCAAAGAAGAGTAAAGTGCCCTTAATTCATAGCCATGAATCAGTGGGGCTACTCACAGTCAAGTCCGGGGCATAAGAGCTGAGGGACCCTGCAGAGTGGAGGCCCTCCTTGATTTGATCTTTTCCTGTATCTCCTGGGATAGCCTGGGTAAGAAATGTCTCACACTTGCTTATCTTTAGAGGGAAATTCTTTATCAGCAGCTCAACAAACACCTGCTACTTACAGCCTCTTGGATGGCATTGAATTCTAGGTCAGCAACATTAGTTTAATTCAGTGTGTTTTTCATCTGTATATCAGGAACTAAGATAAACTTTGGAATAATATAGATGAGCTAATTAGGCCTAGAGCCTGGCCCTTTGGGATTCATACCCAGAGCAGCTTACCCAGCTGTGTGGGTAACATCTCTGAGACAGTCTCTATGTATCTGTCCTTGTACAGTTTAAGCCCCACACACTATGTTGCATAAAGTCAGAATGAATACAGTCCCCTTTCTGTAATGAGAGGGCTCATCAGGCACCATGGGTAAGTGGTATGGTAGTTAGGCACATCACCATCATCTTCTTCTTCTTCTTTTTATTATGTTACGTTAGTCATAATACAGTACATCAATAGTTTTTGATGGAGTGTTCCAAGATTCATACATCACTGTCTTCTGAGCTGGTTTACTCTTTCTACCACACTCATCTGTATGTAAACAACCCTCAAAAGGATGTGGTGTATTTCTAAGTTTTTAGAAAAGCCAGTAACTCAGTTTATAAACAATTGTTCAAGGCCAAAATATTGTGAAGTCAATTAGCATTTCTAGAGTAGTTAGGGGGCTAGTATTTTGCTTAATCATTTCTATGATTCATCCTAAATAAAGGGCAGTCTATGTATTAATTGTGGTCATAGGTATGTGAGAGTCAGTTTGAAATTTCTAATCATCCTCTCTTCTTTTATAACACCAACCAGCACATCAGCTGGCTATATAAATGGACATTCAGCATTCTCCTTCCCAGAGATGACCTCTGCTGGCAAACCTCCACCTCCCTGCTGGTCTTCTCCATGACAAACCCCCTGTGATGGCTTGTGTTTCTGTATGGACAAAGTGGGGAGGATGTGCATGGTTACTGATGACTTCTGGATACAATGGGAAAGATTACAGTGAACAAAAACCACACACACACACACACACACACACACTTTCAGACCTTAATAAGAAAAGTATTTTGTGATTAATAGAGTGACTTTTGCTTGTATCCAATTGCTACAAAATTCACAGCAGGTGTGATAGCATTTTCTGCAGTACTAACGTCCAGCCTAAAGATAAACTTTAGGATATATCCAGATTAAAGGGCTGTGCCTCGTTCTGGCTTCTTTGTTTGTAGTATGGACAACATGTGCTTCTGGGGTCTGTCTGCAGATCATTTGCTGCAGGCACAGATCTGTCTAGCAACTACCTCTGACATCCTTTGTCGGGGTTCTAGGGGGTTGCATGGGGTTCTATGCATGAGTTCAGTAGTGGAATCCAGATCTGTGATCCTTTTTGCCATAGTCTCCGAAAACTTACGCAACAGATCCGGCTCAGTCTGTGAGATCTGTTATTATCATTGGTACCCTACGTGCCTCAGCTCAATGTTGAATGTCTAGGAAGGCAGAAAGATCATGGATATCCCTCAGGAAGTCAGATGACGACACTGGCTCAATATTGTTTTCTCTGCCTTATAAAGTTTTCCTCTTATCAGATAACACAAGCATCAGATAATGTTTATTAAGCCTCTCATGGGCCTGGTGCCAGGCAGGGTAATATTTCTTCACAGTTACCTCATTGTGCTCGTTTTCCAAATGTACCCGACTGATTTTGTTGTGAAATTGATTTCTTTCTTGTTAACAGAATAGGTTAGTTTTTGCACTCATTAAAACCACAAGGTAATTGAGTTTGTAATTTCAGTGAAAGTGGTCAAGAGCCGTCAAAGGCCCTGGTGCTAGCTGTGGCGAAGAGAAACGCACCAGGCGCTTCTTGGTCATGAGCCGCCCTTCCGTGCGGGACGAACGCGAGGCTGCAGATGGGCCCTCACAGCAAATGCCACTGGCTATGCATTTTCAGGACATAAATAAGCACCATGAATATGCATGGCACTTAGAAACAGGCATTGAATTTCCACAAAGCTATTCAATTATCCTCGGTATTCCTGAGCTGCCCTTTGCAGTTGTTCATGGTACATTATTATTATTTTTTTTCCTTAAAGTTTCCCCGGATGGGTGGGTAAAAAACAAAACAAAACAACCCCCCCCCAAAAAAACCCCCTCTGAATCCAGATTAAAAACAAATTGTAAATTCTGGAAAAAGCTGTTTGAGCTTAGGACCTTAGAGGATTTCCTCCCAATTCCCACGGGGTGGGAAAACCGTTGAATGTGAGGATGTATTAACTATTTCCACTCTGTGAGTATATTCAGATGATCCTAAATATTAGTGTGGACCTCTGGGGTTTTTGCCATTAACCAGAAAGTAGGCAATAAAGTAAACAAAATAAATCAGTGGTGTCACTTTTTCATCATTATGAATTGCCTGATACTCTGTTAGCTGTTCATGTACATTGCCTTCTTTACTCATTGCACAACCTCCTGAGGTAGATACGTTCAGCATCCCGGGCTTAGGGACGTTGGAAAAGTAACCCAAGGTCACACTGCCTCTGAGCCCAGAGCCGGCTCAGCGAAGCCTCACTCACTTGTCCATTCCATACTTTCTTTGATGCTCGAGGTTCTCAGGTGGTATTTTTCAAAGCCCTCCCAGCATGGCTGTTGGATCTCATCTATAGGCAGAGTTTATTTTTGAACAAACTGAGGATACTCGGGCTTAGAGGAGTCAGTCTGACGGACAGGGAGCTGAGTAGGTCCCCATTCCGGGCAGAGCGGGGGGCACCAGCTTCAGGGAGGTCGAAGGGACACCCAGGCTGCCAGCCAAGCAGCACCCAAGAATACTGCTCATTTGCAAACACGAAGAATTTGGACTCTAGCGTTCAAATGAGAGCAGCCAGGAGAATCACTAATGGTTCTCAAGGCACGACCTGGTTGTGAAGGGCGACAGGAACAAAGGTGGGCTGGCCGTGCATGTGATCGGATCCCTTCAGGAGAGCTGCCCAAGTGCAAGGCCCGTGACAGTGTCTGGATCTCCCCGAGAAAGTTGAAAGCCACAGCCCTGATGGGCGGCGTGTGTGAGAGTTAAGCCAGGAGACGTGGTCTGGCGCTGGCTCTTTGCACCATCTGGTCACAGCACTGCATACGACGGCCATTCCAAATGTGTGCCAAATCCTGGGATGGTCTCGTGAAAGGCAGGAAAGTAGAGCCATGTGTTGTTCCCTTTCCTTATGTAGTCAGCCCTCTGGTGCACGGAAGGGGCTTTATAAATACTGACTCCAGAGCGAGGGATTGACTAAATCTCCAGCAGAGACTCTTCACGCCTGGGCAGCTAATATGGATTTCAAATATACATATTATACAGTTTGTTTTTAATAGAGTTTGCTTAAGGTGTAAGTTATCACATTATATTTTACATGTAAGAGTTACAGATATATAAGGTATATGATATTATGTAGGATGTATTAACAGAATTGCTGAAGATATAAGCAACTCTATTAATAATTTATCCTGAAGGACCTCCTAACAAACTTTTTAATTCAAAACTGCACTCCACAGATCTGTAACAGTTGTTAAAATACTCAACTATTTCTCTGTTCAAAAGAAAAACTCTTAACCGGTATGGTGACAAAACTTTCTTTCTCTTTTTTCTTTAAGATTTTATTTATTTATTTGACAGAGAGTGAGAGAACACAAGCAGGAGAAGGGGCAGAGGGAGAAGCAGACTCCCCGCTGAGCAGGGAGCCTGACGTGGGGCTTGATCCCAGGACCCTGGGATCATGATCTGAGCCGAAGGCAGATGCTTAACCGACTGAGCCAGAGGTGCCCTTAAAACCTCATTTCTTAAACAAAGTGTGAATCCAGATATATTTCCAAAGCAACTAGGAGAAAGTGTTTTTTATATGCCCCATGGATTTTTATCTTATCACGAGATTTATCTAAACCCATAGACTCCAAGACTGGTCTAAACCCTGTGTCCCAAGACTGTGCTCAGTTTTGATAAAGTAACTCTCACAGTCTCCTGAAAGGAAAAAGAGAGTATGTGGTCTGTATACTTTAAACGTAATACAAAATAGTTATGTATGTAATTACACACACACAAGTAGATAATCTTACAGTATTTCTGTTGTATGTTAATAAACCAGCCAGAGGGGCTCTGCTTTGTGATTTCTTTCCCTAGAAAGGGAGCTCGCTGGTACCCACTGGGGGAAGGCTCAAATATTTTCTTAGGATACATGAAATAAAGGTAGACTGCAGAAGGTTTGTAAAACAAAACAAAATATCTAGGAAAATCTAGGTACATTTAACTACCTTCAGTGGAGATTGTACATGCAGGTGATTTATTTTGGATAGGAGGCATGTATTAGCACTATTAATTGTAGAGTAAAACTTGCTTGCTGGTTTTAAAAGATTAATTAAGCATCAGTCTGTAGGTGAAAGAATAATTTGGGGCCCTGAAGAGGAAGACACCCCCAGCTTCCCCACTGTTAACTCTCACTGCTAGTGGTCTTGCACCTTCTTTTCTACCCAATGCACCACACCTGAGTGCCAGCAGGGACACGTGCAGCTCCACACAGATGTGACAGATTTGGCTGCTAAATTTATGTCAAGAAAAGTAGAATATGGATCTACAACCTATGGCAGAAAACAGCTTCCTTGCAAGGAATGAAATGACTACATGAACGTCAACCAGTGCATTTTAGTCAATGATCTTGACCTTGGTTATTGTAGCAGAGAGAAGTCAGAAAGAACCCAGTCTGTGACAGGTTGGCCATCCTCACTGCCCTCCCCTGTCTCCGCCAGACCTCTGCAGGCTCACTTGACCATTTGCTCATGTCACTTCAAGTGACACCTACAAGGACCTTCTCTCAGTTCTGGAAGTGTCTAGGCTTCTTTCTCCAGCAACCACCCCCATCTTTTCCCCATTTAGGACTTGGGGGACCCACCCGTTCCTCAGTCTGGCTCTCTCTGGCCTGGACAGGGCTCCAACCATGGGTTTGGAGGTCCAGCTTATGACCCAGGCCCAAGATAGCAAACACTAGGATGGGTTCAGCTAGAGACGAGTCTATTGCCCGTCCCCTCAGAGTGACCCTTGAGACTACGGTGGGGACCCCAGAAAGGAAGGCAGGGTTTCTGTTGGCCAGGAACTTTGGGAATTGGAGGCTCGCTAGGTTTTTCACATGGTGATCTTGGAGGTGAGCATGCCGCTGATGGAGAACCCACTGAATATATTGCCTAGCAGGGAAGAAAGCGCTGCCTTGCTCCAGCCTGAGCTTCCGGAGTGACCTTGAGAGGGATTAATATAAGACAAAGGAAGAGAGAAAACACACCAAGGGCAAGGCTGAGTTCCAGGGTCTGGGGCTCTGATCTCTTGTTTGCAGTGTGTGTGTCTCACGTTCAGGGCCCCTCTCCCCGTGCCGGAGAGCCTGGTGTCAAGGAGGGTCCAGAGGGCTCCATTTCTGCTGGGGGGCAGGTGACAGTCACCTGTACCCTCCTGGACCTGAGGATTTGATCGATATAAGACAGAACACAAGGAGCAAAGCACATGGATTTATTTAACAGAAGGAGCCTCATAAAGAAGTGAAGACTCAAAGAAGTGGCCAAACCTCAGTGCTTGAGTGGACAAGGAGGGGACTGTGGATGAGCCCTAAGCACAGGCTGGAGGAGGGCGAGTGCCCCTCTGACCAGGTCTGTCTGTGCCCCACCGTCGGCCCCTCCCCATCCTTCCTTCTCAGACATGGAGGACATCTTCCACCGGGGGTTGTATCTCTGCTTCTGGGAAGAAAAAAGAGAGGGTCAGAGGAACTCTCAGTCCCTGCTGCTTTTTCAAGTGCCTTTAGCCCAAAATAAATTTTGTGTCAAGACACATATTCTGAGGTGAGATATTCAGTTTCCTTCCCTGCAGAGGCACTGCCCTGCATGTGCAATGCTCACCAAGGCTTCCTGTTACAGGATGTTCATGGCTGTGGGCTTCCTCTGCTTTGTCTCCCCTTCCCATCCCTCTGTCTGTCTGTCCGTCCCTCCCTCCCCCCAGGAAAGTCATGTGAAGCCGGCGGCTCCTCAACCCAGCTTGTGCAGACACACTCAAGGAAAGCAACGGCCTTCCTTGTTCCTCACGCTGAGCGCCGACCACTCTGAAATGCAAGCCCATGTTCTCCACCATGAGGCGAGCAAACAGGACAAAGCACCCAAACATCTACACGGCTTTGTGCGTTTGTCAGCTGTTTTGTAGAAGTGCACAGACCCCATGGGGTATGGACCTCTAGATTGAAGCCAGATGTAAGACCAGGAGCTCGGAGGCTGGAGCAGCCTTCCTGGCAGAAGACGGAAAAATCACAATGGTCAATTCATCTTCAAAGCCTGGTTTCAGACTGACTCTAGAACACTTATGGGTAGCACCCCATGAACGGGTTCAGTGACCCATTTTAAATTCATCTGGGCGGGGACGCCTGGGTGGCTCAGTTGGTTAAGCGGCTGACTCTTGGTTTCGGCTCAGGTCCTGATCTCAGGGTCATGAGATCAAGCCCCACATTGGGCTGCGCGCTCAGCAGAGAGTCTGCTTGAGATTCTTTCTTTCTACCCCTTCCGCCACTTATGTACTCTCTCTCTCTCTCTCTCAAATAAATAAAGAAAATCTTTTTAAAAATTTCATCTGGGCGTCTCTCCTGGGTGGTTCCGCTACTGGCTGTCACCTCCTGTGCTTGTTCTCTGTGGAAAGAGAATCATCAGAAGTTAAAAGGAGGAGATGTTGAAGACCATCATCATCCACAGGAAATTTTCCTCCTGATATAATTCCTGGACCAAAGAGTATTTGCCAGAGTGCTTTGGAGGAGATCAAAACAGGTTCTTCTCTCCAGCATTTTGTGTGTTGACATATGCATCACAATTCCTATGTGATGAGATCTCAAACGTTTAGGACCGCAGATGAGAAGGCCGATTTTGCCTTTACTCATAGAATGCAATGGATTTATCTTCTCTTCCAAAACTGTAACATCTTTAAGGCAGGAGGTCCCTTAAACAGAAGTCCCCGCATGGTCAGAGATATGTGTGAAGGCGCAGCGAGGGGGCACTCTCGTGGGCTTGCCTGTGGTCACCCCGGGCATGCCATCCAGGCACCAGCCTCTCCTGCAAGATCCATGCACACACAACAGCATGGAGCTTATGAAACAAAATCACCTACTGAAAGAAGCTTGCACAGTGGAGCCTCAGGTTGATTAGCATGTGTGTGGTCCTGTGCTGGGCACCAGCTCCTTGAGGCGGGAGCAGTTCTGCTGCTTCCTGCAGCTTGGAGGTGACCTCCCATTTTACCGTCTTTGTTGCATGACGTTAATGAGGACTCATGTAGCCGCATTTAAATCACAAATGAATAGGTTCTGGCAGTGTTTGCTCTACTAGATCAGCATGTGCACCCCGAATTATTGCCTCTTGTGCAATGGCTTTGCAGTTTGATTACCCCTGCCTGGTCCAGCTTGGTGTTCCTTCAGGCTTGATGACAGAGGGTTCGGTTCTTAGCTTCCCAGCCCGGGTTCCCAGATCACCTTACCTGGAATGGTGTTATCGAAGCTTTTGGCATCTTTTACAAAATGCTTGATCCAGATGTCACGGGAATGTCAGATTTCTCTTCTTCTTTTACACACATGTTTGTTGGGAAGATCACTGTTATTTTTCAGGTGTGTTTTAACCAGAACTTTCATGCAATGACTGGGAGGATGACCATCTTTCAGTAGGCTGCCAGAGTTCAGGTATCTGTAAATACAGCTTCTGGGTTTCTTGCCCTCACTGAAGTGTGTCTTTCACATGCGACCCTGCCTCAGGTCCTACACACTATGTCCTGGGTTCACTGAGAAGAGAAATGTTTGCTGCTCTTGTTTCCCATCTCTTCAAAGCTACAGAAGCAGCAGAACATGGGGCTCTTGACCCTGCCCTCAGATGTGGGCTCAGGGAGGTGAGCCCTCAGCATCGGAGGGCACCACAGGGCAGCGAAGGTGTCAAAACAGTGAAGCAAGGGAACTGGGATGGCTTAGTGCCTTTGGCATCCCGTGTGAGCAACTCAGACTTCAGGCACAGGCAGCATACCCTGTCTAAGAAAACGAACCTGGGGAGCAACTAATCATAAGGAGCCAATGAGCCTTTCCTGAATAAGGCAACCGTGGAAGCTCTAGCCAATTAACCAATTTCTTTGCTTTGCTTCTGTGTCTTCTCTATAAAAACCTCTGCCCCAGACCCCACCAGGAGAGCATCCCCAACCACCTTCAGTTTTGGCATTTAAACTCTTCCAAGCTTAATGTGCCTCAGTTTACCTTTACAGGGGCAATAGCAAGCGTCCAGAGAGAACCTGTGCCCATGTTTGCTCATGGGAGACGGTTATTCTTCTGGCACCTTCTGGCTGCTCACCTGTAATTTAGAGACTCAGGGCCGGTGTCCACACTTGCTCCATGGAGTGTGTCACATGACTTCAGTGGAACGAGCTCTCTCAGTCTCTCTCCATGAATCGGGTCCATGCTAGGAGCCTCAGATCCAGTCTTGGCTTCCCTGAGCCTCTGGTCTTCATTTCCCACTGGGGACACAATTGCAGAACTGACTTTTGAGTATGTGTAGACCGCCTCTTTGTAGAATGTGTTCTTTTGAGCCCTGGGGATCCCTGGAAGGTCCCAGTCACACACCAAGATTCCTCTGAAGGTGGAGAACAAATCCTTAAGCATCTTGAATGCCTGGCACAGTGAAGCATGTGCTCAACACACACCTCCTGACAAATTAACATCCCTCTTTGAAAATCCTATTTAAAAAACTCTAGATTTATGATGGTAAACATGTATGATTGAGAAAAATAAATTTGTGTGTCCAGAGTTGTTGAATTCTCAAAACTTTTTATATATGGTGATAAACATGTACAATAGGAAAAAATAAATCCACGTGTCCAGATTTACTTGCTTATACCCATGTTAATGGCATCTGTCTTTCAGACTCTATGACTCTGATTTCAGTTCATTTCCACCTGCCTCTCTAGGGTTAACCTTCAGACCCCTTTCTGTGGTTTTCTTCCTCTGCCCACTCACTAAGTTTGCGTGCCTGCCAATCCTCCCCCGATCTTCGTCCCATCACAGTGAATACCACCAGGCCAATGCCATCCCCACCCGTAGCTTGAATTCCTACCTCTGTGCTGAAAAGCTCTTCCCCGACATCATCACCTGTCGTATCAGGCACCTAGAAATTGTCTTAAGAATCCCTCTATCTGCATGTGGGCATGTCAGTTTTAACCTGCTCTCTGTTTTGTAACCAGAGCAATATTTCTAAATTCAGATCTCAGCATGTCTCTTCTTGGATTCACAGCCGGGTGGAGATCCATACTGTTGTCAGCATGAAACCCAAATCACAGAGCGTGGATTACCTGGCCCTTCTGACCCACATCTAGGTCCCTCTCTCGACAGCCCTCTTAGCCACCATTGGCAATCTATGCTCTATTCATTCTAGATTGTTTTTATTTCTTTTCCTGGAATCTTCATGCTCTCTTTTACTATTGCACTTGGAATATTCCACCTTTTTTTCTAGGAACAATCTTTTCCTTTTAGATGACCTCTGGCTAGATTAGGTTCAAGCTAGACCTCTCCTCCTCCAGGGAACCTTCCAAGACCACCTATTTCCCCATCTCTCCAGTCTGGATTGGAGGCTTCTCTTATGTCCTGATGAAACAACAGGGGATTGTATTGACCTATTTATTTGTATGAACACCCCCTCACCCCATTTAACTTCTAAGGTTTTCAGACAAAGGACCACTGATACTTGCCCATTTTTCTATCTTCTGGAATGATCCTAAAGCCTGGATCTCAATAAATGTTTTGTTAAGATTGCAACACTAGAGATCGTGATTCAGGCTGCAATGGGGTCAAGGATATATATTTTATTTTAAACAATGTTTAAAGATAAATCTGCTTCCCAGCCAGATTTGGGAGACATTAACATAGCTGATGAAGGAGGGTAGTCTATACATAATACACAAAAAATTGAGGGCACGGAGAAGGTGTGTCCTCGATGGGTCTATGTAACATTCCCTGTACTTTGGAAGCAATGAAAGCACTTGCTTCCTTAGACTTTAAATCCAATAATTCAGACATGGTGAAGAAGTACTGTTTCTATTAAGTCCAAAATGTATTTATTAAACACTTTGTGTCAAGCACTGTGCCAGGAGGCAGAATGTATTCTGCTCTTTCAGGAAGCTTGGAAATTTGGTGGAATCAAGTCATTAGCACTTCCAGTGACATGGGACTTAATCAGGTTCTGTTTTGAATAATCTCTTCCATTCTCTCTGTATATCAGATGCCTTTCTCCACTTGTTAAAAGAGTAGTAAAACCCATTTTGCTGGGAATTCAAAGGAGATGCTTATTGTAGAGTTTGCAATTGCCCTTGCAAGATAAGCCATGGATATGTCCAAAGTAAAAGCAAACCCACCTTGCCTTGTCTTAGGTAAGTCCTCTGGAGGGGTAGGGGACTCAGTTCTGGAGAAGCTCACAGAAGGGGAGGACTTGGCTCTCAGGGCGAGACTTGGAGGGGGTGATAGGACTGGAGCTAACTTTTTTTTATTATGTTCAATTAGCTAACATATAATACATCATTAGTTTTTGATGTAGTGTTCAACGATTCATTAGTTGCATATAACACCCAGTGCTCATCACAACACATGCCCTCCCTAATACTACTTCTTATCCCATCCTCCCACCCCTCCCCCCTTCTGTAACCCTCAGTTTGTTTCCCAGAATCCAGAGTCTCTCATGGTTTGTCTCCCTCTCTGATTTCTCCCCATTCAGCTTTTTCTCCCTTCCCCTGTGGTCCTCTGCACTATTCCTTATGTTATACATATGAGTGAAACCAAATGATAATTGTCTTTTTCTGATTGACTTATTTCACTTAGCATAATCCCCTCCAGTTCCATCCATGTTGATGCAAATGGTGGGTATTCATCCTTTCCGATGGCTCAGTAATATTCCATTGTATATATGGACCACATCTTCTTTATCCATTCATCTGTTGAAGGGCATCTTGGCTCCTTCCACAGTTTGGCTATTGTGGACATTGTTGCTATAAACATCGGGGTGCAGGTGCCCCTTCTTTTCACTACATCTGTGTCTTTGGGGTAAATACCCAGTAGTGCAATTGTTGGGTAGTAGGGTAGCTCTATTTTTAATGTCTTAAGGAACCTCCATACTGTTTTCCAGAGTGGCTGCACCAGCTTGCATTCCCACCAATAGTGTAAGAAGGTTCCCCTTTCTCTGTATCCTCGCCAACATTTGTTGTTTCCTGACTTGTTGATTTTTGCCATTCTAACTGGTTTAAGGTGGTATCTCAGTGTGGTTTTGATTTGAATTTCACTGATGGCTAATGATGCTGAACATTTTTTCATGTGTCTGTTAGCCATTTGTATGTCTTTGGAGAAGTGTCTGTTCATGTCTTCTGCCCATTTATTGACTGGATTATTTGTTTTTTGGGTGTTGAGTTTGAGAAGTTCTTTATAGGTTTTGGATACCAGCCCTTTATCCATAATGTCATTTGCTAATATCTTCTTCCATTCCGTGGGTTGCCTCTTAGTTTTGTTGACTGTTTCTTTTGAATGAGGTTTGAGATTAGACCTGTCTAGGGAGGGATGAGAAAGTACAGAGAGGCACAGGGCATCATAGGAGGGGCAGCATGGATGTGTTTGGGCAACTGTATGCACACTAAGCCTGCGGCAGAGGAGGGCAAGGTGGGGTCTCAGTATGGACACATAGTGTGGTTACAGGTGTGGGAGGCCCAGAGGGCAGTAAAAGGTTCTGAGCAGGCTCTTTCAAAGAGAATGAGAAAGAGAACATCAAAAGGATTTAAACAAGTGGACAAATGTAAAGTTTCACTATATTATTGCAACTTTATTCGTTTGCTTCAAATTTCTTAGCAAAATATTGACTCTATCTTAAATTTCAATAAAAAAGTCACATACTAGAATAGCAACTTTCAAACTTCATTAGATGATAGAAATAGGCATTTTTGGAACATGTGGCTATTCAGCTGCTCACCTAGAAATTTGAGTTCAATTGGTTTGATGTGGAGCCCACCAAATGTAGATATTAAGTTTCTTGAGGTTGAGAATACATGCAACAGTGAATACCCAAGGAAATTTTATGATTGGCATTGCCAAAATTCAGGGCAAGCTTTCATTAGATCAAGAAAACATTCTCTTTCAAGCTAAGAAAGTTAGTCATCATTAACCTTAATGAAAGGTGATTTGCTATGAAGTTTAGTTTTAAAGCTAGGCAGACATCATCCATAGGGACATGAATTGGTATAAGTATTTGCAATAGGTGTTGGCCATTTGTGTGACTTCAGTACAAACATGAAGATCTGAAGATTGAGCTACAAGCTATACTAGCAAAAGAGTAAGTGTAACTATTGAGGCTGGTTTTGAATTATACCTGGACCAAAAAGCATTTCAAAACAGTAAGTCCTTTTTCTTTTCTTCTCTAACTTAAAATTTGGGCTGTATCCTTTCACATTTGGTAAAAAGTATGCTTTGGATCTTCAACTCAGAGCGCCAAGCTGTAGCTGAGAGCACATTTTTAGAACTGATTTATGGGCCCCAGAAGGCCACCTGAAGAAAGATCGCTGTGGTTTGCGATGTCCTATTTTTTTTTTTCCCTGAATTACTTTGTGTCTGATTGAGACAGTTAAAATTTTCAGCATGGGATTTTTGCATACAGATTGGGCACTGCTTTGAAACCTCTTCTCCAATGCATATTTCATGACTAGTATCCTCAAACCCCAAAACCTCTCTGGAAAAAAATATATTCTGTACCTTTGTGGTTTGTTTAATAAACTGGAGGTAGACAAATTAAAGGATCTGCCTCTTAACTTAATAAGAAATACTTTTAAAAACAACTCTTGGAATAATTGAAAATGGCATTGGACAACAACAACAAAACTACTAGAGGGGAAGAAGATTTAATTTTTAACTATGGACTTTTTAATGAGAACATTTTAGAAAGAATGACTTTAAAAGCTATAATGAGAAAAGTCAGCTCATTTAGGAGGATGTGGTAGGCCAACAGCTTTTTTTCTCTGGATGTCATGGATTGAGAAAATAGATGTAAAGTGAGTTTAGATGGCATCAGACGATGCCTTCACCTTAATTTCTGATGGAGGCACCAAGTGCCAATGGAGGAACCAAGTACCAAGGGAGGAATCAAGCCCTGATGGAAGAACCAAGTGCTAAGGGAGGAACCAAGCTCTGATGGAGGAACCAAACACTGATGGAAGAACCAAGGACTGATGGAGGAACCAAGCTCTGATTGGAGGAACCAAGCACCAATGAAGGAGCCAAGCAGCGATGGAGGAACCAAGCACTGGTGGAAGCACCAAGCACTGATAGAAGAACCAAACATTGATGGAGGAACCAAGCAGCGTTGGAGGAAACAAGCACTGATGGAAGCACCAAGCACTGATGGAGGAGCCAAGCACTGATGGAAGAACATGGGTGTGAGGACCCATCTCCACAGGTCAGGAATGGAAGAATTTCTAGTGTTGAGACATGAAAGCTCTTTTCTCAAACACCGATTCTCTGTTTCCTTGGTAGATAACTGACCCTTGTCTAGTAAATCTGAGGATCTACAATCCCAGTGAACCCTCTCCCATAGGACTTGTTGTCTACCTATCTACCTTCAAGGACATGCAGATGGAAAAGTCTTGCTGCAGGTGTCATCTTTCCAACTTCTGTTCTCTGAGTGACACCACCAGTTTCTCTCTCCAGACCCAAAGAATCCGTGAAGCATCTCTCCCTCACTTTGCCATATTCACTCAACCACCAGTACCTGGACCCTCATGAGACTCCCAGATGCACGGTATTTTTTCTCCACTGCCAGTGTGGCCTCTGTTGTCACTGACCTCCTTCCATTCCTGGTCTCCTAAGCACTGTTCTGCTCAGAATTCTGCAAACCTGAAGTGATTCTCTTCATTATAGACAGAATGGCATTTCTAAATTTCAAGTTCAATGTAACCCTTCTGTGCTTAAAACCCTCCAGGGGGCGCCTGGGTGGCTCAGTTGGTTAAGTGACTGCCTTCAGCTCAGGTCATGATCCCAGGGTCCTGGGATCGAGTCCCGCATCGGGCTCCCTGCTCTGCGGGGAGCCTGCTTCTCCTTCTCCCTCTCCCACTCCCCCTGCTTGTGTTCCCTCTCTCGCTGTGTCTCTGTCAAATAAATAAATAAAATCTTAAAAAAAAAAAAATAAAACCCTCCAGGGCCCTTCACCCAGCAGATGGGAGGCGGGTCTCCTGCTCACGGCTCTCCGTACCCTGCAGCATCTCCCCGCTCCACTTTCTTTTTCAAGGTCATCTTTCTCCACCTTGCACATTCTGTATTAGCTGCATTTAACTGGTGGTTTCTTCAATTTACTTTGCTCTGTTTTATGGTAAGATCTTTGCATCTTCCATTTTTGTGTCATATGAGATTTGCCTTTCTTTTCCTCTGGGCAACTCCTCCTCATCCTTCAGAGTTCAACTCAAACACAGCACCTCCAGGAAATCTTTCTCACTTGGGTTCAGCATCCCCCTAGCAGCTTGCATGCTGTTACCATAACCAGCATGATCTGCACAGATTGTTCACTCTTGAGGTGAGAGATATAATTCATCTTACATCCTCATTGCAACCAAGGTTCATCCAACAAGGCTATGGAAAATTTACCCTTCCAGCTTCCCCTTATCACACCTTGCTGGTATGGAGCCAGGTGCCTCTCATGTAAGATTCTGAATGAGGATACCTGTAAGTAGGTTAATTGCTCCTGTGGCTTTACTCTGTTACTATGTTTTGAGTATATCTTCTTTTACTTTTTTCCTTTTGGAATTCCTAGGACATTGTGGGTTTGATTAAAAATGTTTCTGGGCTGTATTTATATGTGCATGACTTCACGCTTTCAGGTTCATACAGTGATTGCTTAGTATGCAGACATGGACCAAATATCAATCATCTTAAAAACCTTGGCTTATTCAAAGCAGTAGTATTCACAGTAGCTAACATGTGAAGCAACCCAGGTGTCCATCAACAGATGAATGAATAGATCAGCAAAATGTAATAGAACTTATATAGCAGAACATTATTCAGTCCTAAAAAGGAGGGACATTTTGACACCTGCTACCTCTGGGAGATTTCTTACAGACAAACTTTGAGGACATTATGCTGAGTGAAAAAAGCCAGTCACCAAAGGATAAATACCGCTTTATTCCATTTATATGAGGTCCCTGGTTTAGTCAAATTCACAGAGACAGAAAGTAAAATTGCTAGAGCTGGGGAAGGAGAATTAGGGTTAGTGTTTAATGGGTACAGAGTGTCAGGTTTGCAAGATGAAGAGGTGTGTGACAGGTGGTGGTGATGGTCTCACAACACTGTGAACATGCTTAATGCCCCTGAACGGGACACTTAGAAATGGTTAAGATGTAAATTTTATGTTATGCATATTTTACTACAATAAACAAACAAACAAACAAACAAACCCTGCTGTGAGCTCTTCTGGATCTGCTTTGGCACATTCATTTGTGGCCAGGTCACAAGGAACATCTCCACTGGAGGGTGGAGAGGACCAGTTTTATTAAGAAGAGTGCAAATGCTCTGGTTTCCACAGGCCTTTTGCAACATACCCAATTATTGACTTGAGAGTTGGCCATTGTTGGGAAGGCTTTCTCTGCTTTAATTTACTGGACAATTTTTAAAGATATATTTATTTGTTTGAGAGAGAGAAATCTAGCACACAAGCAGGGGGAGAGGCAGAGGGAGAGGGAGAGAGAGAATCTCAAGCAGACTCCTTGCTGAGCACAGAGCCTGATGTGGGGCTCGATCTCACAACCCTGAGTTGATGACCTGAGCTGAAACCTAGACTTGGCCGCTTAACTGACTGAGCCACCCAGGCGTCCCTGTCTTTGGATAATTCTGAAAGGGGCATTGCCCTCAGCATCTTCTAATCCAGTGTTCTGTTTTCTGGGAGATTTCTACATTAGGAGATAGGAGAACTTGACATTTCTCTTAGCCAGAAGCTGCCTTTCCAGCTTGGGCAATGCAAACATGACATGTGATTGCGTTCCCTCAACCCATCAGAACTCAGATATGTTGTCCCAACTCCTGAGTCCATAGCATTTTTGCATGAAGTTTTCTGTTCACTGATCTATCTCTGAATTCTTCTGTGAAAACATACATGAATTCTGGGGAATCTGAAAAATGTGACCACATAAAACTAACCCTAGGATTGAATTTGAAGTATATATATAGTGCTGATCTTAAAAAATTGTTAAGAAAACCCCAATTGTTAATGATGCTTTTCCAAAACTCAAGAACATATCTAATGAAAATGTAACTTGAAATAAATTGAAAGGAACACATTTTACTCCAGGAGTAATGGGACCATGTGTTGGGTTTAGGAGATTAGAGTGGAACTGAGTTATATTTCGTAAGGAATCTGACAAAAGAGATACATTAGTGCTGAGAAGAAAGATAAAAATCAATAGATATTCCTTGTGCAGTTTAACAAATGAAGTCAGCCTGCAAGTATTAAGCAGACAGAATGCAAATTCCATTCAATGTGCTCCCTTGGGTTTCATTTTAAAGGAAACACAGAATTGAATGATCTGAGGTGTAAAGCATTGATTGACATGCTCAATTATTACAAAATAGAAATGTTAGTGACATTAAGTGATATAATTGGGAAATTTTTATTAGAAATATTTCTGAAAAACCAAAACATTAATTTCTAGAGATTTTCCATAAGCCTCTTCTATATGTAACTTTAATCCTTTGTGCCATCGGATGTCGTGCTTTCTTTAGAGCCCATCTTCCATAGGTGTGTCCTGAAGGACCACAGGGGTGTCAGTCACCACCTTCTCTTCCAAAGCATTGCCTGGAAAATCAGGACTATTTTATAAGAATTTCAAGTGACTTCTTCAAGAAGGAGACACTTAGCTTATGAAATTAGTTTAGAGGTGGCCTCTCTGGTTCTTTGAAGAATATTGCATCGTAAGGTTTAACCTGACCAGATGTTCTTAAAAGTTTCTGAAGTCCCGGGTCACTGAGAAGGTCATTGGGAAGGTCAATGGGAAATGTTCCTCTTCCTACCCATGTACCATCCCATCCAAAGTTAACATCTCTTTTGAAGCTTTTATTTTGAATTTTGTGATTTAAAATTTTATTTCTATGGGAGCACCTGGGTGGCTTAGTTGGTTAAGCATTAAGCATTTGACTCTTGGTTTTGGCTCAGGTCATGATCTCAGGGTCCTGGGATTGAGCCCTGTGTTGGGCTCCATGCACAGCAGGGAGTCTGCTTGAGATTCTCTCTCTCCCCCTGCTCTCTCTCTCTCTCCCTAAAATAAATAAATAAATCTTTAAAAAAATAAAATTTTATTTCTATGAAATAAACCTTAGAATCTCTTTCTTGTCAGTTTATTCAATACAATGATCGTTCTAAGATGTGGAACTCAAAGCACATTTTAAAACATTGCTATATTACTAAAAACCATAGAACTCCCTTGCATTTTGCCTAGACACAAAACTCTTCCTATGCTTAATGTTCATGTTTTTATTTGGTTTCCCAAATTCCTCAGTTTCTTTAAAATTCTTAAGATGATCTTTCCTTCCTGGTAGAGCCAGCTTCACTGAGATTCAAGGACACATTATCAGAACATGAACAGTGTATTCTACAGAAACGTATTAGTAACTACTTATTTGTGATAGTATGTCAACAAATTTTATATTTTGCCCTCAGGATCTTCCTCAACTTTTTTTTATGAAATGGGAAGATCTTAATGTCACAAGAAGATTAAAGATACACTTAAACCATCTTGAAGGCTGGTAGAGGTAGCGAGGCCAGTAACACTCACCAAAGTTGAGTATCTCATTTTTAAGTTTTGACATTATCTGAGGAACTTAGCTAATACGACGAGTTTCAACATGTCTCAGCAGTACTAATTCCTTCAGTTCACTATGATCTTCCCACTATTTGGGCGGATTATCTTGGTCTAGGAAGCCTTAACATGTGTTGTCACACAAAGGTTTTTGTTTGTTTGTTTGTTTTTTTGTAATGATACAATTTAAATAATTACCTTTTTTTCTTCCTCAGTTTCAATGTTTCTACCATTCACTTCTGAACTCCTTGAAAACACATTAACTTATTTGCTTTATCTGCACATCACAATGATGAATGTATTTGTCAAGTGAGCTAATGAGGACCAAGTTTAGATACCAAGGTAGGATTTGGGTTTTTTTTTTTTTTTTTTAAATATAGCAATAGAAAGTGTAATATTGGGACACTCTAATGAAAGAGCAGCAAGAATAATAGAATTTCACCTTAGGATTCAGCTGTGTCCAGAGTTTATGTGTTTACGTCCATTGTAAATGTGCCTTGTTTATGAACTGAATGTCAGAGTGTCATGCATTTGGTAGAGAAACCCCATTCCAGTGATTTACAGAGTGTCTTACTCTTGTGAGAAATCGAGGCATACAGAGAGAGTCGACACAGAGTCCTTGTCCTGAAAGGGTGACAGAGTAATATTGGAACAAATAATTATATTAACACACTTACTTCAACATCAAAAGCAATCAGGAAATGTCCCTTGGAATTGAAAAGAAAATGACATAAAATAACAGATAACACAACTGAATGTTATATATTTTATTCGAAGTCATGCAGACCACATGCAGGTTCAGAAGAGATTAAAATGCAGAGGCGTTATGTCAGACTTCATAAAAATATGTGCACAGATGACCTTCGCAACATTCATCTGAAAAACGTCACCTACATAACAAACCCACAAAGAAGGATCTTCCTAAATTCATTCCAAATCTGTTGCAATGTCTTTGAAAATCTACTTTTTATGAAAGTTAAGACTGTGTATGATAATGCTATTTTACCCTACATTAAATTGTGATATTCCCTAAAGCAAAGTTTTCAAAACACTCAAGTGTCCCATTTCTGGTCTTAAAATATGAAGAAAATTTTAGGTTCTATGTTTATGTATTTTGGAAGAGAGCAAAAATAAAAATTTCAAGTATCTTTATTTTCATGGTGATTTAAAAGAAGAATATATACACCATAATTTGTGTGGGGAAAAAAATCACAAATATGGAGAAAAAAATGCCATCTGATAACTTGATAGAATATCTCATTATCTTAAACTCTGTTTTCTTAATTTTCAAGTATATATTTATTTCATGTTTCCATTAGGTGGCACTGTGACGATATTGATGGAGGGAGAAATCCTTTCTTTCATAGCAAATGCAAATTGCTTTTGTTTTTCTTTTAATTTTATTATGTTATGTTAGTCACCATACAATACATCATTAGTTTTTGATGTAGTGTTCCATTATTCATTGTTTGCATATAACACCCAGTGCTCCATGCAGTACGTGCCCTCCTTAATACCCATCACCCGGCTAACCAATCCCCCCTCCCCCCTCCCCTCTAAAACCCTGTTTGTTTCTCAGGTCCATAGTCTCTCATGGTTCATCTCTCCCTCCAATTCCCCCCGCCCATTTTTCCCTTCCTTCTCTTAATGTCCTCCATGTTATTCCTTATGTTCCACAAATAAGTGAAACCATATGATAATTGACTTTCTCTGCTTGATTTATTTCACTTAGCATAATCTCCTCCAGTCCCATCCATGTTGATGTAAAACTGGGGTATTCATCCTTTCTGATGGCTGAGAAATATTCCATTGTCTATATGGACCACATCTTCTTTATCCATCTGTTGAAGGGCATCTTGGCTCTTTCCACAGTTTGGCTATTGCGGACATTGCTGCTATGAACATTGGGGTGCATATGGCCCTTCTTTTCACTATATCTATGTCTTTGGGGTAAATACCCAGGAGTGCAATTGCTGGGTCATAGGGGAGCTCTATTTTTAAATTTTTGAGGAAACTCCACACTGTTTTCCAAAGTGGTTGTACCAACTTGCATTCTCACCAACAGTGTAAGAAGGTTCCCCTTTCTCCACAACCTCTCCAACATTTGTTGTTTCTTTCCCTGTCCATTTTTGCCATTCTAACTGGTGTAAGTTGGTATCTCAGTGTGGTTTTGATTTGGATTTCCCTGATGGCTAATGATGATGAACATTTTTTCATGTGTCTGTTAGCCATTTGTATGTCTTCTTCAGAGAAGTGTCTGTTCATCTCTTCTGCCCACTTTTTGACTTGATTATTTGTTTTTTGGGTGTTGAGTTTGAGAAGTTTTTTATATATTTTGGATACCAGCCCTTTATCTGTAGTGTCATTTGCAAATATCTTCTCCCGTTCTGTGGGTTGCCTCTTTGTTTTGTTGACTGTTTCCTTTGCTGTGCAGAGCTTTTTATCTTGATGAAGTCCCAAAAGTTCATTTTTGCTTTTGTTTCACTAGCTTTTGGAGATGTATCTTGAAAGAAGTTGCTGTGGCCTATGTCAAAGAGGTTACTGCCTATGTTCTCCTCTAGGATTTTGATGGATTCCTGTCTCACATTGAGGTCTTTCATCCACTTTGAGTTTATCTTTGTGAGTGGTGTTAGAGAATGGTCGAGTTTCATTCTTCTGCATGTGGCTGTCCAATTTTCCCAGCACCATTTATTGAAGAGACTGTCTTTTTTCCATTGCATGTTTTTTCCTGCTTTGTCGAAGATTATTTGACCATAGAGTTGAAGGTCCATATCTGGGTTCTCTATTCTGTTCCATTGGTCTGTATGTCTGTTTTTGTGCCAGTACCCATGCTGTCTTGGTGATCACTGCTTTGTAATATAGCTTGAAATCGGGCAACGTGATGCCCCCAGCTTTGTTTTTCTTTTTCAACATTTCCTTGGCGATTCGGGGTCTTTTCTGATTCCATACAAATTTTAGGATTGTTTGTTCCAGCACTTTGAAAAATGCATTGGAATTTTGATCGGGATGGCATTGAAGGTATAGATTGCTCTGGGTAGCATAGACATTTTAACAATATTTATTCTTCCCATCCATGAGCATGGAATATTTTTCCATCTTTTTGTGTCTTCTTCAATTTCTTTCATGAGTGTTTTGTAGTTCCTAGAGTATAGATCCTTTACCTCTTTGGTTAGGTTTATTCCGAGGTATCTTATGGTTTTTGGTGCTATTGTAAATGGAATCGTTTTTTTAATTTCTCTTTCTACAGTTGCATTGTTAGTGTATAAGAAAGCAACATTTCTGTGCATTGATTTTGTATCCTGCACATTACTGAATTGCTGTATGAGTTCTAGTAATTTGGGGGTGGAGTCTTTTGGGTTTTCCACATAAAGTACCATGTCATCTGCAAAAAGAGAGAGTTTGACTTCTTCTTTGCCAATTTGATTACCTTTTATTTCTTTTTGTTGTCTGATTGCTGTTGCTAGGACTTCTAGTACTATGTTGAACAACAGTGGTGAGAGTGGGCACCCTTGACGTGTTCCTGATCTTAAGGGAAAGGCTCTCAGCTTTTCCCCATTGAGGATGATATTCACTGTGGGTTTTTCATAGATGGATTTTATGAGCTTGAGGAATGTTCCCTCTATCCCTATACTCTCGAGAGTTTTAATCAGGAAAGGATGCTGTATTTTGTCAAATGCTTTCTCTGCATCAATTGAGAGGACCATATGGTTCTTCTCTCTCCTCTTATTACTGTGTTCTATCACATTGATTGATTTGTGACTGTTGAACCACCCTTGCATCCCGGGGATAAATCCCACTTGGTCATGGGGGTTGATCCTTTTAATGTATTGTTGGATCCTATTAGCTAGGATTTTGTTGAGGATTTTGGAATCCATATTCATCAGGGATATCAGTCTGAAATTCTCCTTTTTGATGGGGTCTTTGCCTGGTTTGGGGATTAAGGTAATGCTGGCCTCATAGAATGAGTTTGGAAGTTTTCCTTCTGTTTCTATTTTTGAAACAGCTTCAGTAGAATAGGTATTATTTCTTCTTTGAATGTTTGATAGAATTCCCCAGGGAGTCCATCAGGCCCTGGACTCTTGTTTTTTGGGAGGTTTTTGATCACTGCTTCAATCTCGTTACTGGTTATTGGCCAATTCAGGTTGTCAATTTCTTCCTGTTTCAGTCTTGGCAGCTTATAGGTTTCCAGGAAGGCATCCATTTTATCCAGACTACTCAGTTTATTGGCATATAGTTGTTGATAATAATTTCTAATAATTGTTTCTATTTCCTTGGTGTTAGTCATGATCTCTCCCCTTTCATTCATAATTTTATTAATTTGGGTCCTTTCTGTCTTCTTTTGGATAAGTCTGGCCAGTGGTTTATCAATCTTATTAATTCTTTCAAAGAACCAACTTCTAGTTTCATTGATATGATCTACTGTGTTTCTGGTTTCTTTTTTTTTTTTTTAAAGATTTTATTTATTTATTTGAGACAGAGAGAATGACAGAAACAGAGAGCACATGAGAGGGGGGAGGGTCAGAGGGAGAAGCAGGCTCCCTGCCGAGCAGGGAGCCCAGTGCGGGACTCGATCCCGGGACTCCAGGATCATGACCTGAGCCGAAGGCAGTCGCTTAACCAACTGAGCCACCCAGGTGCCCGTGTTTCTGGTTTCTAATTCATTGATTTCTGCTCTAATTTTAATTATTTCTCTTCTAATGCATGGCTTAGGCATCGTTTGTTGCTTTTTCTCTGGTTCTTTAAGGTGTAGAGTTAGTTGGTGAATTCGGGATTTTTCTATTTTTTTGAGTGAGGCTTGGATGGCTATGTATTTCCCCCTTAGGACCGCCTTTGCAGTATCCCATAGGTTTTGGACCAATGTGTTTTCGTTCTCATTGATTTCCATGAATTGTTTAAGTTCTTCTTTGATTTCCTGGTTGACCCAAACATTCTTGAGCAGAGTGGTCTTTAGCTTCCAAGTGTTTGAAGTTCTGCCAAATTTTTTCTTGTGATTGAGTTCCAGTTTTAGAGCATTGTGGTCTGAGAATATGCAGGGAATAATCTCAATCTTTTGGTATCGGTTGAGACCTGATTTGTGACCCAGTATATGGTCTATTCTGGAGAAAGTTCCATGTGCGCTCGAGAAGAATGAGTATTCTGTTGTTTTAAGGTGGAATGTTCTGTTAATATCTATGAGGTCCATCTGGTCCAATGTATCATTCAAAGCTCTTGTTTCCTTGTTGATTTTCTGCTTAGATGATCTGTCCATTGCTGAAAGTGGAGTATTGAGGTCTCCTACAATTAACATATTGTTATCAATATGACTCTTTATTTTGGTTAACAGTTGGCTTATGTAGATGGCTGCTCCCATGTTGGGGGCGTAGATATTTACAATTGTTAGATCTTCTTGTTGGATAGACCCTTTAAGAATGATATAGTGTGGGGCACCTGGGTGGCTCAGTTGGTTAAGTGACTGCCTTCAGCTCAGGTCATGATCCTGGAGTCCCTGGATCGAGTCCCGCATCAGGCTCCCTGCTCGGCGGGGTGCCTGCTTCTCCCTCTGACCCTCCCCCCTCTCATGTGCTCTCTCTCTCTCTCATTCTCTCTGTCTCAAATAAATAAATAAAATCTTAAAAAAAAAAGAATGATATAGTGTCCTTCTGTGTCTCTTATTATAGACTTCAGTTTAAAATCTAATTTGTCTGATATAAGAATTGCTACCCCAGCTTTCTTTTGAGGTCTGCTGGCATGGAAGATAGATCTCCATCCCTTCACTTTCAGTCTGGATGTATCTTTAGGTTCAAAATGAGTCTCTTGTAGACAGCATATGGATGGGTCCTGTCATTTTATCCATTCTGCAACCCTGTGCCGTTTTATGGGAGCGTTTAGGCCATTCATGTTGAGAGTGATTATTGAAAGATAGGAATTAATTGTCATCATGTTGCCTGTGAAGACGTTGTTTTTATAGATTGTCCCTGTAAATTTCTGTTGTAGATCACTCTTAGGGTCTTTCTCCTTTTATAGAACCCCCCTTAATATTTCTTGCTGGGCCGGCTTAGTGGTCACATATTCTTTCAACTTCTGCCGGTCGTGGAAGCTCTGCATCTCTTCATCCATTCTAAATGAAAGCCTTGCCAGATAAAGTATTCTTGGCTGCATGTTCTTCTCACTTAGTACCCTGAATATGTCTTGCCAGGCCTTTCTGGCTTGCCAGGTCTCTGTGGATAGGTCTGACATTATTCTGATGTTCCTCCCTCTGTACGTAAGGAATCTCTTCCCCCTAACTGTCCTTAAGATGGTTTCCTTGGTTCTAAGATTTGCAAGTTTTACTATTACATGCTGGGGTGTTGGCCTGTTTTCCTTGATCTTAGGAGGGGTCCTCTCTGCCTCTAGGACTCGAATGTTTGTTTCATTCCCCAGATTAGGGAAGTTCTCAGCTACGATTTGCTCAAATACACCTTCTAGCCCTCTCTCTCCACTCCCTCCGGGATTCCAATGATTCTGACATTGGAATGCCTCATGGTGTCACTTATTTCTCTGATTCTATTTTCATGGATTCTGAGTTGTTTTTCCCTGGCTTCCTCTTTTCCCTTTTTATCTATTATACTGTCTTCCAGATTGCTTATTCTCTCTTCTGTCTCAGTTACACTAGCTGTTAGATTATCTAGATTGGATTGGATCTCATTGATAGCATTTTTAAGTTCTGCCAATTCCCCTTTTATTTCTGCCCTTAGAGACTCTATGTTGCCATTAATTGATTTCTCCATTCTAGCCATTGTCTTCACAATTGCTAGCCTGAATTACATCTCTGACATCTTGGTTATATCTGCATCCATTTGTAAATCTGCAGCGTAAGTCATAATCTCTGAGTCTTTTCTGTTTTGGGGGCTTATCCTCCTAGTCATTCTGTTGATGGGTGTTTGAGGGAATGTATAGAGTCCAAATTACTGACCAGAACCCAAGCAAGATGCACCTGTTTTCTTGGGACCTTAGGGTTGCTGGCCTCTTGTTTCCCAGCCTGTCTTCTGCGGGAGGGGCCTGCTGCGCTGTTACTCAGGCAACCCTGTTTGGGCGGAGTTGCCCTGCACCCCTGTGGCGGGGGATGGGCTCAGTGGGAATCAGTCTTTGGGGCTTTTGCTCTCTGGCGCCTTTCCCTGGCGGCTTTCCGCGTCTCTTCCGCGAGTCAGAGCAGAAGAGACCGTTTCCAACCCTCTGCCTCAGAGCAGAGAGACCGCAGTCTGTTCTTCAATGAGCTCTCCAGGCCACACCATCTCTGTTTCTGTCCGTGCTGCTATAAACTGCAGCGTCCTGGGTTGTGCGCCCCTCTGCAGCGCCCCCAGTCCTGCCTCCAGGTCGGGGCACATCTCTGCCCTTTGTGCTTCTAAAACCGCCAGCCGCTCCCAGTTCACACGTGTGACCCGCCGGTCTGGGTTTCCGCCCCGGGGGCTGCCCAAAAGTCCTTTCCCCGCCGCTACTGGTCTGCGAGTCTGTGCCCGTCCGCAGCGCGCAAGGCTGTCACTCATCAGCGGTGTAGGATCCCCACGGCCAGGCACCCTCCGCTGCCGTTTATCCTCCGATATCTGTCCGCAGAATCAGGGCTCCCCACTTCGTACCTCAAAACCAACTGCCTGCGATATTCTGTTTGTAGAGATCCAGACCTTCTTACATCTCAGGCTGGTTTCGTGGGTGCTCAGAGTGGTCTGGTAGATATCCAGCTCAATTCCGGGGACCAGTTGAAATAGGGTCCCCTACTCCTCTGCCATCTTTCCCCCCTCCGCTAATTGCTTTTGTAATTCTGACTTTATTTCACTAGCTTTCAAACCCCTGTTATATAAGGGATTTCAGTCATTATACAGCTAGAGGTGCCACAGAAGTAGATGTCAGTCTTCAGTCTGAGGCTCATGATCCAAAGGTCAAGAATCACAGAAGCAGTGGGAATGGACTGTGCCAGGTCCGCGTTGCCTCCGCAAGTCTGAGACGTTCAGACTCTGCTCTGGAAAAGATATTCCCATAGGGAGCACACAAAAGAAGGCGGTCAGACAGGAAACAGAGCTTTACTGGAGTCCTGGGGGAGGATGGAGGGCTTTGTTTTCTAGAATACGCACTGGCAGATGCACCTGCTGTCTCACTGAAGGTTTGGTCTGCCGGTTGGGACACGTTGCAGTGAACGGACTGCAGCATCCCTGAACAACCTTTGCTGGCCAGTCAAGATGGGATGCTCAGGGCAGTGTGAATGGTGTATCTGCAGAAAGACAGACAGACAGACCCAGCCTCTTTGTCTGGGTGCCGTTGGGGCACGTGTTTGTATCAGGACACATCCAGGCAGGGCTGGGAACCTCCTTCCCTCCAAAGTGTCTCGTGTGGCAAAAATGAAAGAACAGCTGGTCAAAGAGTTTGAGATCATTAGGGACACACCTTCACACAGAAGCACACGGTAATTGACTACGCAGATAACACATCTCAAAAACATAGGTGTTCTCACCACACAAACACAGCGTGACTCTGGCAGGTGGTAGATGTGTTAATTAACTTGATTGTGGTGATCATTTCATGTTGAATATGTATATTAAATCATCATCTTGTTGCACACATTACAAAAACAAACCAATACATGACGTTAAACCAAAATAAATGTACAATTTTTGTCAATCAAACCTCAGTAAAGTTGGAAATCATTTAAGAAAATAATAGAGCATCAGCTTTGGCTTGTTATGCCTTGGAATATTGGTAAGAACATGATTAATATACTCTGTTATATATGATTTTAGGTATAGAAAAAGTGTTATTTTGGTGATAGATGTAAATTTATAAAAATGGCCAAATTAAAGATAAAAACTTGGATTTCAGATCATCATAAATACTACCCATAAAAGCCTCAAATGGCTGAAGTGTATTTTTAAGAATGGTTCCCATTTTTGTGCATATGAAACGATTTTTGATTAGATGTCTCTTTGGCACTTATTGAAATTATCTTAAACATATGGTTAAATATAATGTTTTATAGTAGGAAACTTATTAAAATAGTTTATGATAGTGTTCAGGTCTGAAAAAAAAAACATAAAAAGAATAGAGTTTAAGTCTCTAGTAGATACAAATACTATGAATAATCTCGCGTTCCTCCTAGCCACTGTCACCTGAAAGCTCAAGTATCATTTTTACTGTATTTGGTGCCCTTTGGAGAGCGCTGATCTCTCTGGACCATGAAACCACAAGGATGCTCAGGGTCACCCATGGCCGCCTCTGTGTTCATTCCTTTCAGACTGTGTTGGACATGAGGTAGGGTTCCCCAGATCCCAGTGAACATACACCGAGGTAATATGAACCCAGGGTACAAGTTAGGAATAGGTTAAACCAAAAAGCCCCATTTGGATCCAGATCCATTTTGGGAATTCTGAGTGACCTTCTCCATAAGCATAGAGTGAGTGGGTCTCTAGGAGAGAGGTGTCAGCGCGCACCCATCACGCTGGGTGGGGACCTCATTGCAAGCTCAGCAGCGACCGGGCAGATAGTCACTCCTTCTCCTCATGGACCTCTTCATAGACTCGGGTTTGGGTGACACAGGGAAGGCTGTGTACAGCTCTAATAGTGATTTGCTGTCCCAGTGATCCGTTCACAGATGTACCACTACACAGAGATTCTGAGAAATGGAGGGCCTACAGATGGACTGGGCTCTCATGGGATTTTCCTTCTGTTCATGTAGTAGCCAAAAGAGCGTAGAAGTGCACAGCCTGGCACCCTAGCTCCAGATGGATTGACTTAGAATCCAGATTTTCATAAGATCCCCAGGCCATGCACGGCCACATTGCAGTTTGAGAAGCCCCATCCTGGTGTACATTATCTGGGACTGTAAGTGCAGCCTAACTAATCACTCAGAATCTGACTCTCACATTTGCCCATTATCCACAGCCATTATCCACAAGCCTTCCTTGATTCTGTGTGACTGCGGGACATTGGCTGTTTTGCTGCGCCTTCACCATCCAACCAGAAATGAAAGAGGTAGAGGAAGGGCATGAGATGCATTTGATTGATTCATTTTATGATTTCCTTCAAAGTTCTTGAGAAGTGCTTGATGAGTGGAATGCTGGGCACATGTGGGATGCATTGGTGGGTGGGCTGTGTAGCCCCCCAGTCTGAGTCTGATGTCATTAGGGCTGCTAATTGGCTCTGCAGAGAGAGAGAAGCCCAGCATTTTTGGAGTGTGGGAAGCTACCCTAATAACCTCACAATTAATGGTTGGAATAATGAACTGTTCGCTCTTTCATTTGTCTTTTCTCCAACAAATCAGATAAATACTTTTGTTGTGAATGCTTCTATCGAACGAGCTTCGGACTGAACTCTCAGAATCAGCCATTGCCCCCTAAACAGTAATATTTCTGAAAGTCTTGAAAATCTCTTTAATTAGAGAATTTAAATGAGAGCCTTGTCATGGATTCTCTTTCCCTCCTTCCACCCTCATTCCTATTAGTGTGTGAAAAATGGAAAGGATTCTCAAAAGTA
This sequence comes from Mirounga leonina, assembly GCF_011800145.1. Taxonomy (NCBI): domain Eukaryota; kingdom Metazoa; phylum Chordata; class Mammalia; order Carnivora; family Phocidae; genus Mirounga; species Mirounga leonina. The sequence goes on along the minus strand of NW_023270320.1, from coordinate 39,569,763 downwards.
GTGCAGGAGAAAATCTTGCAAACGCTATCTTCATGTTAGGAGGGGAAGAAGGGTCAGGGCATGAGGCAGCACCCCATCTCTGTCACCACAACATGGAGGCAGTCAGGCTTCTCAGGGGTGCGCTCAGCCTGTGGACACAAAGCCATGTAGAAATTTATCTCCCTGCTCTGGCTCAGCTCTCTGACCCCCATTCCTGCTCCTTGGGTCTCCAGCATCTTGTTGCTGTCTTTAATTCTGCTTCTCCGACTCCCCACTTCGCTCTCCCTCCTCATCCCCTTTAACACCCTTCCCTCTGGCCTCAAACTTGACATTACCTGAAACCCATGGGGTAGATGTTCTAGCTTGTCTCTCCCTGGCAGGTTAGAATGATAATCACGACAGGTAAGTGAGGATGGTGATCAATGCATATAAATTCAAATGAATACAATTTAGGAAGGGGAGTCTCCCAAGTGGAGATTGGAGTCTACACATTCAGACTTAAGTCTCCTACCTGCCTTTCCCCATCTTACAACCTAGAAACAAACAAACCAACCCTCTCTCTACAGCAGGATAACAGAAAGGAAGACACCCTATTTATTAAAGATAACAATCTATCTGTTTGCTCTTTTTATTTTTCTTTAAATTTGGATCCAGAAAAAAAAATACATACATTGGATAATGTGCTTCTGAAATAGGATAGATATTTTTCTCTGTGTCTTGTCACATACGTCTTCTCAAACATCCCTACATTGTCTAAACTTCCAGTGCCTAACACTCAGTCTGCAACAATATTGAAGACCCTGCTCTGTGTGCAAAGTTGTCTATCTTTAACATAAAGAAAATAAACAGTCTTTTGTGATGCTTTTCTGGATCTCAAAAGTGCCCATTATTTTGACTCTTCTGATGCCATTATCAGCTGCACAATGTAGAAGCAACTTTCTAAACAAAATCCAGCTACTGGAGATGTATTATTCTTTACTTTCACACCTCTCTTTGTTAGCTACATTATATCTGATAGCAAATTCATCTTTTGGCCCTTTGTTCAAAGAGCGATGAAGAACGTCCTACTCCAGGTGATAATAACGGTAATTATCAGTTATGCCGAGCTTCGCATCACCAAAGCCTTTACAGTCATCAGTTAGCTAATTCTGACAACATCCCTAGGAGGGGCCCACCTTGCTCCTCTTGATAACATTATAATGCTCGACCATTATGTGCTGAACTTTGACTCTGCTGTGAGAAGAACTGGTTTGATGATTGAATTTAAATGCTGGTATAATTTTCATGCATCCCAGCGGATGCTGCCGTGAGTACACCTTTCTAAAATAAAAAGGAGAAATCCAAATTTCTCAGTGATTTTTATATATTTCTGTATCTCCACAACCAAACGAATCTGTCTCATTTCTCCTGCATGCGTGCATAGTTTGTGCAACACATTTCACATACAAGCAGAGATCCCACCAACATTTCCAGGGTGTCTCCTATGAGCCACAGTAGAAATACACAGCACAGATACAAATCCATGAGAATCTGTGAATCCAAATCTGAGAAATGCAATCCTGCCCTCAAGAAATACACATTCCTGTTTGGAGAGACAGACATTTAGACCAAATTTTCCATACAACAGTTAAGGAAAGAATGGGAACTTAGAGGAGTAATTAGTAGATCATCACATTCTCATTACCTTGTTCTAAAAGTGTTTATCATAGAGTGTCACATAACAACAAGAACATGACACTCTGAAGAAGTTAGAAGTGAGTGCTGTGACCCAGGGACATATAATAGCGTATGGATAGTAAACTCTTTAAACTAGATGGATTTATTTTGTTTTCACCTCTAATAGTTGTTCTATGACATAATGACCAATCATTCACTGTGTTAGGCCACTAGATAGTTTTTGCTCTCTTAAAAATAACTCCGTGTGTGTTAGAGTTTGAGAGAATCAATAAAATTCTTTTTGTGTCTCTGCATATAATGAGGGAAGTGCAGACATATTCTTAAAAGCAGCCAGGATCTTTTGATCTTTCTAAGGAACAATTGCCATCAGCTGACAATTCTGGCGATCGAACTGGGAAGATATTTCACAGGAATGTAGAATGTTACACCTAAAATGATCTATTCTGGGATCCCTTGGGTTTATTTATGCTAGTTTGTTTATGGTGCAAAGGATGAATTAAGAGCAAAAGAGATTGGTAACTTATTCCAGACCACATAGGAGCCATTATAGAAAGAGGAATGGAATCTGCACCTCTGGCCTTCTGGCACTTTTTCTCTCATCCCTGGAAATTAACTCCCTGTGTTTTCTGTGTTCCACAGGATTTAGAGGCCGAAGCTGGGAATTCAGAGTTAGGCAAGCTTAGTTTGAAAGCTGGCTTTTCCAACTGTAGGATGAAATTGAAAAGAGTGTAGTGATTGCATTTTAGCTGATTTTCAAAAGCAGAGTTTATACAGTAATCATAAGACAGCAGAAGTGACACATGCTAAGATAGCATGAAACTGCGTTTGTGCTCTCATCATCACTGTTTTGGGAGAACAGAAGAGACTGGAGTTGAAGGGGCTAAAATTAGTATTTATTTGGAGAAAGTAGTCAGTTTTCAATGAGGAAGACCCATCACCTCTACCAGATGGAGCACACTTCATCGGAATCTCTTAGAAACCATCTTCCTTCTGGCATTTGGGGATTGCTTCAGATTTGTGACTGGAGATGTTTTTGGCCCTAGCCAACTAGTTCCTGAAGCAGAATGAGGAGGGGTGTCTAGAGAGGGAGGCAGCAGCACTACCATCTGCCATCAGCAGGGGGACAAGGATGCATGCTGCCTTCCCAATGTCAAGTGCAACCTCTTGAAATACTCTCCCTCACAGAGCCTCCTACTGGGGTTGAAGGATGTAAGTACAAAGAGGCTACAAGTGTATCATTGTATATGGCAGGTAAGAATGCAAAACTCACCTCATGGCCCCTACACGTGACCTTCTCAGGAGGCCCTCCGAAAAACCCATGCCCCCGCACCATGGGAGAAGACCCCAAAACTATAGTGCAAATGTGCTAGTGAGACAAGACATTTTCTTCGTAATGTTCTTTTCCCCTTGATGTGCCTTCCTCCAGTGAGTAAGTTGAAAAGGTAGAGCAAAAACATGATGGGAAGATCTAAGGTTGGGCTGATTTGAGGGAGGTCAGACATTTTTAGTTGGGATGAAAGATTGGAATTTTGAGATTATTTTGAACTGGACACTTTGCTACCAGAAGGTGATCTGGAAAAGTATGAATTCTTCTCAAGTTCCTTCCCTGAGGGAAGAAGGGCAGGTTGAAAAAAGAGAGAATCTATACAGTAAGCCTAAAGGGAAGTATTGCAAAGAGTAAAGATAAGTTCTGCTTCAACCCCTGAGCTCAGTTGATTATTAGTCACACAACTTGACAAGTTATGAAAGACTTACCACAATGCCTCTTTTTTCTTAACTTTCATGTTTGTGTGAGAATACAATAAAGTGAGTATCTACAAACTACCTATCCAATGCTTGCCCCCAGGAAGTTATAAGAGTAAAATAAAGATCTCTTGTACCCCTCACCACTTACCATATATATAAAAACAGGACTGGAAGAAATAGAGGTTAAAGTGCTCAATTTCAAGGATTTTGTTTCTTCAAGGAGATAAAACATACACAAAATATAAATAGAAATGTAACAAAGCAAGAATAAGGAATGATGGGGCTAAGAGCCAAAAAAATGATTTGTATATCCCTCATTTCAATGAGTTAAGAACCCCGGGGGGGGGGGGCACTCCCGGGATAGAACACTTAAATTCTGGATAAAAAACACTCTGAGAAATTGCTGGTTTTATGACAAATAGGAGAGGTTTCAAAGGATTCTAATTTTGAAAGAGAGAGAGAGAATGAATAAATAAGTATATCTGGATATCTGGACCAATGCTGGGGATCTGGGAAGTGCCAGACAAGAGGGGTGAAATGTCATCATGGTAAATGTGCAGAGCACATCTGGATTCTAGGGTTGGCATATTTGGAGAAAAATAAAAACCAAGAGATTTCAAGGAATTTCTGAAGGACCTACTTTAACAAACAGAAGAAAAATGATTCCAGAAGTTCTGAGTGAGATTCAAGAAAAATAACAAGTAGAGTGGCCATCCTCTGTGGAAATCCAAGCTTTGTAAAATATAATACTAATATCTTGACTAATTTATGGGTTATGCCAAAAAATGATGAAATAATATGTTGGACAGCAAAGCATCTAAGTAGGGAGGTAGACAAGCTAAGCTAAGGTGTTCTTAGATTCTTTTGTTGTTAGAGTGGTGTAGTAGATGTTTTTAATTTTATGCTTACATTTTATCTTGGAAAGATTGTGAGGCAATCATTTATAGAATAGAATTATAATAACATGAGTAGAAGTTGGACTAACCAAAAGAAAGTTGGGCTAGTTATACTAATTTTATACAAGATGGACTTTCAAGCCACATGCATCATTAGGGCAGACAGGAAGGGAGAGAGCTGTGTATGAGTCACACTTCATAGTGTACTCATGCTCTTTACAAAGAATGTGACATCTTCCAGGACAGAATAGATAGAAAACTGAAGCACATATCTTTAAAAAATGGTCTTATGCTACAACCATCACATATCATTACTAACCTTGCTAGGTCAATGAGAAATCATATGCCCTGCTGTTAGGAGGGTAATTTCTATAACGACTCTGGGAAATAATTAGACTTTATGTTGTAAAGCTGCTATTGGAAAAAGCCAAAAATACAGAAATAACTCAAGTGCCAGTTAATGGAAAAATGGATAAATAAGTTATAATGCACTCATAGAATACAGCAATGAAAAAATGCTACATAACAAAATACCAAAATGTGAATAAATCTTAGAAAAATAACATCAAGTAAGAAAAGCAAGCCCTGGAAATTGTCTTACATTATGATCCAGTTCTTATAAAGTTCATACTCAGTAAAATTAATACATTTTAGGCATATATAAAATATGATGAAGGTAATTTTTTAAAAGTAATGTAATGGTAAATATGAAATTCTGGAGAGTAGTTATCTTGAAGAGGGAAGAGGGTGGGAGACAGAAGGGGGCTGGGCAACAAAGGTATATGCAAATTGTTGTTGGTAATATATTTTTGGTTAGGTGGATGCTCTTTACAGCATTCATTAAACTGTTATGCTTTATATATGTTGTATATGTTTTAAGCATCAAAATTATATTTTAGAAGATTATAATGGGATCTGAATAGACGTTCCTTTAAAGAAGATATACAAATGGCTAATGAGCACATGGAAAGATGGTCAACAGCATCAGCCATCAGAAAATTGCAAATCAGAACCACAATGAGATAACACTTTCCACCCACTAAGAACACTAAAATGAAAAAAAAAAAAAGATAATAGTAAGTGTTGACAAGAATGTGGAGTAACTGGAACCCTCATCCACTGTTGGTGGGAATGTAGGATGGTACAGCTCTTAATAAAATACAAATGGTTAAAAAAGAATTATTCCTGAGTACATTGCCAGAAAGAGTGAGACTATATGTCCACACAAAGCTCATACATAAATGTCGATAAACAGCATTATTTCTAATATCCAAACGGTGGAAACAACCCAACTACTCATCAGCTGCTGAATAGATAAAAAAAAAAAAAAAAAAAAAAAAGATGTTGTCTATCCATGCAGTGCAATATTATTTGGTGATAAAAAGAAATACAGGCTCCAATATGGATAAACCTTGAAAACATTATGCAAAGTGGAAGAAACCAGTCACAAAGGACCGCATCTTGTATGATTTCCTTTTATATCAAATATCCAGAATAGGCAAATCCATTGAGGCAGAAAGTAAATTCATGCTTGTCTAGGGCTTGGGGAGATGGAGAGATTGGGGAGTGAAAGCTCAGGGGCACAGGGCTTCCTACGGGGGTGATGGAAATGTCTTAAAGCTGATTGTGGTGATGAATTAATAACTCCATGAATATATAAACACATTCAATTGTACACTTTAAATGGGTAGATTGTATTAAGTGTAAATTGTTTCTCAATTAATGTTTCTCATTATTCACAAGAAGAGGTCAAAGGAAGATTACCTACCTGAGAAGAATCATTTCAGGGGGGAAAGAGATATTTGTGGTCTTAAATTTTTAAAGAAGTCTTCATCAAAACAGAGAATCTTTAGCTGTCCATGAAAACATGCCCCCAGAGTTATTTTGGGGGGTTCAAATAAGAAATCTCTTCAAAGAACCTTGATAAGTAGGAAACCAGGCTGCCGGAATTATATGAAATTTCCAAAGTCTGTTGTCAGTATAATTTATAATTGTCTAATTTTCAGTTACAGCTTCTCTTCTATTCAGAATAAAATATGCTGTTATATCATTCTCAAAATTTAGCTACTTTAAAGAATAATAACTCTACAGAATATTTAATAGCTCCTGGAAAGTAATACATCTTATTCTCCTGCCTACACTAATTTCCGGGTAAAATTTAGACCACCCAATGCTAGAATTCGTAACCATCCAAAGAAATAGAAGGAACTTAATGCGAAATTACATGTGGAGAAGTTTGAATATAATCCAATTTTGTACTGATAAAAAATCGTCATAGTGCCATGTTCTTATTATAATAATGCTTCAGCATAAGATGATATGGTATATTCTGGTGCTAAGTGTATAATAACTGTGCTTTCCATAAATCTTCTGATTTATTGAGTATGTTATGACAATTTAAAAATAAACATGCCTCTCATATCCCACCAAGTGGTACGGATCAATTTGCAAGGTTAAATATCTGAAAAATAACTTTCTTGACACCAAATCCTATCTTCTCATTAACTCATCATGTAGAAATAACATTCTAGTGCTATTTTTAAAAGTTTGGACTATATGGGGTGATTTTCTTCCTTTTTTAAAACATTTTATTTATTTATCTTTAAAGTAATCTCTACACCCAACATGGGGCTTGAATTCACAACCCCAAGATCAACACTTTTAGTTAGGGTTCTCCAGAGAAACAGAACCAATAGGAGATAGATGATAGATAGATAGATGATAGATAGATGATAGATAGATAGATAGATAGATAGATAGATGATAGATAGACTGATAGACATGAGGAGATTTATTATAGGAATTGGCTCATGTGATTGATTATATAGGTGAAGAAGTCCCAGGATGTGTGGGGCTGGAGAACAAGGAAGGCCAGTGGTGTGACTCAGTCCAAGTCTTGAAGTCTGGGAACCACGGGAATGGAGGGCAGGGGTAGGTGGGTGGATCAGCTCAAGCAGAGAGAACATGCCCTTCCTCTGCTTCTTTGTTCTCTTCGGACCTTAAGGGATTGGAAGAGGCCACCTGTAGCGCTGAGGGCAATCTAGTCATTCAAATGCTAGTCTCTGGCAGAGACACCCTCACTGACTGCACAGAAGTAATGTTTCCTGAGTTAGCCAGGGGCCATGTTGACACGTTAAAGTTAGCCATCATACACAGAACTTTATTGGTAACAGATTCTTATATTTGTAGATCAAATGAGAAAAAAAAGTCCTTAAGCAAAATTATTATTAGTGAGTGCCAAGGAAAACCAAATATCCGAATGTATTAATTGTCCAGAAAATATTCTGTGCAGCTTTCCTCTTAGCACTGGACCAAACACCTGCTCCCGTTACAGGCTAGGATAAAAGTGCATCCTCATCCATGTCCAGGGCTACTGATCTGCCTCTGTTCAGTGTTGGAAAGTCTCCAGCGATCTCTTACACAGCTTGTCTTCACCTCTGCATTGTGTTTCTTGCGCATTATGGGCATCCCTTAATGAACTATAAACTCCTTAGGGCTGAACTTTTTCTTGATCAATCCTCTATTTACCTGGTATCCTGCCTGATACAGGAAGCACCATTTAGAAGTCCAGGTCACGGATTCTGCATTCAGAATGCCTGGGTTTAAGTGCGATCCAGTAGCTTTTGATTTGCGCTTTGCTGTTTTGTGGTTTAGTTATATCATGAAACAAATGGTGGTTAAAATAGCACCTGCATACTCAAAGTGTTGCTTGGAGGATTAAATGTGAAAGTATAAGGTCTTAGGGGTGCCTGGGTGGCTCAGATGGTTAAGCATCTACCTTCGGCTCAGGTCATGATCTCAGGGTCCTGGGATTGAGCCCCACATCGGGCTCCCTGCTCAGTGGGGAGCCTGCTTCTCCCTCTCCTTCTACTGATCCCCCTGCTTGTGCTCTCTCGTTCTCTCTGTCAAATAAATAAATAAAATCTTTTTTTAAAAAAAGAAAGTATAAGGTCTTAGAACATAGCAAGTGGTATACAAGTGCTGGGCATTTGGATTTGCTGCTGACGTTTGCATATCGTTCTTATAGCAGCGAACTTTACACACTCTCTTCTCCATTTTCTGTTGCTTCCAAAGCCCACACTTGCACATCTTAAGTCCTTTCACTTGGACCATCGTCAGAGAATTTCACTACATCCTCATCCGCTTCCCTGCATTTTCTGTTTCACACTTGCTGTATTAGACACTTGGCTCTACCAGGGGACACTTACAAGTTGTGACTGGTTTGTTCTTAACCTTAACCCTCTTCTTGTCCATCCAGCCACCCTAAATGGTTGTGTCTTTGAAACCTTGTGCTCCCTTATTGCGCACCATGCTCCTTCTCCTTGCTGCCCAGCCAGGAACCACTGGGTTGTCCCCTCCCTGGTGCTGGCACATTTTACTTCTTCGTCATGCTCTCCAAAACTTCCGAAATGGCTCCTCCTTTTATGTCACAGATCTGTGTTATCATTTCTTAGTTTGTGCTCTTGTGGAAAGCACCCACTAGAAAAAAGCGCTGCATTTCTAACCTACCGTAACATTTAGTCTGCTTTTCTCTATTATGATACTTATTTTACCGTCCTTTATTTTGTACTTAATTTCCTGTGCTCAGTTCTCGTCTTGTCTACTCAACACACTCTTAAATGCTTCCAAAAACCATGATTCAAATGCTTATGAAAGTGCTCTAGTCCTTTTTTTTTAGTAAGTGTAATTTTCATGTATTAAGATGCACTTTCTAAAGGGAGTAGTTTTGACAAGTGTTGACCATTGTGTTACCAGCACCATAATCAAGATACAGAATATTCCTGTCACCTCAGCAGGTCCCCTGTGTGTTTCCACACCTGACCTCACCCAACAACTCCCGGTAACCACTGATCAGGTTTGCCTTTTCTAAGTGTCCTACAAAGGCAGTCGTGCAGAATGTGGCCTTTTCTCCAGCATCTTTCCTCAGCAAAATGCCTCTTTGATTCATTCATGTCACTTCAGGTCTCCCTACTTTATTCTTTTATTATTGCCGAATAATATTCTGTTGTACAAATATATGATAATTTGTGTATATAGTCTCCCGTTGGTGGATATTTAGATTTTCAAGTTTTTGGCTATTATGAACAATGCCACTATAAATACTTGTAGATGAGTCTTCCTGGTCTCTTGGGCACATAATTGTTGGACCGTATGGTAAGTCTTATGTTTATACATTTGTAAGATATTGCCAAACTATTTAACAAAGTAGCTGTACTATTTGTCATTCCCACCATAAATGTGGAAAATTCTGGTTGTTCCAAATTCTTGCCAAACCTTAATATAATCTTTAAAAAAAAAAAAAAAAAACTATTTTAGTGATTGTGTGTGTTATTTACTTGCAGTTATAATTCCTAAATTTTTTTAATTTAAAAAGAAATCTATAACCTGATGAAGTTTCAAGATTTATTCTCTTCTTTGGCCATAGCCTTTTACCTTTGCAATACTTTATTGGATTTGGGGGTATTTTCAGCCTGACTTCTTTCAATATAGATAGGATGAATCACTTCAAATCCCCCAAGACATAAATTTTGATAATCATGTATAACTAGAGTAAATTGGAAAGTATTTCTTTATAGACTGTGTTTGATTAGCCTTCAATTTTTCACAGCCTTTTATTATATAGATACTTTTAGAGACAGGTGAATCTTATAAAATATGGTATTTATCCCACTAGAAGTTCAGGAATAATGGCAAATATCTTTTATATTTTGGATAGAGAACTTTATTTGTTCATGCAAGGCTTTTTCCTTGAATGATGATATGGAAAAGAAACAATGATTTAAAAGCCTAATTTACTTTTTTGGCAAAAATGGAAAATGTTCAAAGGAAGGGAGCTTTGTAAACACATTCAAGTAGTTTAATAAATGTTATCTCTCTTCATGATTTTCCAGATCAGTATGAATTAGTCCTCACATTTAAACCCATGTGTCGGGTGCTAAAATAAGGGTATTAAAATAGCACAATATTGTATTTTATTATTTTAAAGGCAAAGACAATAAGTGAAACTTTTTTGGTTGTTACAATTAGGTGATTTAGAAATTACACTTCTTGCTGTGATGGATTGTTTGAGGCAGACCGACAATCTTACTGAGACTAATTAAAAAGCAAGATAAATTTTTTAAAAGATTTTATTTATTTATTTGAGAGAGAGAGTGAGCATAAGTGGTGGGGAGGGGCAGAGAGAGAAGCAGGCTCCCCGATGAGCAGGGAGCTGGACTTGAGGCTTGATCCCAGGATCCTGAGATCAGGACCTGAGCCGAAGGCAGACGCTAAACCAACTGAGCCACCCAGGTGCCCCAAAGCAAGGTAAATAATAATAAAAAAAAAGTTTGAAGACATCAGAGAACTTCTGAGCAAACAGGGCTTATGTGGCCAAGGTTTCACAGAAGGGGAACCCCAAACGCCAGCCAATGCAGGAAGATGCTACTTCTCATCTTGGGACGAAGTCTGGAGAGACCAGGAAAAATACCTTGCACAGTATGTCTGCTCTGGTCAGAGGAACACAAAGAATTTTTGTCACCCCTGCTGGGTTGGAGAATTAACAGTTGAAGATCTAAGGGCTGGAAACTGGTGAGGAGGAAAGGTAAGAAAACTGAGCTTAAGGTTCTGACAATTTTCCACTAAGAAAAATTTCCAGATTTTGATGCAGAGCAATGCACAAACTCTACAAACCCATCAGGTAGGCACAGGGCTGTCCCTAGAGATACACTGCAATCAAATTGCCGAAACTCAGAGACAGAGAAAACCTCCCATGCTGCCAGAGGAAAAGGGGCAGACCTTGAAAAACACCAAACAAACAAGCCAACAAACAAACAAGAACATTAATATATCCAGCTAACTTTTCAACAGGGATGACAGAAGCAAGAACAATAAGAATGACGGCTTCATAGTGTTGAAAGAAGACAAATATTAACATAGACTTCTGTATACCCATGAAATCTCTGAAATGAAAGCAAAACAAAGAGTGTTCAGGCAAAAAAAAAAAAAAAAAAGGAAACAAAAAGAAAGCTAAAGACATTCATCAGCAGAACTGCAGTTATAGAATTACCAGAGAGAGTTCTGGCATAAAGAAAATAAGATTGATGCATAAGGGCATAACTTCCCAATGAGTAGTAAATAAGCCGTAGTGATCTAATGCACAATATAATGAATATAGACACAATATTGTACTATAATTATGTAATGTGATAAATATCGCTACAGTGGGAATCATATTACATTGAAGGAATATATCAAAGTAGCACGTTGTACACCTTCAATTTACACAGTGTTATCTGTCAAATATATTCAATAAAAAAAGGAAGAAAATGATCCCAGATGGAACATGAACGTTCAGAAAATAATGAAGGACAATTGAAAAAGAAATTTGTTGGTTAAACTGTTTAAATGAAAACCAACTGGAAAAACAATAATAATGATTTCTTATGCTAGTTAAAATCATATGTAGAATAAAAATGCATGACTACAAAAATGCAGATGGGGAGGGTAGGGAGAGGTAAGGTGCTCTAAGTTTCCAGCTTTATTGAGTAATAGAACTAAATATAATTTATGTGGGACTCTAATAAGTGAAGGGTGCATACTGCAGTTTCTAGGGAAATAACCAAAAGAGTAGTTAAACAGTGCATTACTAACAAGTAATTAGAAGGGACAACATTTTTTAGGTTTGTCAAATTATTAAAAATAGATTAAGACTTTTTTTTACCAGAAAAATATATCTACTAATAAGCTATTTTGGCAGCTGTTTTTTCTATTAAAAAATCACTTTGTATAGAAGTGATAATGTTCGCTTATGAAACTATACATACTCATATTAAATAGGATTCCATTTATTTTTAACTATCTCTTAATGTATTCTTTGTGTACTGTGAAAATAACTTAAGGCAGAATATAAATCATTTAATGGTGATATTATTTAAATAATAAGTGATATAATACTTAAAAATTCATTTATCTTTTGACAAAAAGTGATGGGTTTTCTATGACTATATCTTTTAATATTCAGGTTACATATAAATACATTTTCTCTAGGTGAATTATACACCAAAGTATAAAAGTTTTGAGCAATTTTTTTCCCTTTTTGCAGTACTGAGGGAGAGCCTTGTCATTCATTTTTTTTTTTTAAAATCAGCTGCATGGAAATAAATACAATATTTTAATGCATGTATCCATGAATACAGATTACTGAACAACATATGCATTTGCTAACTCTACCATATGCTCATGATAGTAGCGAAATAATTTTCCTTTATAGACACAAGGGTAAAATCCCAAGAAGAAAAGGAAAAGAGATCTTTTACTTGGTACCAGAGTCGTATAATGTTTTGTTTTTTTCTTAATTTCTTCAGTGCAAAAATCTGAATTATTTGCAGCAGACTTCTATCTCTTGTATGCACACATTTCTCCTGCAAAACCAACAGCTTCTGTGTCTCTTCTGAGCAGAGCCTGTCTGGGGACATCATCCAGAAGAATTTCCATTAGCTCTTCCTTAGAAAGGAGACTGAGGGGATTGTGGCCAGGGGTTTCTTCACACCCTATACTTGAGGCTAAACCCCAGAAGAAGCTTGGCCAGAGTCTTTATAGGTGTAGGCTTTCCTATATATTATACTTGAAATTAAGAAATTTGGTCTCGGGGCACCTGGGTGGCTCAGTTGGTTAAGCGACTGCCTTCGGCTCAGGTCACGATCCTGGAGTCCCGGGATCGAGTCCCGCATCGGGCTCCCTGCTCAGCGGGGAGTCTGCTTCTCCCTCTGACCCTCCTCCCTCTCATGCTCTCTGTCTTTCATTCTCTCTCTCTCAAATAAATAAATAAAATCTTAAAAAAAAAAAAAAAAGAAATTTGGTCTCACTACGCTGAGATTGGGCCTTGCATGACCCCCACGGCAACACTAGCCAATGTTTAGTGCTTAATGGATCCCAGGCTCTGTTCTAAGTGCTTAACATCTACTAACTCAATTCTCACCAGAACGTCAGAAGTAGATTTTTTATTATCTTAGTTTTACAGACAAGGAAACTGAGGGGGGGAGAGCTTGAGTAACTTCACCTGTGATCATACAGCCAGTAGAGGATAGTGTCAGGATTCCAACCCTGACTGCCTGCCCCTAGAAGGTGTGCACTGAACTGCCACCTTATCCCGCCTCTGCCCCGTCTACATGGTATGATGGGGATGGTTGGGCTGAGACTCACAATATCCGGTTCTTCTCTGCTTCTAGATGCAAGTATGATTCCTACTTCCTTGACTGTAGGCATGGCCTCATGACTCGTTATGGCCACCATCACGCGAGTGGAAACAGGCAAGTCACGTCTGGGCTGAAGCATTTGATGGGTGCTTCCGGACTCTTTGTCTTCTTTTCCCGATTGCAGAAGATGGGAGAACATGGAGCCCGACTGGTGTCATAAGACGGTGGAGCTTCCATTAGTCTGAATGACGGTGGTGGTGGTGGAGGTCACTGAGAAGATCTTAACATGACTTCCAACCAAATTATAAGAAGCCTTCCTGCGGTATTTTAACAACAGAGCCTTCACTTTCATTTGATATAATATAAAACCTCATCATGTAGCCATGAACGCTTTTTGTTCTGCATATGAGAAAAATAGAAGATGGTGCTTGCTATTAAAAGTCACATGCTCAGAATAATTCATGTTTTTTATATTTAAATGTTTAGTATGAAATCTTATGTCCATGAAATTTAGGAGAAAGCAACATTTTTACTATAAGATTATGTAAATAAATATTAGGAAATGGCAATCTTTTTGTTGAAATACCATGTGTGAGGTCTTTTCAAAACCTGTGTTAAAATGATTTATTAATCTTTTAAGAACAGAATGTTGTTGAGATAAACTGAAGGCAAAAATGGCTACAACTACAAATATTCTTCTGCCGTTTTTTTCTTTGAAGTCTACTTATTTTCTAAATGAAAAATTAACCATCAATTTACCAAAATATGGTTTTGAGGGAGAAGCAATTACCAGTATATTAGTGAAAAGCATGCACTGTATCACACTCCAGATGGATTTCCCAAAGTATCATAAATAATATGAACTGTTAATGTAAATTTGAAATCTCAGATGATAAATAACAATTTATTTTAATAAAATGAACTAGAAATTTCAACTCGATAGCATTCCCTTCAAACATAATGCAAGTGGATATTTTTCCTTTTAGGGCTGATAGCTATAATCCTTTTCCCACCATGAAACAACCAACCTATGAAATATAACAGAAAGAGCAACATTTTAAAATGTGCAAATGAAGATACATAAATTTTAAAAATCAAAATATAATTTCAAAGGAACTAAATCCTATTCATTCCTAAATATGGTTAAGTAAAGAGTTTTTTTTTTTTAATGTATTTCACTGATAGGCAATATAAAGACAAGTCAGGATATAATTCTTTTACACTGGACAAGGAACCATAAAATAAGCTGCTTCATAATAAGGACATAATTCTTTCCTCTATGTATATGATGACAATCAGCATTTCAGATGTGAATTTCCAAAAGGACTTACCATCTCATTTTTATCCTTTCTATCTTGCTCCAGGGTCTTTGAAGTTGTTAGAGGATTTCTCTATGTATTCTTGGGAGTTCGGCAAGAAAAGAAAGCTATTTTCTATGCTTGGGGATCTGAGAGATGAACAAATTATGTGATCTGACCATGCAGAAAGTGAGTTTCAAAACCTCTCTAAAAGCTTGGTTGTCTGTAGGGATTTTAAGCCAGAAAAGTTCTCCTGGAAGCAGAAGCCCTCCCATTCTTTTGTTATCTAAGTATGTGATTTATCCTTCATTGTTTCTTTCTTTGTGTGTCCTCAGAGACTGATAACTTAATATAAGTTTATCTACTCTAATGTAGACACATGAATCAAATTAAAGTAAGAACTCTACCTTGCTACAAAATGATTTGGAGCATGTTTCCCTTAACAAGTGTGAGATTTGAAGACATTGCAGAATTCATTTGATTTAAGTCTCCATGGGGTCATGACAAGTAAAATTCTGCATCTTCCAGAGGAAGGGAGAGCCCAACAAAAATCACCTCACATGGGAGCAGATACAAGAATCTTTTTAGAACTGTGATGGCCAATTTTGTGTGTCAGATTGCCTAGCCTCTGACACCCAGTGGTTTGGTCAAATGCTAGTCTAGATGTGGCTGTGATGATTTTTTTTTTTTTTTAATAGAACAGCTAACATTTAAAGCAGGAGGTGTTGAGTAAAGCAGATGACCTTCCATATATGGGTGGGCCTCACCCAATCAGCTGAGGTTCTTAAGAACAAAAACCCAAGGTTTCCTGAAGAAGGAATTCTGCCTCCAGAACACAAAGTAGAAATATTGCCTGAGTTTCTCCTGCTTCCCTGAAGATCCCAGACACAAGACTGCAGCATCGATTTTGTCCGCATGGGAAAAGCCCAACATCAGACAAAGGAAGTGCATTTCCAAAAGATCAAGAATAGATGGAGGGTGGTTAGCTGATGTAGCCAGACCCAGACTCCTAATCACGCCATCAGATGGTCCCCAGGGTTAGCCCCGAGAAGTAAGAACCCGACCACTCACCATTTTACACGGCCAGCTGACTCTCTCTCATGTTCCTCTTCATCTGAAGCGCATGGAAGAGACAGCAGTTTGTCTTCCGAGAAAGATTAAAGCAGACGGACTCTCAAGGTCAGCCACAGTGGAGGGAGGAGTGGGTCCCGAGGCTGATGGACGGGGGATGGTCAGATGTCTGCAAACACACAGTGGGAATAACCCTCCTGGAACCTCTCTACCAGAATATCCTCAGTGAGACACAGGCACCCAGGAGAGATGTGGCAAGATTCTTCTGTGGAGGCAGTGGGTGGTGATGGGGAGAAATCACTACACAGCATGGACACGGGGCGTCCCTGGTGAGAGCCGGGCTTACTGAAGAGTGAGCCCCAGCAGCCAGGAGGGCTCACCTGGGTCTGCAGAGCCAGTGTGTCATAATGGGAATGAACAGAGCACTGAGGGTGGACAGCCGTTCGGGACACAAAAGACAGTGACTTAACTAGCAAACAACCCCAAACCTGGAACTCCGAGGACACACAACGAAGACACCAAGAACTGTAATTCTTCCCAGAGAATTAAGGGAAGGTACTACATCCATGAACCAAGAACCAAGGGCAAAAAGCAAACAGAGAATACAAGCAAACTCATGGAAATGGGAGATGCCGTGGCTGGAGGGAATATTCACGGGAGGGGCTGGAAGGTAGTGTTGAGGAATCCTGCATACCTGGAGGGAAAGGATAAGGAAAAGCAGAGATATGGGGTATTTTTGAAGTCATATTGGAATTGTCAACAAAATAGGATTGAAGTAAAATATTAAAAAAAAATAATGTGTTCACTCTGAAGAGGAAAACATGAGCAAGAAAGCAACACGAGTAACGTTAGGAGTAATCAAGAACCCGTAGGCAGAGGAAACAGGATTTTCTAGAGGGCAGAGGCATGGCAGGAGCCGGGATGGAGGTCTGGCTCATTCTTGGGTGCCCGGCGGAGGGACAGAGTTAATGTTAGCACTAGGCATGGGGAAGGGGTGTGAAATTGCTCCATGTTTAATGGGGAGTCACTGACTGATTTTAGATGAAGGGCACGAATCATTGCACACTCCTTTCATTACTTTCTTTTAAATAGTCATACCGTCTGCGACCTTCAGAACGTTCTCGAGGAGAAGAGTACTGGGGTGGGGAACAGCGTTTCCAGACGTGTTTGTGCATCCCGGTGGGGGATGCGACGGCTGGTTCAGAGGCGGCAGGATGCAGGGTGAGAAGCCGGTGTCTGAGTTGTGCGCTGGACACGGTACCAGGCGTTTGGATGATGGACTAGAATGTGTGGGGATGGAAGGAGATGAGTGTCTGCTTCCCTGCAGATCAGAGCAGATGGATGGCTAATACTGGAAAAGGATAAGCACTGAGAAAATCTGGAGATGCAGAGGTGAAACAGTCAAGGTTGGGGTGTGTGGTACCTGGGAGGACTCTGTGACTTTTGCACAGCAAGGCCAAATGGCGCCCAAACTCACTAATCTGGGGCTCTGGGAAGAAAACCACTCAGGGTATGATGATGTTGTGAGTTCCAATGTTGTGAATGGGACAGGGTTTCCCGGGACGAGACCATTGAGGGATCAGAGGGCCAGAGAGAGTTCTGGGAGCTTCAACATTTAGAGATGAGGAGGAGGAAGGGTGGCCAGAGGCGCTTGAGGAAACCAGGGCACTGTGCTGTCTCGTGGGTCTACCAGACGGTCATGAAGGGGCAGGGATGCCCGGTGTGGACATGACAGTGCCCAGAGGCTTGTTTAATGGGGTGTCACAAGTGTCCTGGGGAGCCTCCAGGGGCGTCAGTTGGGACAGAGGAGAGAGATGGACAGAAGCCGCAGGACGGATTCCCCAGCTGTGGTCCAATGTCTTCCTGCACCCCAACCACCCCTGGCTCCCCATCTGGGAACAGTCCCCAAAGTCCTCACCAAAACACAGTGAAACCTCTGAGTCTTTCTGGCTGGTTCTGATGGGGGTGGCCTGGATCAGTGAGGCGGAGACCTGTTCCTAAACCAGCGGGCGATGGAGAAGGGGAGGGAGGCAGGGTGAGCAGTCGCCAGGGTGGCAGAGGAGTGGGGAGGCGGGCACCTGTGGTGAGTGACGGGAGGTCGTCACCCCATGTGCGCAGCACAGAAGGACCGGTGCTCGTAGATCTGAGACAGACGATGGAGAACATTCCATCAGAATAGCTGCTTCCCGGGAGGAGTGACGAGCACCCACAGCTGAAAGTGCGGACGAAGGGAGTGGGTGGTGGGCTGGGGACAAGGACAGGCACCGTGACAGATGGACATGGTGAGGCCAAGAGCAAGACGTGGGGGGAAATGAAATCAGACCACGAGGTAATTCAGGGTGACAAGACAGGGAGACAAGGGACATCGGGGGCAAGAAGAGTAAGTCGGTGTGAAAAAGAGGACTGTCCAGAGAAGGCGGATGTGTCACAAGACAGGGCGTGTCCCCCCCAGCCTGCTCGTCTTCTAAGACAGGATGCTGGCTGCGTACCACAGGGCACTCCAGCCGGGCAGCAAAGAGGGCTGAAGTAACAGGAGCTCTGAGCGCCAGCTCGCCCCCTGTAAACCTGTGAAAACGAGACAAAACAAAACAAAACAAAACTTCAGCTCCTCCAGATAATCACTGAGAATTTTTTTTTTTTTTTTGGTTTTCAATAATGCTGATTAATAGAGCAGGTAAATGCAAAACCATGTGTCTTTCTCCAAAAAAATAAAGCGTGTACTGAGATATGTGCAAGAGGATGGTGAGAATGCTTTCTTTCCATTTTTGATGCTGGTTTTAGATTTTAGGTTTCCAGTGAGCAAATTTTTTGTGCAATAAAGATGTCGTTCTATACAAAAATTATATATTTTCACTGAAGGGTATTCATATACATCATCATTGGGAGCTTATAGGGTGAAGACCCTGGTGTCTTGTTTCCTGCCCCCTTTCAGGCCATGAGTTACCCACCCCCCCCCAAGGCCAGGTCAGAGGGGCTGCTTTCAGGTGACCCCAGACCCCTGTTGAGCAAGAGAGATCCTTCTTTCCCTTGCAGGTGGAAGATCAGGAAAGACAATTAAAATACTGAGTGTATTTATGTGCAGATGTATTCATCCATGGAAATGGGATTTGATTTCAAAGATTAGCTTACAAATTAAATGATTTTTTTTTTCTCCTTAAAACTCAAGCTGTGTTCTTCTCTCAGATTTCAGAACTAATGATACTGATCCTGCGTTGTGAATTTAGGTGACACTTGTGCGGATGATTGATATGGCAGTTTCCAAAGCATTTTAGCTCCATTGCCCTAAGCAAAAACAGGCATTTAGTTGAAATATGCAATTAGGAGATCACGTGGGTGAGGGCACTTTTTGAGAGAGATCTTGAAAGGGTGATTTTCCATAGCTCCTTTTTCTGATTTTAAATGTGAAATGTCCTCAAAAATGCTCTTTCCATTTCTTCATCCTGTTGGTCCCCTCTTCAATAAATCGGCAATGTCCTCTTACGGCTCTTGGAAACTACAGGACACCTACAAGATGCTTTCCAGCAACTGCTTTATTAGTGCGCTAACGACACAAGAACGATGGGTCTGTATTTCTCCCATTTCTATAGAAGAGGTTAAGCCATTCACATCCAAGGTTAACGATGAGGCATCAGGTTCTTTAATAAGGGCTAAATTAGCCTGTAATGTTTCAAATTGTCTATGAACGGTGAGTACACAAATGGAGAATAGCCAGAAGTTATTTATAAGCTACCTCCGTGATCAATCTTATAAATGTGTGTGCAAATGACTCATCATATGATTCAAAAGAAAGATTTAATCGCTTATGTGATCACAGCATAAAATGACTAAAATAAGTTAGGATTAAGCATAAGTGAGAAAGGAATTGGATAAAGTTGGACAAGGAGCTTTATTTACCAATAAATATAGTGACAATAGATAAGACACTGGTAGAAAAATATATCTGTATACATTATCTTTTATTGATTTATTTTTTTGGGGAGGGGAAGGGAGAGTAGAGGGAGAGGCTTTGATTCGAGAAGGAGGAAACAGGCCAGAAATCAATTCCCTGCAGTGTGGGGTGGTCTGTGACAAAGGGCGTTCCTGAGGGCTCCATAATCTGTTAGGTTACTTATTAATTAAGCTGGTGGATGTGGTGGGTCACATTCCCAGCAGCAAGTCCGTGGGCGCATTGTATGAGAGAACATACCACTTTCGGGTTCATGGAGACTGGAATGTGGGAGCTATGGGCTGGTGGCACGGATTGGTATGCTCTGCTGATAAAGTGGTTGTGCCATATTGAACAAGAATGGGGCTTGGGGGACGGCCATGACTTTTTTCTCTAGTTATAAATGTGCAAATGTGCTGAAGCCTGAGCTGTCAGTGCAGCTAATGCATTTTCTGAAAACAAATGAAGACCAGAAATGATGTAATTGCAACCCTGTTGAGTGGAGACAAGTCATACATTCTGGGTAAACAGTAACCCCATGCTATTTTCTTCTAAAGTGGTGAATGTGGTCTTTAAAACTTAGTGCGGGCAAGGATTCACACTGTGGCTGGTCTTTGGCTCCTCGTATCCATCTGCGTTGGAGCAGAAGTCCTAACAGAGGGCTGGCTAAGCACCTCTTTCTCACACTGCATAGACACCTGTTTCTCCAGAGGAAGGGTCAACCATTCCTTAGATTATTTTCCCTGTTTTAGCATGAAACATGATATAATTGGAGGATTATGTTTTGAATTAAAGTTCCCCGCAAGAAATTTATTTTCACGTGTCCCTCAAACTAAAATCTTTGGAAGAATATTATGTGTTACTAAGACATGCTATTTCGTGTGCCTTTCAAAATAAATATAATCTTTGATCTAATCAGAAGGCTTCCTTCCCCCTGTGCATTGAATCAACTTCTCCCAGAGTGGCCGTCCTCTTGGGAATTAAACCACATGTGGGGAGAGGGTCTGTAGAGATACCCATCTGAATTATTGATTTCCATAACAGTATGTGTGTGGCAGGCAGGGCAAGTTTTAATAGATTTTCCAGAGTGGAAATGATGAAGTCTCGATTTCTATTCAATATTTCATCAAGGTATAATGTGCATAGAATAGAAAGCACAAATCTAAAGTAGATTTCTTAAAACACAGACCTATTACAAGTTCGATTATTTATACCTCTAAGTGCCATGGCTTTTTTTTTTCTTAATGAAAATGCTTATTGTTACATGTGTGGTATGAAATCAGTGAGTGTATCCTAAAATACCCATGTATCAACGGTAGCCATGCCTATGCACATTCTCTCTCTACCCTCACTGGTTCTTTGTCAGATACATGGTTTACAAGCACTTTCTCCCACTCTGTAATTTGTCTTTTCATCTCCTATCAGAGTCTTTCACAGAGAAAAATGCTTTTAATTATGATGAAGTTCAGTTTCTCATTTTTTCCTTTTATGGATCCGGCTTTTGGTGTCAAGTCTAGAAACTTTCCTTTTTTTTGCCTGATCTTAGATACTGAAGTTTTTTGTTTTTGTTTTTGTTTTGCCTAGAAGTATCATAGTGTGGCATTTTACGTTAAATCTTCAATTCATTTGGAATTAATTTTTGCATAAGGTATGAGACTTCTGTCAATAAATGCATATGTATCCTATAGATAGCCAATTGTGCCTTTATTGAAAATGCTGTCTTTCCTCCATTGAATTGCCCTGGCCTCTGAATGGAAAATCAGTTGGGCGTATTAGTATGAATATACTTCTGAGTCCTATGTTCCATTCCATGGATCTATGTCTCTTCCTTTGCCCAGTCCACTGCCCTGACCACTGCAGCTGTAACATAAGAGTTAAAATCGGACACTTGGCTCCCTCTTTCGTTTTATCCTTTTTTCTTTTTTTTTTAAATTTTATTTATTTGAGAGAGAGAGAGTGAGAGAGAGAGAGCACAAGAGGGGGGGGGGGTCAGAGGGAGAAGCAGACTCCCCGCTGAGCAGGGAGCCTGATGAGGGACTGATCCTGGTACTCTGGGATCATGACCTGAGCGGAAGGCAGTTGCTTAACCAACTGAGCCACCCAGGCAACCTTATCCTTCTTTTTCAAAATTGTTTTGGTGACTCTAGTTCTTCTGTCTTTCCATATACATCCCTGGGAAATCTGGACAAAATTCCTGGCCAATCCACCAACCTTCAAAAACTCTGAATGAAAATATTAGCAAAACAAATAAAACAACACCTGAAAAGAGATCAGGATTCAGTCACAGAAGGTTAATTGTTCACGGAAGACCTTGCTCCCCTTTCTGAACATGGGGTTATGTCGTGAAGTGGCCGCTCACCCCCATCACCTAGGTCACACCGTGAATGGGATTGCCTAAGGGGCTGTGTGAGAGATTTATGCCTGTAGCAAGCTTGGCTCACCAGAAATTTCCTGGCCAACCATCTCCTTTCAAATGGCTGGAATAAAGACAAACCCACTTATGAGGATGTTAGGAACCGCGTATCAAAAATGAGAAAGCCACGTGATGGACAAAGCCTAGGTTTTTGAGTCACGATTTGGAGAGCACCTGGAAACAGCAATACTTGCATTAGAGGGGAAAATATGGTGTTGACCCAAAGATATGAAGACCCAAAGATTAATAAACTATGGAGCTTAATTCAAGGAGTTTGCTGTTAATTATGGAGGAAAAATAAACATTACAAAAAAATTGAAGCTAGTAGTTTTCAGAAGGAGGTGTGCAAGGGGACAAGTTAGGGCAAAGGTAGATATCACTGTTTAGTGACTTCTCCTTCTTACCCTAGGTGGTGGGCTCACAGATGTTCCCTCTGCTTTACACTTTGAACCATAGACGCTCTAGCATCTGCCGTTTGCCTCTTGCTCTAGGTCTTCCTTCATCATCCCTATGTCTGATGCTTGCTCCCATAACCCCTTATACATAGCTTTCTTCAAACACTTTTTTGTAGTACATTTGACATCATTTCCTTTTCCTTTGAAGTAGTCCATGATTAAGGAACCATGGCTTATTCATTTTTTGGACACCCAATATTTAGTGCCTGGCACATTGTAGGTGTTCTATTAGCTGAAAGAATCATCAGTATTATCCAAAAAACCCTATATTTAGCTATATTTGGAAATTGTGATTATTTAGGATTTTAAAAAATCTTAGATTTAGCAGAGCAATATTGCATATTCACATGTAAATGTACTCACTGAAGTAATCTTTTCATAACCTACAAACAAACAAGCCATTTCAAAGTGCTTTCATAAAACATAGATGTGGTCTGAAATCTCACACTGTGAGTTCATAAATAAGTAGTATGGTTTATTATTGATTATGGATCAGGTAGTCTATTCAGCGAGTCCATTCAATGTAACAAAGAAATATTGAACAGATCTCATCCCCAAGTCTCTAGTTGTGAGAGAGCCTTCATCGATTTTCAGTATACCACTTCTGGTTTTGCTGGAATAATTAGCACTTCTCTTAGAAGACAAATCTTGTGTCCAAAATAATCTATTTCCTCTTCCTTTGAGAAATTGATAGTCAACAGAAATGACTGAAATCTGCAGAGATTATTACCCAAGGAGAATCCGTCATTTCTGTGGTACCACAGATCTATTTTTCATGTTTGGTGGAGCAAAATGTTGCTTAGATTTTTTTTTTTTTTTTTTTTTTTTAGTATGTAACCTGGCAATTGTGTATTCTGTTTGTTTGCAATTTCTGCAGGATTGGAGCATTGGGACTTTAATGGTGCAAAAGTTTTTAGGGTCAAAAATTGATTAGTTTGAGAAAAATATTAAGCCCTTGACAATAATTTGTTTTAGAGAGAGAGAAAATAATGATTTTACATATCTGGCTTCAAAAAAGTTACCAGTTCAGTATTTTCAAAGACCTTTTGGTAAATTATAAATAGTTGGGATGTAATATTTTTATCTCAAGTATAATGACATAGTTAGAAACTTACCTTGAAGGTCAAAGATCTTTTTATTTTTGTTTGAAACTATTGGAAAACACTCCTCACACAATTTATACGGGAGATAGAAACTAGTGAAATGAAATCAGTATTTATATCTCAGTAGAAATTTAAAGGTAATTAGGCCACTGATCTTACAGAAATACATTGTACTGCGTGCTTCGCTATACATTCCAGGCACTTTTGTATGCATTGACCTTTATTTGAAAAGTTGCTGTCAATTGAGCTAAAATAATATGACATATTACAACCAGCACTTAGAGACCATGATATCATTAGGTTATATTCAATCTAGAATCATAGCTCAAATTTTGAAGACCCTAAAATTCATAATGAAAAATCACCAATGCTCTAGAGGTAACAGCTAGCACCTGCCATACTGGCAAGCAAATCGGACTGAAGTAACAGGAAGTATGCGGTATGTGAAGTATTGAATTGCCTTGGGAAAGGGTAAAATATTTGGAAATGGAGCAGCAATTAAAGTCAATAATTGTATAATGCACTGAATTCCTCAAAGAATGGGTCTTCTTCACAGGCCAATCCAATGTGCTGTAGTGCAATAAGAAATCCAGTGTGTGCATGCAGAAAGCCTGGTGGGGGCACTAATCTCTGTGGCTCCCCATTTATGAGTTTCAGAGGGAAGGGAGTCCCCCTATGATTTCCACGTGGACCCCCTGCACGGAACAGCCAAGCGTCACAAGCCTGTGGCCTTCTGCCAACTGTCTATAGTCTCTTCCATCCACACACTCAGGCCTGCAAGACGCTGCAGGTGAGAGCATGGTGCCGGCTTCCTAGTGAGACAGACTCAGGCCCAAACCCCTTCCATCCCTGAAGAGCTAAGACCCCACTCTGACCAGTGGGCCTCCAGGGCGTTTTGGGTGGCCACGGGCTCCCATTAGTGAGGGACCAGTGGCACGCAATCCCAGAGTGCCTGACGGTTTTCCTTTCCCTGGTGCACGGTTATCCTAAAGGATGGCTGGAGTTCTTACTGGAAGGCTAGGAGGAGGGATTGCAAATGGAGGTGAGATGTGACCTGGGCACTTTCCTCAAGCCCACACAGTGTCCTGCACCAAAGGGCCATGGGTGGCTTAGGCCTTGGGGATCCTCAGGGTCACGGGTCTCTCCTGTGATGACTCAGGAAAGCTGCCTCCAGACCTGGAGTTCCCCAAGAGCCCTCATATGGCTCCTCGCAAACACAGCTTCCATCCCTGAGACTTGCTGTCCGCACGTGACTATCCTGTAGTGTGTGCTTTTCAGTTCTTCATCGCTTTATCAAGAAAGTAATTATCAGTGAGAAAGTTCTTAAATCATCTAGACAAGGATTTTCAACATCCAAAAAACAAGTAATCAAGTAAAAAAAATTGGGTAGAAGACATGAATGGACACTTCTCCAAAGAAGACATACAAATGGCTAACAGACACATGAAAAAATGTTCAGCATCATTAGCCATCAGGGAAATTCAAATCAAAACCACATTGGGATACCACCTTACGCCAGTTAGAATGGCAAAAATTAACAAGTCAGGAAACAACAAATGTTGGAGAGGATGTGGAGAAAGGGGAACTCTCTTATACTGTTGGTGGGAATGCAAGTTGGTACAACCACTTTGGAAAAGAGTGTGGAGGTTCCTCAAAAATTTAAAAATAGAGCTACCCTACGACCCAGCAATTGCACTCCTGGGTATTTACCCCAAAGACACAGATGTAGTGAAAAGAAGGGCCATATGCACCCCAATGTTCATAGCAGCAATGTCCGCAATAGCCAAACTGTGGAAAGAGCCGAGATGCCCTTCAACAGATGAATGGATAAAGAAGATGTGGTCCATATATACAATGGAAGATTACTCAGCCATCAGAAAAGATGAATACCCAACATTTACATCAACATGGATGGGACTGGAGGAGATTATGCTAAGTGAAATAAGTCAAGCAGAGAAAGTCAATTATCATATGGTTTCACTTATTTGTGGAATATAAGGAATAACATGGAGGACATTAGGAGAAGGAAGGGAAAAATGGGGGGGGTATTTGGAGGGAGAGATGAACCCTGAGAGACTATGGACTCTGAGAAACAAATTGCAGGTTTCAGAGGGGAGGGGGCTGGGGGGACAGGTTAGCCCTGTGATGGGTATTAAGGAGGGCACGTCCTGCATGGAGCACTGGGTGTTATATGCAAACAATGAATCATGGAACACTTCATCAAAACTAATGATATACTGCATGGTGACTAACATAACATAATAATAATAAAAAAAGAATTTTCAAAGTGGTCCCATGGACATAGTCTCAGGGTTCTTCAATGGGGATTTAAAATTCTTTCATTTTGTCTTTTTATTAAGTGATTAGTGTTCTCTTAAAATGATTTTTTCCCCCCAGTGATCATTTGCCTGTGAAAGACATTTGAATAGAATGCGAATTTGCTTTGCTAAATCAATGTTTTCAAAACTGGAGAGTATGGTTGAAGATAAGGAAAGATAAATGGGAAAAGTTAGGAAATTTCTGCTTAAGAAAAGTCAGTCTCTTTAAATAAAATGCTCTATGAATGAAATATAAAATCCAAAATATATATTCTGTTAACTTAGATCTGCAATCAGAACATTTTGACTAATGAATTCTTGGTATATGATGTATTTCCAGTTTTTTAGCTGTGTAGGATTACATTAATAGAAACACAATTATCAAATATTTACCTGAAATAATCTATGGAGACATACATACAATCGACCCCAGAACCCCACAACTTTGAACTGCGTAGGTGAACTGTGTAGCACTTACACAAAGATTTTTTGATAAGTACAGTACATACTGCAAATGTATCTTCCCTTACTATAGCTGACTTTATTGTAAGAACACGGTATGTAATGCATATACCATACAAAATGCATGTTCATCCACTGTTGGTTGATCAGTAGGCTTCTGGTCAATAGTAGGCTCTTAGTAGTTAAGTTTTGGGGGGTTCAAAAGTTATAGGTGGATTTTCGGCCACATGAGGGTCAGTGCCCCTAATCCTATTATTAAAGGGGCCAACTGTACATAGAAATCATTCTACTAATATTCTGCTGTTATCTTTCTGCAAAAAAGTGGGGAAAATGAAGTTAATAATTTTATCAATTAGAGCTTACAATTAAGAAATGACATATGATAATGTTAGCAGTTACAGGTCACGTTGACTATACCAGACACAGGCCATGGTGTAGAGCACCCAGCGCACAGCCCACCATGCAGAGGACGCCGCGTGCGGGATCCATGCACAGTACACATTGCACAATGCACGAAGTGGACAGAGCCCGGCTCACGGCACACGAAACACGGTCCGCCGTGCACAGCGCACCTTGTGCAGGGCCCAGGCCACCCTGCAGAGGAGCCGTGACAGGACTCTTAGCGCAGGGTACACAGCCCGTGGGATGCAGCGCGCTCTGAACCCTGCTCGCCACGCAGAGTACAGTTGTGAAGCCAAACAGGTGCGCTCCTTACCCTATTTCATTCCCATCACGCTTTTAAGGCTTATGTGTAATCGGCCTTTGCAGGCTAAGAGTGTTCTGAAGTCATAAAGCTGTCATAACAACATGTGAATACCAATTTTGGTTTTAATTTCACTTTGACTACTTAATATAAGAATAACTTTAGATATGGTATTAAGGAATTTTTAAAGTTTAAAAATAAAGCAAATGCACTATTTCACTTAGGGAAACCAGTGATCTTCACTGGAAAGGCTCTGAAGTGATTCGGGTCCTCATCTGCCTTCGGTCCTTGCCTGGCGTGGGCTACAGCCCCTGGAGAGGGTCAGGCCCGAACACCTGATAAACCTAACTCGTGAGTTACTGCCTCCAGGACCCTGCAGATGCAGGCATCAGGCCTCCATCCTGCTCCTGCAGATCTGTCTGAGCTTTGGCCACAGTAGGCTGCTCCCCTCTAGGACACAGCTCTCTTCTTCCAGGCCCTCGCTGACACCCCTTCTCCCTGCCTTCATGTGGTGGGTGCCACAGGGCTCAGAACCCACACTTCATCTTCAGCTCTCCTTCTCCCTACAGTAATTTTACCCTATTTGTGAGGCAAGGGCTCCCAAGTGTCTATCTCGCCTAGAACACGTTCCTAAACCTGTCCTGTGTTCGTGGTCAGCCCTTGTGCCCCTCCCAGGTATATCAAACCCCACATGTCTCAAGCTGAGTTTCTAATCCTTCTATCCAGAGCCTGTTTCTCTCAGAGTATTCCTGATCCCATCTCTTCTGGATCATCCAGTGTCTTAGAGCCAAACCCTGGGGTTTCGGAGGATCAGGAGTGCAGGTGGCTGGTAAATCAGGAAGTCAGGGAGATCGTGTCAGAGGCCAATGCACTAACCCAGACAATGACCCATGCGCCTTGGACAGAGAGGCGGGAGGGCTTGAAAGCCAGCATGTCCTGGAGACTGGTGGGTAGCTGGGGATGCCAGTGTGGAAGGATGGCAAGGTCAGTTCTAGGTTATCCTGTTGGTAAGTGAAGCGAAACCTGGTGCCATTGTGAATGAGATTCATTGGTTTATCTGCCAAAATAGTAAAATTGTCTGCTCTTTTATTACCCCAGGAAATAGATGGCTTTATTAACCTTCCATTGTCACCAAAACAAGCGGACAGATGCACATTTTGTGTGGTTTTTCTGATATTTCATTCATGGCAAAGGTTGGCCAAGAAATAATTTCATCTGTCAGCTTTGCAATTCCAAGCAAGTTTTCCGAATGTCCTCCACTCTTTTGGGGGAAGGCTCTTTCTTGTCCAGCCGGTGGATTGATGGCTCCATAGTCAAGAGCAAACCAATCTCTGGGTCTCTTGCATTTTTCTCTACTAGAGAGATCCCCTCATACCTTCTACTTCAGGATTTCCCCCCACTGTTTGTGCCAAGCCCCCTTCTCTCTCTTGCCTCTAGCCCCACCCAGCCACCCTAAGTCAGCAATGCAGGTGGTTCTTCAAGAAGAGAATATCACTGTGAGACTTGTAGCCAATTTACCTGCCTCTTCAAAATTTAAAACAAAAATCATTCAATAGCAAGTGGAAATCAAATTAACCATGGCTTTCTGTTCTCATTTTCCAAGGAAAGAAAACCTTGAAATGGCCCTTGGTAAATGTTTTACATGCAAGTGGTGACCTCTTTTGCAATATGAGGTAATTACAGAGAGAACTTTTTATAGAACTTCATGGAGCATCTCTCCCTTTCCAGCCCCTACTTAGAAAACTCTGGTGAATCTGACTCAGTTAAGTATCTCAGGAGGAAAATTTATATCATTTAACCTAAAGGAAATGAGTAAGTTAGTACATAATTAGTTGGTGAATCACCTCACAGTTTCTTTAGATATGGAATGAATTTATACTTTTAATAAGAGTTGGAAAAAGAAGTCAAACTCATGAATGTATTTCTACTGTCTGATACCCAAAACCTCATCTTATTTCTACCGTCCTCCTGCAATGAGCTAGAGCTCTCTCCGTGTTCCATCATCTGCTGGTTTCCACCTTGCTATGAACAATTCTCTAGGACTCCTCATTACCTTCCCCTTCCTGTGAGATCAGGTCTCTCCCCATCTCCCACCTTGGAGCCTGCTCACCACGTCTGAGCTTAAAACACTCTCTAAGCTCTGTACTCTAGATGACCGGGATGATATTTCTGCTAAAGCATTAGACCAAACCCCTTGCTTTCTCTGATGAAGGTGGAGAAATGATAATGTCTGACTTACTGCATTTGGTGGAGATATTCCTCACAGTGGTTTTGCCTCATGGAGGACAAAGATAGGAAGGAAGGGTTTCAACCCATGACTTCTCCACTGGGGAAAAACATTGTTGGAATAATCTGAGTGTGATACATTCAGTGAGCCCAGGTTTCGTAATTGGTCTGGATCATTATATTAAAAGACTATGTAAGTCCATGACATTTCCTCTATGTTAATTACCCTGGTTCTACAACTGAGTGGATCTGTAATTTGGGGAATTTTTTTCTGTAGAACTCACATTCTTGAGTTATCAGGTGATGGTGGTCAGAGTAGTATGAGGTGTCACCCTGTTAATTTTTGTAAAAGCAATTCATTGTTCGTTTTATTTTTGTTCTCTTTATGTGTGTACGTGCTGAGTCAATCTCTTTTTAAAAATTCAGTTGCACAGGGGGTGACTGGGTGGCTCAGTTGGCTAAGCATCTGCCTTTGGCTCGGGTCTTGATCTCAGGGTCCTGGGAACGAGTCCGGCATTGGGGGGGGTCCCTGCTCAGCGGGGAGTCTGCTTGTCTCCTTTTCCCTCTGCCACTCCCCCAGCTTGTGCTCTCTGTCTCTTTCTCGCAGATAAATAAATAAAAAACCTTTAAAAAAATTCAGTTGCACAATAAAAACTACCATGTCACTTTTAATAAATAAACTTAATCGGTACTAGGAGCTTCTATCCCATTCTCTTAGGAATTGTGACCTCAGTCATTTGTGGGTTTCTCAGGGAATGTGTCAAGGTTCCAGGGAGTGTATTTCTTCCTGAGATATTGCCCCAGAGTGTGACCAGACATCTGGGGTCCCCGAGTGTGGCCCCTGCTCATCTAGCTGTTTGGGAGTCTGAGGATGGTTTACTGAGATTGCCTATAATCCAGTCTCTGTAGATAAACCAGGTGGTCCTTCCTCTGGTTCCCCAGATCCAGGGGAAAGTTCCTTTTTTCTAGACGTCTGTTCTATTTCCCCATTCTCCACACACCAGGGGATCCTCTTTCCCTGGGGCACCCAACTGGGAAAGGGAAGAGAGACCCTACCCACCACCCCATTATGTCTCCCAGATATTTTGTCCCTGACATACCTTGTTTTCCCACATCATTCCATTCCCTTGGCAAACACTTGCAGCTCTCCTAAGGATTAGGATTTTAGGACCTGGCTATCTGCTTGAATGTGGGGAAGAAAAACAGGAAATATAGGAATAAATTAGAGTGTTTCAAAACTGTGATCTGGCTTCATGCTAATGGTACTTTGATTAGAAAGTCCACATGGCAGTCAAGTCTTGGTCATGGAATTTGGAGTCCTAATAAAAATAAATAATTTATCTTTTCACTTTTGTCTCTATCCCCAGCATTCAAAATGCTCTTGAATAAAGGCATCTGAAAGCTTTTATCTTGTGAAATAACGTAGGCAAAATGGAGACCCAGAGCTTTCCCATTCTGGATTATGTACTTTCACATCACATCACGCTTTTAAAACTAAAGCTAGATCGTTATAATTCTTTGCATCACAAGTAATTAACTTTTTAAAAAACTATTTTATTTATTTGACAGAGAGAGAGAGCACAAGTAGGCAGAGCGGCCGGCAGAGGGAGAGGCAGAAGCAGGCTTCCCGCTGAACACAGAGTCTGACACGGGACTCGATCCCAGGACCCTGGGATCATGACCTGAGCCGAAGGCAGACACTCAACCTACTGAGCCATCCAGGGGCCCCTCAAGTAATTTACTTTTTATGTTAAGAAAATGGAAAGAGAAAGGCCCAAGGGATTTATAATTTTTATTTTATTTTACTTTTAGTAAATTGGAGGCAGATTTAAGTAAAGATTAAGGACCCTGTGTTGGGTCTCTGTTGTGCTATCATTGATGAACACTTGTTCTTTTGGGCATTTTTAAGTTCAGGGTCAAAATCTCAAGCCTGTAAAAAAAAAAAAAAAGGCAAAGAATTGTCTCTTAAATCCAGAAATATTTTTCTCTCTGAGGTTTCTGTTCTCTAAAAATAAGTATTATTTGTCTTTTTAAATAGCAATGGGCTACTTTCAAGCTACAATTTTAAGACAAAAAGGAACTGGGCTGATTATTCGTATATAAAAGTTTCCAGGTACTCAATCCAGATCAGGTGTAATGTCAAGTCCCAAGTGACTGCAATATTTAGCGTTCCCTAAAAATGTGAGCAACTTTCATCTGTTTTCTCAGATCTTAAGTTTAAAGTCTCAATTATCTTACTAAGCCCAGTTAAGTTGTAAATTTGAGAAGAGATATAACCTTAAGAATGCAATGGTTGACCCTTCCCTATCCGCATCCCATGGATTGGAAGGGCTTAGAAGGATAGAGTCACTGAGCCCTGAACGTTGTCAGGAATACACCCAGAATCTCAGATGCTGTTAGGTTTGGTGAGTACATTCTGCCCAGCTTGGCTTCTAAGCTCTTCAAGCTATTCTGCTTTCCAATTCAGTAGACCTGTGATATCAGTGCAGAGTGTACTAGTTATTTATGTATGTATGTATGTATGTATGTATTTTGTAAGTAGGCTCCACAAGGGGCTTGAACTCATGACCCCAAGATCAAGACCTGAGCTGAGATCAAGAATGAGACACTTAACAGACTGAGCCACGCACGTGCCCCCAGAGCAGACTCTTTTAAGTGTTACTCTTAAGGCCAGGACATTCCCGTAAAGTAGTTTCGGACCCAATTTTTTATACCTCATTTAGACTCTCTCTGCCTTCTGTCTGTCTATAGCCGTTTCTTGAGTTATGGTCCTTAGTGGTTTTTTTTTTTTAATTTTTTATTCTTATGTTAATCCCCATACATTACATCATTAGTTTTAGATGAAGTGTTCCATGATTCATTGTTTGTGCATAACACCCAGTGCTCCATGCAGAACGTGCCCTCCTCAATACCCACCACCAGGCTAACCCATCCTCCCACCCCCCTCCCCTGGTCCTTAGTGTTTTTATCTTTTTTTGGTTTTGTTTATATTTAGTACATTTTCATACTGATAAGTACCTCTTCTGTGGAAATCTGTGTGTCTGTGCATGCATGTGTGTGTGCCTGTGTTTCTGTGCGTGTGTGCACACATATATGTCTCTGTGTGCGTGTGCATGTGTGTGCGTGTGCATGTGTGTCTGTATGTGTGCGTGCATGTGTCTGTATCTGTGTGTGCGTGTGTGCGCATGCATGCGTGCATGTGTGTGCACATGTGCGTGAGTGTGTGCACGTGTGTGCATGTATGTGTGTCTGTATGTGCATGCATGTGTGCACATGTGTGTGAGTGTGTGCATGTGTGCGTGTGCATGCATGTGTATCTGTATGTGTGCGTGCATGTGTTTGTGTGTGCGTGCGTGTGTGCACATGTGTCTGTGTGAGTGTGCATGCATGTGTGCGTGCATGTGTGTGCGTGTGCACGTGTGTGCACACATGTGTGTCTCTGTGTGCATGTGTCTGTGTGTGCGCATGCATGTGTGTGCGTGTGCACGTGTGTGCACGCATGTGTGTCTCTGTGTGCATGTGTCTGTGTGTGCATGCATGTGTGTGCGCATGTGTGTGCACATGTGCACGTGTGCTCGTGTGTGCGTGCATGTGTGTGCACGTGCGTGCATGTGTGTGTGTGTGTGTGTGCATGTGTCCTTCCCAGCTTCCTCTTCTGCTGCAGGTGATGGCCTCTGGGTCAAGGCAGTTTCAAGGGGCTAGCAGGTCCCTGACGCTTCAAGATAATACACCCATTCCATCCCCAGCACAACAGCGGGCTCCGCCCGTCGGGCCCAGGCCACCTGTAAGAACTGTCCCCTTGCTGCACTTGGCAGTTTTGGTGGAAGCCGAGGGTTGCCATGGGAGTCTTGCCACTGCAGGGGAGAGGCTGGGTGAGCAGGAGCCAGGAGGCTGGAGGGAGGTGGCATCCTCTCAGCTCTGGGTCCCCTGTCACTGGAGCCAGGGCCACCCCTGGAATTCTCATGTGGTTTGGTAAGCCACGCTGTCAAAGGATTTGGTGTAATCAACCCAGCAGATGGTTGAGGGCCTCAGGGCCTCAGGTGGTTGTGTGTCTTTAAAGGACGGCTCTGTGTGGCTAAATGAATAAAGCCTGTAGTCTGTCTGTGTAGTCTCAAGCACGTGTATGCGGCTCCCTTGTCCTCTTTTAGCTCCATGTCCCCCAGCCCGCTAGCTGGCATGGTCTCTGCTCGTTCCTCATTCTCGTTCACACTTGTGGATCTGCATAGGCCAACGCGCCCAACTGAAATGGCTTGTCTATTGACCCTCTTTTCTTTTTTGAACTTGTAATTATTTTGGAAGATGCAACTGAGCAGTCACCTCCCTGGGAGACCCCTTTTCCTTGGAGCATCCAGAATATTTAAAACTATGCTTATAATAGCATTTATGATATTTTTCAAGTCAATGACTTCGGTGTGAGTTTGTTGCAGGTTATGGAGGTGCCGGCCCATGAAGTATACGGCTTTCATGTTCTTGACCGAACCAGGTACGTCTGTATCCCCCTGTGCTGGTGAGTACTCAGCATGTCAACGACTCACTCCTTCTTCCTTCTCTGGGCTCTAGGGGTTCCTCAGAGGACAACCTGAGTCTCATGATGTGATCATGAGCAACAGAGAACTTTCTGGAACATTCCACAGCTTGGGCCTTGTTCCCACCTCCCCAGGCCACCTGACACATCCCCCATGGTCCCTCGCAGGCTTCAGGGGGCCGCAGGGGAGCTGGAGCTGAGTGTGGCCCTACCCTCAGGACACGGCCCCTGTGTCCCCACCCAGCCACAGTTTCAGGGACCACCTCTGTCTCCGAGGATGAGCTTCCTCTTTCATTAAACTCCTGGATCCCTCCTCCCTGTAGGGTAACTGAGACATTTGCCCCCTAGAGGGTAGACTGTCATGAGGCCATACTATTTCTTTAGGGGGACAAAGAAGCACTGCACTTACATTCTCTGGGGAGAACTACGAACAGTTTCTCATTGTGTCTTAATGAAACACTGAAAAAAGAATTTAACACTCAGGTCATGCACTGCTCTGTGTGCCTGGCTGTATGTTTCCCTCTCCGGCTCTACAATGGGCTTCTAAAAGGGAAGAATCACATCTCATTTTGTTTGTAGAATGAATGTTTGTGTACAAAAAAAATATTTGTATGCAACACTTATATGGGCTGGCCATGAACTAATTGGATGACAAGTACAAGAATAACAAATACACAAACGATCAGCAAGTTTAGAGAGTGTCATAAAACCGGGTACGTGCAGAAGCTAGTTTGGGCAGAGTCAGGAGAGCAGGCAGCCTGAGGGTCCCGGAGT
Source organism: Mirounga leonina (assembly GCF_011800145.1). Taxonomy (NCBI): domain Eukaryota; kingdom Metazoa; phylum Chordata; class Mammalia; order Carnivora; family Phocidae; genus Mirounga; species Mirounga leonina. Next base: position 39,535,016 of record NW_023270320.1, on the reverse strand, counting down.
GCTCCGCACCACCTTCTTTCTCATCGATGCTGAGCAGCTGGTCCTGGCATCTGGAAGGCAGGTCCGGTTTTGCTGATCTCTCACTTTTCAAGAGAAACTAGGACATATTTTCATGTGTTATCATCTAATTTTTAAACACTGGTTGTGAATCGAAAGTGTTTCGTAAATAATCTGTCCATAAAATGAAATATTCCTGCAAACCAGATGTGGCCTGGAGGCAGCTTCTCTGAATCCTCTTGGTTAGAAAAATGAGCAGTAGGCACGAAAAATGGAAAACAAGAGGAGGAAGGATAGAATAGGTTGAAAGTAACCTAAGGAAGCCAGGGTCATCATGGGGACCAAAGAAAATGCTGTGAAGAACAGACAATGAGGGACAAATGCAAGAAGGGTGTAAAAGGCAGGTGAGGGGGGAGGGAAGATGGAGAGCACTCTGTGTTACTGCCTTGAAAAGGCCACATGCACAATACAATGACCGTTGGCGTGTCTCCAGTTCTCCTGCTAATAAATGCAAAAATCTGGTATAATGACATACAATCCAATGCTGGGGCAATTTTCTCTCATTCCCTCAGTTTCTTCCTTGTGGTGAGGCAGAGTCAACCCTTCCTACTATCCCTCCATCCACAGTCTTCCAGTCCATAGTGGGCACCAAATCAAAGTTTCTTCAGTGACTGGTACGACTACCTTCTCTATTAGGATTTAGGATTCTGTTTCACACAAATCTGTCTGCAACATAGAAAATACGTTATCATGACATCAGCAGGTTGTGTCTTCTTATGCATTTTAGGGAGCTTGTTTCCCTGCTGAATTTTTACAACCTTAATGTAAGCATGATATCTGCTACAGAAATCTCTATTGTGATCTTAATTGGTGACATCAAGAAAGGATGTGCTGATGGATATTCTGTTTACGTCCTGTCCCTTCATCACAAACAAATATATTATGAAAGCAGGAGAAAGAATTGGGAAAGTCGCAGACTATATTTTGTTGTACTCAGGCAAGGTTCAAGTGGAGTATTAAAAGCGGACTCTGCTTACACCTATGCAAGCATGAAGGAGAAGACTAACGTGGCCAGCTAAGATCTAGCTCAAGAAAGCTCCATTCAGGGGTGTGGAATACAAAGTAATCCTCAGACCCTCATCTTAGTCTTCTCAGGCTGTCACGGGCTAGGGTTTTACCCAACAGAGACTTATCGACCCACAGTCTGGAGGCTGGAAGCCTGAGATCCAGGTGTGAGCAGGGCTGGTTTCTCCCGAGTCCTCTCTCCTTGGTGTGTAGACACCATCCTCTCCCTGGTGTCCTCACACGGTCATTTCTTGTGTGCGTCTGTGTCCTCATCTCCTCTCCTTATGAGGACACCAGTCCTACTGGAGTGGGGCCACCCTCCATAAGGCAATGGCCTCATTTTACCTTATTCGTCTCTCTCTCTCTTTTTCCATTGAGGCACTTTATTTAGTATTACATCCCTAGAAAAGGAATCCCAGGATCTTCCTTCCTATGTCTTTTCATCTTTCTTCTTCATGGCCCATGATGCCAGCGGAGGGTGTTAGTACAATGAAAGCAAACTGGTGGGATGGGAGCAGATTATTTTGCCATTTTTCTAGATCTTTGAGTTGTACATCAGATCTGGGGCTCATCACTCCACACCTGTTTAACCTGCCTATGAGGTTTACAACAGTTGTCCCAGCTCTGTGATTTCTAATTCACCAGTGTAACCATGCTTTGTCCTTACAGTTGGAAACTGGATGATGACTTTGGAGCATGGCCTAGTAAGAACCTGGTGTTTTCCTCTCTTTGGCTTTGTTGATGTTCTTGAGAACTTTTGCCATATGCACCATTATGGTGGCATGGAAAGATGGTAGAAAGAGCTTAGTCATCCCTTTAAAGACCTCCATCTACAAACAGAATCACATTCTGAGATCCTTGGGGTTAGGAATTTTACGTATGAAATTTTGGAGGGACAGTTTAGTCCATAACACTCTCCGTGATTTATTTTTAATTTTTAGAGTGATGTTTAGTTACCCTTTATAACTGAGGAATGATAACTATTTTCTTTCTTATGGTTGTTTTCTGGGGTCTCCTCTACTGCCCCGATCTCAGTCCCCTGTGTATCTTCACGTCCTGTGTCATTTCCAGAATCACTGACCACCCAGCTTTTCACCCCATTGTATGTATCTTGCATTCATTTTGATTTTTGCATTTCAAAAATTTTACCTTTGCTGGTGAGGGTTTTTAATACTTTGCATTACTTCCTTTGCTAACCATAACTTTAAATGAGTTTAAAAGATCCCTCAGGGTATATGTTAGAAAATTATAAATAAGGACAACAACAAAGCACACCATTTACTGACAGCATCTGTGGCCAAATCCCTTTCATATGTTATTACTAACCTTAATTTCAGACTTGCAAAGTAGACACATAGTTTTACCCCTTTTTACGAATCGGGGGTCTAGATCTCAAAAAGGTTTAGTTTCTTGTCCAAGGTCATCATGGTAGAACTTAACCGTGAATGACTAAAGCTAAAAATCACACATCCCCCTCTTGAGGCTGCTTCTCACATTTAAGGTTAATTCTTATGTAAAAAGTTCTATTGTTGAGGATTCAGCCATTCATTGATTCACACTTTTATCTAATAAACATGTGTTTATTGCTTGCTATGTACAAGGCATCTACTCTAGCACACACTGTAAGTGAGGGAGGTTGTATAATTACAACATGAACACATGTGCACACACATACACATGTGCACACACACGTACCTACACACACTATGCACACACAGTCTTCCATTTTCTGATATTTTGAAAATGACACAGAAGTCCTCTAAAATAACATTACAGAATTTAGTTTAGTGCAATGTTTAGTGAGTTTAGTGCAAATGTTGGAACTCAAATCATAAGAACTGAAATAAATATTTATATTTTGGACAAGTGATCATTGAGGGATCCTCTAAAAGAACTTGCTGATTAGGTTAAAGATGAGGTTAACATTACGATAGTGTAATGCCACCTTAAATGTGCACGGCAAATAGCTACAAAAACGTAAAGGGATCGGTAGGTAAAGTTCTGGGCTGTGGGTTTAGAGTTTTGAGTACCAGTCACACATCTGTTCTCTGATCTTCGGAAGAGTGCAGCATCTGTGAGCCCCCATCTTCTCATATATCAACTTAATGACTACTATAATTCTGCCCAGCTCCAAAAATATGGTTACAGACGTAGGTGTGTTGGGAGATGCCATATTAATAGAGTGCAAAAGTTTTATCTATTTACCCAAACAGGAAAAACCACCAAACAAGTTTTCCAGTGAGATTAGGGAGGTGCAAGAAGGATATGGAAGTTTCGAAGCCAGAGGAAGAGGCACGAGAGTCACATGGGAGATGAGACAGTGGGTGGAATGGAGAAATGATGTGGGATTTCCAGGTGGGTTCAAGAGTCACTTGAAACAAGCGATCTCAAATATAACATGGGGCCACCAAGCATGGTTGTGTATTTCTCTCCCTCCTCATTCAACTGTAATTGCAGAGGCGCTGGATGAGCAGGCAAATGTCTAGTGTGTCCTGTGAATGTACTAGGTTGAACGATACGTGTATTATGCTAAGTGAAATAAGTCAGTCAGAAAAGGACAAATACCATATGATCTCAATCATATGTGGAATTTAAGGAAGAAAACAGATGAACATATGGGCAGGGGGAAAGGAAAAAAAAGGAGAGGGAAATAAGCCATAAGTGACTTTTTAAAAAGATTTATTTATTTATTTGAGAGAGAGAGAGACAGAGAACGCTCACATGTGTAAGTGGGGGAAGGGGCAGAGGGAGAGAATCTCAAGCAGACTTCTCACTGAGAATGGAGCCTGATGCGGGGCTCAATCTCATGACCCCAAGATCATAACCTGAGCTGAAATCAGGCGTCGGACACTTAATTGACTGAGCCACCCAGGCACCCCTGCTTAAGTCTCTCTTAATTAAATAGAACAAACTGAGGGTTGATGGAAGGGTGTGGGTGGGGGATGGGCTAGATGGGTGATGGGTATTAAGGAGGGCACTTGTTGTGATGAACACTAGGTGCTGTATGTAAGTGATGAACCGCTTAATTCTATTCCAAAAACCAATATTATACTGTATGTTAACTAAAATTTAAATAAAAAAAAGATACAGAATTGCTGATGTTTATTTTGACCTCAAAAGTGGCGATTTCATAGGGATTGGCTGAATACATTCCCATACATTAGAATTGTTTATATTTATTTTTGCTTTGATCCTCATGTGATGGAATTGAGGATTGCAGGGAGCATCACCCATAAAATTATTTCCGTAACAGTTCACAGTTGGGTGTGACAGCCAGCTCTGTAGCTTGGTGTTTATTCATTTTTTTTTTCTTTTTTAAAAAATTACCTCCTCTTCTGACATTCAACCCTTAGTTATTGGTGTTTTCCAAATATCATCACTGGCTCTCTTCAAACACATTAAAAAAAAGACTTTAATTTTTAGAGCTAGTTTTAGGTTTACAGAAATACTCAGTAGAATAATATTCAATATTATTATCGAAAGATTGGGTACAGAGAGTTCCCATATTTCTCTCCCTCTTTCCCTTTCTGTGTTCCCTATTATTAACATCTTGCATTATTTGGTGTATTTGTTATAACTTAGGAGTCAATATTTGGGTCCAACAATTAAAGTTACTTAGGAGAAGAAATGAAGATAATGAAGATAATCCTTGAGCGTAGAATAGTTGCACATGAAATATATATTAGCTCTTGCTGGTATTAAATGCTTGATCATTTATTCTGACCTGAACTTGTGTGTTTCCCCTGCTTTGTCCCCCTGCCATGATTTTTCTCATCATTGCTAGGCTCATCTTCCACTTGGACTGTCTTGCTGTCCTCTTCCCTGATTGACTGCCTCTCGTGTCTTTCTTTGGCCATCTCAGACAGGATTATTAACCTTGTCACATTGCTGGAAAGCTAAGAACTCAAGTATCTTGACTAAGGTCAAATAGCTAGAAAATGCTGAACCATTGCTGAGCTCAGTCTGTGTGGATTTCCAAGCCACTGATGGGTGTGGCTTCCTAGGGGTCCAACACTGGGGGCAGAGAGAGGGGTTCCTGGGAGACAGTGTGCTCTTGACAATGACACTGAATAGCCCTGTCCTGAGAAGACTGGGAACCATGAGGATCAGAACCACATAGGTAAATGAGCTAAGTAGAAAAGGCTTAATTGGTCATCTCAGACTTTTTTAAACCATTTCCCTCTAGCACAAGACTGATGATATAATTTCATGCTTAAATATCTTCCATGGGGACCACAATCAAAATCAAGTCCTCATTTCCTTAAAATGCTTATAAAGACCTACATAGAAACATGGCCCTAGAAGTCTCTGTGAGCTTTATGTCCATCCAGAGCCAGCGAAGGGCCTTGGCTTGGGCTGCTGTGCAAGTCGCAGCATCTGTGACACCACACGTCCTCCATCTGCTGGTGAAGCCACGTGCTCACGCCCAGCTCGCAAAGTATCTGCTCCAACACCAGCTGCTGTCCTTGTTTTTTTGTGGTGATCTATCCTCCTCACAATTTTCCAGCGTACAGTAAGCGTCCTTTTATTAACCTTGTCACATTGCTGTACATTAGATCTCCAGAACTTACTCATCTTATAACTGAAAGTTTGTACCCTTTGACCAACATCTCCCCATTTCCCCCTCCCCCACCCTACTCTTGACTATGTTCCTATGACTGTCTTACATCGATTGTGGTGATTATTTCATAATGTACATCAAAACATCAAGTTGTACACCTTAAATGTATATAATTTTATTTGTCAGTTCTCCATCAATAAAACTGAAAAAAAAATACCAACTATTTGTGAAGACTTCCTGATTCCCTATTCCCAGCAGCTTACCTGTTCTACTCACTGTGCTTCCTCATATTGTGTTCTCAGGTCTGTCTGTCTGCTTTTCTCCCTGGTTCTCCTCAAGACAGGAGCTCCCCGAGTACCTGGTAAAGTGATAGAACATAACTTGTTTTCTAAATCGGATTGATGACTTGATCCACACTGTAAGTGGCTATGTGAGGTGATAGTATTAAATGCCTCTCGTCTCAGTAGGGAGCTGGTTTAGAGGGGGCATGAGGTCACTGAGAAGACTGAGCCATAGTGAGATTCACCTCACTATGACCATTATGAATAGAAGGGGCTGAGAAATAGCAGTGAACTCAGGAGTGCATTGTTGGCAAGGGAATGCGCATCCTGTTTGTTTGTCTAAATCTTAGGTGTTCCTGCTTCTGGATTTTCTACCTAATGTCTATACTAGTCTCAGTTGGTTCCTCGTCACTTTGACAACTTTAGTATCTTCTCCAGGCAGATAGTGAACGGGATAATCTATTGACCTGACCGTGCTGTCTTATCTGTGTTTTCCTTACATTCACGGAAGTGCCGCTGATCTGAAGAGGCTTGATCTTGCCGATGCCTGTTCCTCCTGCTGGCTGACCCTGTTCCTCCTGCTGGCTGACTCCATAGGCCCAGGGCTTTGCCAGGCCTCCTCCCCTTCTGCCATCCATGAGCGGCCCGGAGGCCCTGTGCTCTGTTTGACCCTTCAGTCTTCCTTCCCTCCTCCTCCACAAGGATGCTTTGCTTACTTAGTTCCTACTGACCCCAAACTCTGATCATTGAGGGCACAAGTGGGTCTTGAAGAATGATAGTTTAGCAGCTGGTTCATCTAGTTCCGTTACAGGTTGATCAGAATGAATTAGATTTATTTTTTCTAAAAAAAAAAAAACGTGTTTTATAGGATTTGTTTCTAAATTGGAGTAGAGGACTTGGCAAAATGACTCGGTGGTCTTTTCCTATTTTTTTCCTATTTTATGAAGTAAAATTTAGTATTTTAAGAAGCCTGCACTGAAATACTCATATAAAGGGACACAGATTTCCATAGTAAGCAGAAAAATCCAATCCATTCTAATTTTTTTTTTTGTAGTTCTACATTTTCTAAGTCAATGTTTGCCAAGAAACATATTCAGTTTTTTTTTTCCTTTTAGTAAAGCTCATTTCTTTCTTTCTTTCCTTTTTTTTTTTTTTTAAAGCTCATTTATTTCAAGAGCAGCTTCTATTTGAATCAACCATTACTCTTCTTTGACTGTGTGCACTGAGTTTTGTTAGATGTTAGGGTGGTGACCTGGTTATCGATACTTCATTTAATTGTCAAGTTTAGCTTTAGCTCTGACACTTAACAGGTAACAATAAAGATGTTATGAAAAATACCAAGATAGAGGTATTGGCTGCGGACTGTTTAGTCAAAGTATATTATTAATTTCCTATCTACAGCTGAAAGATCAGCCAATGCATTGTTTCCCTGGAAGAACCTAAATACTAGTGACATGAACCAAGCGAATCTTCAACAAGGCATCATAAATCTTGCTTCCTTGTCTAGCAGGGGCATCCCTGGCTCTTCTGTGTGACCCTGTCACAGAATGTCATATCAGAGAGGGTTAGAGCCTCCAACATGGCTCATTCTTAACACAATGCCAAAGAGACTGACGTTATTTCCCATCATATTGATGCAACAGATAATTTTGAAGGAGAATCTGGCGATAACTCATGATAACTTACTTAGAGGATGGCCTTAAAATGTGATCTTAATGAACTTATTATATTAAATGTTTCTTTGGACGTCTAACACTCAAAATGATTTTTAAAGCAGATTGGAGGAGAAATCAACTATGAAATAATGTCTTTAAGGTATGTGTCTTGGAGAGCACCTGTAAGTGTCTGTTCCAAAACACAATTAGACCTCATTCCTTAACCCAGCCATTGGACTTTTAGTTCTCTGTTTGCCCAGCATCTAGCATTCTGCTATCTCGATGTTTATTCATTAGGCTTCATGTCCAATACCTGTGTTAAATAACTGGTTTCTCAAAAGTCAAATATGGTTCTCTCTTTTTTCTCTTCAGTCAATATATTTTTGTTTCTTCCTTTTCTCTGCGCCCTTGTTTTATTATTACTTCTTTCAAAGTGACATTCCATGCCATGATCTCTCCTCCCTAATAACTCAGTTTGACACCCTAGACATTGCGGCCAAGCCTCTGGCTATATTGGTAATAGTGCATTGCTCTTGCATTATCTAGTGTTTAATCTCGATGGTAACATGATGGGTCCTGCAAAATAAATCACTTCATGCTCCGATTTAATTTCAAATGCTTTTTTAGTTGGAGTGGCAAAAGCTATACTTTTGATGTAAATGTCTAGTTTCTCCTCAGGCAAATCCTTCTATCTATTGCCTGCCAGTGACCAATGACCTAAACTCGGTCTTAGAAAGGATATAATAAGATAACACAATTAGATTTTCTTTAAAAATGTAACCCATGTATCATATACACATATCAGATATGCTTCCAAAATACCTACAAAAATGCAAGGCCATTTTTAGAAAGAAAAATAAGAATACGATTTTCTAAAATATTACATTGTCAGTAGCTTCTCTCAAGCTGCAGATTTTTAAAAGATCTCATTTAGCATGTAATTATTATGCTTTTCTCATCTGAGAGGAAATATGTTTTAATGGCAAACAACTTTCACTGAGCAATAGATAGAACAAAAACAGATGATTATGCCACCAAGACTATTATAGAAATCAGTTCAGGGGCGCCTGGGTGGCTCAGATAGTTAAGCATCTGCCTTCGGCTCAGGTCATGATCCCAGGGTCCTGGGATCGAGTCCCGCATCAAGCTCCCTGCTAGGCAGGGAGCCTACTTCTCCCTCTGCCTCTGACTCTCTCTCTCTCTCTGTCTATCTGACTCTCATGAATAAATAAATAAAACATTAAAAAAAAAAAAGAAATCAGTTCAAACATCTAGTTTGGGAAAAGGTATCTATGGCGAGTAAGAACTCAAAAATGTGAGTAGAAATATTTGAAAACCCATAACTTGCCAAAATCAGTGTCCTAAACATATCACTCGTTCGAATGTGACATGTCACATGTCTGTATCTTAAGGAAGACTTTGAATTGAGATCTGGTGTTTTCTGGTTAAAGGCCAGTATTTCATGACTCCAGGCAACACCCGACGTGTCTTACCGCAAGTATCATCACCTTCCCTTAGCGTATTTATGACATACTGCTGACACAAATTCTCCCTTGGGGCCTTTGGAACTTGCTACATCTCTCTTAAACTTAATATATTAGCTCAGGCTGCTATAATAAAATACCATTGACAGGTTGGCTTAAACAACAGGAATTTATAGCTCACAGTTCTGGAGCTGAAAGTCCAAGATTAAGGTGCCGGTAGGGTGGAGGACTCTGGTTTGCCAGTAAGCTAGAAAACTCTTTGCAGATGGCGGTCTTCTTGCTGTGTCCTCATGCGGCAGAAACAGAGACAGAGTGAGGGGGATGGGCTCTGGCCTCTTCCTCTTCTCATAAGGATACTAGTTTCATCACGGGGGCTCCCCCCATGACCTCATCGAAACCTAATTATGTCCCAAAGTCCTCACCTCCTAACACCATCCCACTGGAGGTTAGGGCTTCAATCTATGAATTTTGAGGGACACAAACATTCATAGAACTTAGCGTTACTCTCCACGTGTACCTTGTGTCACAGTCCTTATCTGACTTCCTTTGTAGCTCAGCATTAGGAGGCACTGTTCATCTCTCACACAACTGCATCCATAGCTTCTGTTTCTTGCCATTGTTATATTGGTATGCATTTCAATAGAACGTATCTCTTTCCAAAATGTAAAAGAAGTATGATTTTTGTTAAAGAAATATTAACTCATACATACATTGAAAGTAATTTGGAGAGCACCATTAAATAAATTTCCAAGTATCAGATATTGTCAGCTATGATTTTTCTAGATAGCCTGACTCTCTACGGATAGTTCATAATATTCCTTCCAATCATTGAGTTAAGTATTCTAATCAAATTTGTAATTCTCAAGAGTGCATCTGATACAGGGGGTGCCTGGGTGGCTCAGTTGGTTAAGTGACTGCCTTCGTCTTGGGTCACGATCCCAGGATCCTGGGATCGAGCCCCGCATCGGGCTCTCTGCTCAGCGGCAAGTCTGCTTTTCCCTCTCCCTCTGTGATCTCTCTTGCTTTTACTGTCTCTCAAATAAATAAATAAAATGTTTTAAAAAATAAAGTGCATCTGATACAGAAAGTTAAGAAAAATATATCGCAAGCTGATGATGATTTGAGAAGTTAATATTGTGTGCATTACTATGGAAGAATTTCTTTCTCATTTTTCTCATTGTTGCAGCCAACCACCAAATTAGTAGAATTTTCCTTAAACATGTCCCATAGTTCCTTTCTACATAATTGACTAATAAATATCCTAAATATTTAAGGTGTACAACATGATATTTGGTATATATGTACATTGAAATAATTACAACATTCAGACTGGTTAACATACCCACCACCTCACATAGTTAACCCTCCTTTTTTTTTGGTTGGGAAGAGTTTATTGGATTTTATCTAAGATTTGTAGCTGAGTACATCAGGAACGATGGTCCAGGGACCAAGTTTGCCGTATTACCAAAAATAGAAGTCTTTATCATTTTCAAAGCAGAAGGAAATTTTTGTCCAGTACATGCATGCTACATTTCTCAGGAGTTAGTAAGCAAATGCAAAGTCTGATCTCCAAATCAAGAATTCCTTCATAAGCAGAATTCAGATCTGCCTTCCACCTTGCATTTATTTACATGTTTGTGAATCCTGCAAGATTTAGGCGTGAATAGAAATCACACACACAGACACACACATGCACACACACGGAAACTTCAATATTCCCTCCAAGGTTCAGGGTCTCAGACAATCACTGTCCTCATACATGTGGGGATATGAGCATGATGTGTGTGATGTAGTAAAGGGAATGTTTAGTGTGATGTCACTTTCCTTCATGGATTCAGTATCGATACAGATTTTTTTGTCATTTAATATGTGATATTTGATTTATGGGTCTGATAATAATGCCATGGTTTTTGAATTCTCAGTTATAATTAATCTTCTGTAGTATGTTTAAGATATACAGATGTAATATAAGAGAACAGGTCTTTTTCCTGTGCTTCATCATGGGTGCATATATCATATCATGTGTCATGTAGATAAGCAATGACTTGCAGGTTTTCACACCAACCTTTAAACTCTGCTTCTTCTTTTTTTTTATGATTTTTTTTATTATGTTTTGTTAGTCACCATACAGTACATCATTAGTTTTTGATGTAGTGCTTATTCTTTCTAAGGGTGTTTTCCATCCAGTTTTATGAATTTAGACTTATAGGTGAGTTGAACTTTATATGTTTAAGATCTATAATGGTTTCACAAAAATTACATCAGAAAATGGATCTTTATTTCTATTGAAGAAATTCAGTCATAGAAGTGTTTTTTTTTTTTTTTAAATCCTTACAAATGTCAGTAGTGTTGTATTCAAAACTTTTCTGGGAATATTACACCCCCAACAAGCTGAACTGAAATCGTTTGACCAGAAGCCTGGAGATCCTCTCAGGAAGGGGGCTTTCCTGTGCATTCCCCTGTTGTCCAGCCTCCTCCTGACTGTGGGTCAGAATCATTCTTGGAGAACGGTGGTCATTGTCATGGCACTGGGACGTAGCATTTGGGTGTACACATGTATTTTACAATGTGAGATGACAGACATACCTTCCATTGTTAAAATATGAAAGTATCCTCGTGTGTGAATTAAAAGGCTCTTTGTGGGCGCCTGGGTGGCTCAGTTGGTTAAGCGACTGCCTTCGGCTCAGGTCATGATCCTGGAGTCCCGGGATCGAGTCCCGCATCGGGCTCCCTGCTCGGCAGGGAGTCTGCTTCTCCCTCTGACCCTCCTCCCTCTCATGCTCTCTCTCATTCTCTCTCTCAAATAAATAAATAAAATCTTAAAATAAATAAATAAATAAAAGGCTCTTTGTAAGCCACAGCCAATTTCTTAATAAATGTCAATGGTGAAAAAGGATCACACTTGAAACCGTTACCATATATATAGAATTTGCATTCTGTAGATCTTGAGTGGGGCTACCCTCCAGCTCTCAAAGAACCACCACCAGTCTCATCAATGTCACAGGCCTCTTTGTGGAGATAGAATCTGAAACTGTGGCTGGCTTCTGTTTTTTTCTTTTCCCCCTGATGGAATGGCCCTATTTTAGATACCTACATACCCACATAAAATTATCTTTCTGTTTAAAATGAAACAAGTAGGGTGCCTGGGTGGCTCAGTTGGTTGAGCGACTGCCTTCGGCTCAGGTCATGATCCTGGAGTCCCTGGATCGAGTCCCGCATCGGGCTCCCTGCTCAGCAGGGAGTCTGCTTCTCCCTCTGACTCTCCCCCCTCTCATGTGCTCTCTCTCATTCTCTCTGTCTCAAATAAATAAATAAAATCTTTAAAAAAAAAAATGAAACAAGTAACTAACAACTGAGCCAGGCCAGGAATTGTCCAGAACAGTTCAAATATGGCTGCACACGGTGGTTTCAGATCCCTTTTTTCTCCTAACGGCCCCCCCCTTCCCTTCCGTGTCTCCCGTTTTCAGAATCTGCTTCTGGGCTTTCTTCTCTGTTTCAGGCTGGCATTAAATTTCTTTAGTCTTTAGATCCTTGCATCTGATGCTGGTACACGTGGCTGCATTAAATAGAAAATGCATTTGGGTAGGAAGCGTAGAATTACAAAACATTCTGTGTAGCTCAGGAACTTTTAAAGCCCCATTTAAATGAAACCACAGCATCAAAGTGATCTCAAGGGCACTTGCGTGTTGGTGTAGGGCTTTTAGCGCTGTGCTCGGTACAGCACAGGCAGGACCGCCGGATAATGAGCAGGAATCCCGCGTGTGTTAACATGATCTCTCCATCAATGTAAGGACGTTCACCAGTTTCTGGAGGAAAAATGAATTCAGTAATCTAATAATACACAGTCGTTTTGTGGTTGAGTGCTTTCTACATCGTGGAATGTGTGTGCATGCATGGTTGACATAGTCTCGAAATTAATGACAAAGTATGGAAACAAAATGCAGAAAATATGTGAGTCATTCGAATTAATGCTTTTCTTTGTGTTAATTTCAACTGAAAGAGAGATTCATTATTTAAAGAGTCACCAGGAAGAAGAGATCCAATTGTGGTTTTCATTTTTTTTCCTTTTTCTCTCAGCTTTATTGATGTATGGTTTTTTTTTTTTTTAAGATTTTATTTATTTATTTGACAGAGACACAGTGAGAGAGGGAACACAAGCAGGGGGAGCGGGAGAGGGAGAAGCAGGCTTCCCGCGGAGCAGGAAGCCCGATGTGGGACTCGATCCCAGGACCCTGGGATCATGACCTGAGCCGAAGGCAGACGCTGAACGACTGAGCCACCCAAGTGCTCCTCTTTTTTATTTATTTATTTATTTATTTATTTATTTATTTATTTATTTATTTATTTATTTTTTAAGATTTTATTTATTTGACAGAGAGAGACACAGCGAGAGAGGGAACACAAGCAGGGGGAGTGGGAGAGGGAGAAGCAGGCTTCCCGCCGAGCAGGGAGCCTGATGCGGGGCTAGATCCCAGAATCCTGGGATCATGACCTGAGCCGAAGGCAGACGCTTAACGCCTGAGCCACCCAGGCGCCCCGATGTATGTTTAATACATAAACGCTTCATGTATTTATTGTATATATTGTGGTGAGTTTGGACACACACAGACACCGGGATACTGTCACCACAATCCAGGTAATAGACACAACTGTCACCTCCACCAAAGTGCTTGTTTCCCTGCCCCTGAGATGCCGTCTTGGCAGGACTTTCGGGTCAGCGGGGTCATGGAGTGCAGACAATATGCGCTGGAGCGGACCTCCAGGACTTACTCCTCTGGCAGAAAAGCAACTCTAGACCCACTGGACAGCAGTGTGAGTGAGAAAGAAAGGGGGCAATTTGAGGGGTTAAGAGCCTTTCATGTCAGTTCGGTCCAGACAGGACTGTGTTTTTCATCTAAATGTCAAATTCAGTTTTTCACAAAACAAGCATGATGGTTCACAAAATAAATGTGATGGTTGATGTGTTGTGTTGTGTGTCCGGGCGGCTGTCATGGAATACCACAGGCCGGGGGGAGGTTTATGAACCACAGACATGTGTTTCTCAGCCCTGGAGCCTGGGGGTCCAAGAGCAAGGCACCAGCAGATCCGGGGTCCCGGTTCCCACACGGTGTCTTCTCACTGCTGGGGGCTCCTGGGGTCTCACCACAGGGGCCCCATCCTCACCACCTCCTCACCTCCCAAAGCCCCCCTTCCTGTACCGTCACCTTGGCGTTAGAGTTAACCCGTGAATTTGTGGAGACATAAACATGGAATCTACAGCTGCCACCTTCAGTTAGTAACACTCCTACCCTTTGAGAACCAAACTGTGACATCATCATACACTTCTGATGAAAATATAACGCATAACTGGAAAACAAATGGCTGATTTCCCACAATTAACTTAGAAATAAAGGATAATTTTCATACCAGCAGGCTTCCAAATATTTACTTTGATTGTGGTTTGAAAATGTGATGGAGTGCCTCCACTTTCTTCCATAAATATGAGTTTGTATGTGTAAATAACCCAGATGTAGGAAATAAAGACAATTTATGTAACTTCTTAATGAATTCATATAAGCCTTTAATTAAGCACATAAATCATCCTGAGGCATTTGAGCCTAATTGCTTCTTGAATCTGGTGCAGTTTCTGAGCTACATTATTACTGATCTGAAAATTGCAGAGGGTTTCCATGACTTTCTTACCTCTAATTGATGCCACTTATTTCCTCCTTTTAAATGCCCTAGACATGGACAAGGCTTAGGTTCTGTCACCTGATAACGAGCTCAGTGCCCCATCCGGAGTGAGCTCTGCGTCCCAGAAAAGCATCCAAGGATGACAGTTAATGAAACTTCCTTTCATGGTGTCCTCTTTAAGGGCTTATGGATGACAACAGGAATCAGTCCTTCTCCTCAAGAAACTCACAGTTTAGTTGAAGAGCCAAGGTAGATACAATGGAAAGAAAGAAGACATATGTTTTGAAGGTTAAACAGTAGATCTAATGTATAAGACCCCACACAGTGCAGAGGAGAACGAACTTCTGGACCCAAAGGGCCAGGGCTGACTTCTTGGAATGCACGTGAGTTGAAAAGCACCTGAGCTAGACTAAATCTTAATAGGAGCAAGAAAGGACTGGGCTTTCTGTTAGGTTTTCTGGGTTGGGCAGAAAATGTGAGCACGAGAAGGATAGTCCTTCAATATTATTGAATCCAGTGAGGTGTCCTAACACACCCACACAGGGATACTGATGGAAGGGGATAAATTGCTTTTACCTTAATCAGTACTTCTCGATGGAGGGAATACTGCCCCCTACAGGACAACCATGTGTCCTATACATGGTTGAAAGTTATCCTTCCATTTCTTTCATTTTTTTTCTCCATGTCACTTTAGAGAGTTATATTGGTTTTAGGGTTTTTTTTTTTTTTTAATTATATATGTAGGTAGGTTCTATTGTCAATGGATTTTGACTATATATAGTAATACATATAAAATACATAAACATACATGCATACATGTGCATGTGGATTGATGACGTCTTCTCTGTTGGATTATGTTTTAAAAACAGAGACAAATAAAATCAACATCACACCAGCAGAGGTATCCACGGTGGGAAGTGGGCGGATCTGTATGCGCTGCTCAATGGAATAGCTTAGCTCTCTCCCACCTGCCGGCATCCCCGCTCAGCTGTTTCGCTCACCTTGGCCCTCCTCCTGTTTCTGCATAGCAGACCCTTTTGCCCTGGCTCCGTCCCTTCATCCTTCAGGTTGGAGAATTCTATTTAGGATGCTCTGCATCACTCTGTACCACTTACCCCATTTTATCTTTTTTTCATAACCCTACACGATCAGACATTACCCTTCATATTGCATCGGTTTGTTGCATCTTATAGACAACCAGTAAGTTGTGCTGGATGAAGGATGTGCAGGCCCCAAACATGCACATCTGGGCCCGCGACTGAAGACCTACAGATTTACAACATGGGTATCAATTAACAAAATTTTAATATATCCTGATGTTGTTAAGTTTTTGATGAAGAGACTGTATAATGTGACAGTATTAATATATTCATAATGTTTTGAAGACTCCTGAACACCACAATTCCTCTAAGCTGAAATGTAAAATTTGAACCAGGTATTTGCAAAGACAACAATTATACACATATGAGTCAACAAGAAATCACACAGTTGAAGCAGAAATTTATATGAATAATATATTTTTTTCATCCTAAAACATACCTTTCAAAACCCTGCAGTTGCACCTTACCATGGATGAACTTGGTGGGAAGTCTGGAGACTTGCAATGCACCTGCCTTTTCTGGTTGAATAGGCTTTGATCACATGCTTTTCATATTCCTTCTCCTGGCTGCTGGGTTTACAGCTAAATGGTTTTTGTTCTGTTTTGTCTGATGACTTATTCTCATCAAACAAGCTCCGTTCTTCATCTTTTATTAAAAAATGCTTTAGTTCTTTCATGCCTTTTGTACTTTCTTTAAATTTCTCTCTGTATTATTTTTGGTGCGCTTGCAAGATAATTTCATTAAATGATGTTTTCTCTTTTGCTCCTAATGTACATGCTGATGAGCTCATTACATCTTTGGCTTCTTAAAAACAACGGCAACAAAATGGATCAATATGTTTAGAATGTTGTCTAAATTACACTGTGTCTCCTCTTGCTGAATTATAGTTATAGCTTGCAGATGCTGACCTAGAAGATAGGACTTGAGGTTTTCCCACTGCAATGCATTCCATGCCTCCCTCAAGTTTATTTATTTAACCAGAAAGCTAGCACCAATAACTTTTAAAAAATCAAAATTTTTTTACACATCCACTCAGAGACAATGTGTATTAGAGATTTTGCAGAAGGGGAAGGTATTCATTCACCTTACGTATTTTCCCTTAATATTCCAATGTCCTTTAAGATTGCAGCAGACTCGTTCAGGCAGTGATGCAGATGAGCTTATTTAGGGATATGGATTGATTTTTCACAGGAAGTACTCTCTGCCCAAACCTTATACCACCTGTTGTTTTTTTCCATAAAATATTTTGTTTTGTAGGGGCACCTGGGTGGCTCAGTCGGTTAAGCGTCTGCCTTCGGCTCAGGTCATGATCCCAGGGTCCTGGGATCAAGCCCCGCATCGGGCTCCCTGCTCAGCTGGAAGCCTGCTTCTCCCTCTCCCACTAGCCCTGCTTGTGTTCCCTCTCTTGCTGTCTCTCTCTGTCAAATAAATAAAAATTAAAAAAAAAATATTTTGTTTTGTATTTCTCATATATGTGTATATATACGGGAAAATGAGGAGTGGGCTATTGTGGAAAAGAAGTTGGAGTGAGAATTAGCAGAAATACATTCAAAGTTCATCCTTGACGACAAAGTGGTACTTTGATTTGGGCTTGCCATTCATATGTGAGGGGAAATATGTCCAGGAAAGTTACTATCAGTCATAATACCTATGTCATCCGGCTCTTTCGAGGGTCAAGTAAAAAAAATGATATGTGCATTTTAAAATTTACAAAACTACACACTAGAAATTATATTATACGTCTGTATTTGGCGTGGCTCTATTTTTCACAAAAGAGCCTTTCTTGTGTATGTGAATCACCACACCCACCTCTTTGTATTTTTATGTATTCTTCTCCAAGTTTTATTGATGCATGTGGACTGTTTATATATCCTATAAATTACCATTTCCAGAATTCGTAAATGCTTCATAATTGAGAGGTTTTAACTTTTAGGTTTGCACTAAAATGTAGCAATTCCGTAGTATGTGTTTACTACAATTCCTATCTTCTTCCTAATCCTACGTCTGTATGAGACTGATCTTGACATTAAACCACGTCGCGTAGACACAGCAACCAGCACAGAGGTCCCACAGAGCGAATTCCTGCTAATTTAGATAAAGGGAAGACAGTCTGTCAGCGGCATCTAAAGACTGTTTGGCATTTATAATCACTTTGTTTTCTCTATTTAGATAAGAAAGATGCGGACAATTATTTAACCACGAGAGTCACTGGAAATATAATTTGGGACAAATGTCTCTATATTTTTGTAATGTAAGAACAGTTCTCCCGCACGTTTGTCGCCGCAGTCTGTGGAAGGTGGCATGGGGCCCTGCGGTGGTAAGGCTAAATTCCCTAATTTAGTCGAGGGGAGGAGAGCACGAGGCTTGGTGACTCAATCCAGGAGGCGGCCTCCTCTGCGAGGCGAACCTGCGGGGGCCTGGAGGCTGGTGCTCAGGTGAAACCTGCCGTTGAGTTTGGATGCTTTTCACGCTAGCTGTGCCATTGACATTGAATCCTACAGTCCAGTGCACGTGGATATGGACCCAGAGTCTGTGTCCCCCCCAGATGGCTATGTTGAAACCCTCGGCAGAGCCGAGACCAGGCGCCCCGTGTCCTCCCGCCGGAGTCCCGTAGGGTTTGGTCGTCGCCCTACAGGAGCCTGGCGGGCCCCCCTGACCTCCTGGCAAGGCGGCAGGGTTCGAAGAGCGTGCGCTCTGGCAACGGGAGGAATCAGCTGGGCCGCTGGGCAGAGCGCTTCAGGTGTGGTGAGTAGGGGTCGGACTTCCCCTGGCTGTCGGTGTCTCCTAGGGTGGGACGTGGTCAGTGTTCCTCAGGCGGAACGACCACGATCGCGTCTCAAGTCTTGTCCCGATCTGAGATTTTTCTGGCCCGAGGACTTTCCGGACCTTTACAGACTCTCTCGTACCCACCTACTTGTTACACCTTTTATTTTGAATGAGGCTCATCCTAGGACACTGGCTTTTTCTGTAGGATATTAGTACTGTTCCGACACCTTCTCCACCCGCCCGAACTCTCCACATCTGTGGTTAAATATGGGAGGGGAACAGAAGTCACCACTGAGGGAACATTCCGGCTTGTTTTCCTGCAGGACCCTCAGAACAGGCCATGTGCTCACCTGCACTGAGGGGGCAGGGGTGTGTTTTATTTTCTCATGTTTGTCTGACCAGAGAACTTGCCCATAATGAATGTTAGGGGCCCAGTGGTCCCCCCCTCATCCCCTGACTCGTGCTCTGTGACTCGCCAGCAGACCCCCCAGGCTCCGTGCATCTGTCTGGGCTCCATGTGAGCTCCCCATGCTGTGCCCACCCCCTCCCTGAGGATGTGAGTCTCCACCAGGTGTCCCTGCCTGATCCTCACCTGGTGACCAGTGCAGGGGTGGGGCTGGGGTGGGAGACTGTCACTGGTCACGTTTAGTCTCCTCATCCCTCACACCCAGCCCTGGGGCTCCAGGACCAGGAGATGGGCTTCCAGCCAGCACCAGGCATGTGAGGGGAATGTTCTAAAGACACAGCACATTCCTGGCTCTGTTTAGGGTCCTTCCTGAGTTCTGCTCTGTAAGCGTGCTCCTCGTCTAAACTACAGTAGACTCATCTCCTGGAGGTGCCCACGGCCCTTTTCACTGCTTGCTGGAAGCAGATTGTCATTTCACAGGTGGGATGGAAGTGTTTTGTCCTGATGGCTCTTGACTGGGGTTTGGTGTTATTCGTATCCATTTACCTGTCTATCATCTATGTATCAATTAGATATCTAGGTGATAGATATCTATAGATCTATCTAATATCTATATCTTTTAGGTCTATGTACTTCCTTCCTTCCTCCTTTCCTCTCCCCTTCCTTCCTTCCTCTCATCATCTAGATATCTACCTAGATTTAGATCTATCTATGGCTATCTGTAGATATCTATCTATATCTACATTTATCTGTATTTACATCTATCTAGACCTGTGGCTTCCTACTTTCTATCAATCTATCAGCTAGATATTAAGGTAGATTTGGATAGATATCTAGAATTCACCCTACCTAGCTCTATCTCTCTCATATTTAAGAGTTAAAGTGTTTTGTGTCTGTCTTCTTCCTTTCCATATTTTTCCATTTTGAGTTGTCCTTTTAAGTAGAATAAACCTTTTCAAATGTGATGATTTCTGATATGTATTTTGTTTTATTTTTACATTTTGATGACACTTACATGCCCTATCATACACAATTAGGCATTTTTTGCTCTTTTCTTTACATCTATAATTCAAAAATGTGAATAAGTCAAAGGAAGCGGCAATTTAAGTAGTAAAAGCACGTACATATTTCCCTAACATTTTAATCATACAGAATGGTTGCTGTGCTAGAGCACTTTATTTCTAGAAATGTGACCCCATGACTCCCGTCTACATTGCTGATGCATAATTAAAAAACAATTTGCCTGCAGTGGTGAAGATGATGCTCTTGATGGTTTTCGTGTAGGTGTAAAATGCACACTGGATTTAGAAGATTTAGTACAAACTATAATGTAAAATACCTCAATATGTTTTAGACTGAATACACAATGAAATGATTATATTTTGGACATATTGGCTTAAACAAAGTATATTATTAAAATTGTTTCACCTGTTTCTGTTTACTTCTCAAATGTGTCTACTAGATCATTTTAAACTATATACGTGATCCACATTTTAGTTCTACTGGATGCCACTGTTCTTGGGCTCTGTAGGAAAGTTTAAAAATTGTCTTATTCTTTGTAATTCTGAATATGATGCGATACCATTGAAGGATTTTGAGCCGAGGAGTGATGTGGTTTTACCGTAGGAAATTGTCACTTGGGCTGCTGTAGGGGAACACCCTTAGTGGGGGAATCTGGCCCAAGTCAAGGAGGACCTACTGGGCAGGAGGTCATTGCAGGTTCGCAAATAGATGAGCTGCTGACATTGCCAGTGGGTGGGACTGTTGAGGTCCTGAGAACCCGACAGCCTGGGTACCTACTGAAGGTAGTCACTGAAGGGTTTGACATGTCTATGGAGCTTTAAATTTTACACACTATTTCCTGTACTTTTTATACTTTAATCAGGAAGCCATCCATTACACCACTTCTACTTACTCACAATGTACCCTGAAATTTCTGCCTAAACCAAAGGCCTCCTACCATTGTTGGCACTGAGGCCTAGGCTCCTGCCCCAGGGCCTTTGCACTTACAGTTATCACTACCTGCAGTGCTCTTTCCTACCCACTTCTTTCCAACCACCCAATTTCTCCGCATCACTAAGAGATCTACCTACTTTTTTTTTTAATTGTCACGCTGACTTTTATTCTCTGAACATATGAGATCTATCTACTTAATCATAATTTTTCCCCAAAACTTTTCCAGTACTCCTTTCCCTAGAGTGTAGATAGGTTTTGCAATAGGCTCTTCTGTAACTATTTCTCTGTACTTATGGGGATTGGAACAATTGCCTCTTTCCTTTAGCAGTCAATAAGCCCACGGAGACGTGGGTCATCAGCTATTGCTCACTGCTGGATTGTGGTCCCCTCTCCTGGGGCTGTTACAGAGTTGGAGGTCAGTGAGTAATTATTGATCGAACAAAGAAGTTAATAAGTGAGGCGTTCACTTCTACGTTGGATAGTCCATTTCAATACTGAGTACACCTGATGGGCAAACCTTTTCTGTACTGGACACAACACCATGGAAATAGGAAAGTCTACTGATTTGTGTGTAGCACATTTCAAACTAGTTTCCGCCCCACCATGAGCATCATCCCACTTGGTGGTCATCTTCTTCCACTCAGCTACACTACTTTTGACTCTTTTACCCCATAGATTTCAGCATTTTACTCCCCGTGTGTTTTAGACAGAAATGCAGATGGGTCTTTGTTTTCTGACCGTTACCTCTTTCTGTGATCTGGTGTGATGCCAAGGCAGGGAAATATGTCATTTTGTGAAAGAGTCTAACGTTGTGTTCTGAACCTCTCTGGGCTAATGAAATGTACATGGGGAAAATCTTTAGGTTGAACCAGTATAGTGCATCCTTTAGGTTTATTGGCTCCTCTACTGGGAAGCACATGGGCAAGTAGGTCATTGGTACAATGCAGGAAAAGAGTAATTATCTACTTACTTTTTCTAGACATGTTTTATTTTTACATGCAATCTTTCCCTCATTGCAAACTATGGGTCCTTATACCATTCACCTATAATGTTATCAACAGGGTGATGTATTGAGCAAGGTCTCTACTGCAGTATCTTGTACTATGTGCCTTTCTTTTAAATTTTTTTTTTTTGATTCTCTTCTATTTATGGATGCCAAAAAGCAACTCAATGCATTTAGTGACTTTCATGACCAGTACACTGGTGTTTGGTGATGGAAGTGGATTATCTTTACAAAGTCCTCGGGGAGCGCTGTTCACCTGTTGTCTTATAGCACGAACAGGCACAGGCCACAGAAGGCACACACAGGTGCTTGTGGCCAGACGGGATTCTATTGCTCTCAGGAGCTCCAAGCAATTTTCAAAGATTTAAATGGACAATATGTGGGAATTCTACTCACTGTACTTAAGTACCTCTATCACAAATCTAATATCTTTCTGATTTTATATATTAGTTTAATAAACATTGACAATAAATTCCTTTTTGTATATCATTTGAATTGGTAGCAGTTTCGGACATTTTTGGTTGGAAATGACCAAACCTAGATGAACTCATTAATCAGTAAAACGTGGGAATATGTAGTTGGTTTTCAATCAACTCCGGCCAGCAGGAAAGGAAAGCCATTCAAAGCATATGGTATCTCTTTCTCTGTGTCTGACTTATTTCACTTAGCATAATACCCTCTACCTCCATCCATGTTGTTGGAAATGGCAAGATTTCATTCTTTTTGGTGGATGAGTAATATTCCATTATATATATATATCTCACATCTTCTTTATCCATTCATCAGCTGATGGACTTTTGGGCTCTTTCCATAATTTGGCTATTGCAAATGATGGTGTTATAAACATCTTTGTTTTCTTTGGGTAAATACGCAGTTGTGGAATTGTGGGAGTAAAAAAGAAATGGAATTGCAGAATTACTGGATCATATGGCATTTCCATTTTTAACTTTCTGGGGAAACTCCGTACTGTTTTCCAGAGCGGTTGCAACAATTTAAATTCCCACCAACAGTGTAGGAGGGTTTCCCTTTATCCACATACTCATCAACATTTGTTTTCTATGTTGTTGATTTTAGCCATTCTGACAGGTGTGAGGAGATAGCTCATTGTGGTGAGATGATGAGTGGTGTTGAGCATCTTTAATGTGTCTGTTGGTCACCTGTATATCTTCTTTGGAAAAATGCCTATTCAGGTCTTTTGTCCATTTTTAAATTGGATTATTTGGGGGACTTTTTGGTGTTAAGTTCTTTATACATTTTGGATATTAACCTCTTCTCAGGTATGTCATTTGCCGATATCTCCTCCCATTCTGTAGGGTGCCTTTTTGTTTCGTTGATGACTACCTTCACAGTGTGGAAGTTTTTTATCTTGGTGAAGTCCCAATAGTTCATTTTTGCTTTTGTTTCCCTTGCCTCGAGAGACAGATCCATAAATATGTTGCTAAGGCCAGGGTCCAAGAGATTACTGCTATGTTTTCCTTTAGGAGTTTTATGGTCTCACACTTTAATCTGTTTTGAGTTTATTTTTGTGTATGGTGTAAGACAGTGGTCCAGTTTTACTTATTTGTGGAATCTAAAAAACTAAACAAGTGAACACAAACAAAAATGCAAACAGACACTTAAATGCAGAGAATGAACTGGTGGTCACCCGAGGAGAGGTAAAACAGGTGAGGGGGATGAAGAGGTACAAACTTCTAGTTATAAGTGAAGTAAGTCACGGGGATGAAAAGTACAACAGAGGGACTACAATCAATAAGATTGCGATGACACCTTCTGGTGGCAGGCGGTCCCTGCTCTCCCCAGGTGAGCAAGCTGTAAGGTACAGAATTGTCAAATTAATATAACCTGAAACGAATAGAACACTGGGTGTCTACTCTACTTCAACAATACATTTTTAAAAACTCCAACCTTGAAAGCATCTGGGGCTCTTTTCACACCGTCTCTTCGCCCAGCTCGCCCGCAGGTCTGCTCCGTTCCTGCCTTCCGTGTTTCAGCGCCCACGGAGGGCAAGGATGGTCGCCTCATGGTGCCTGAGCTTGCATTAACCTCCGTCAGTGAGGGCAGTGACAGGAGTCTGCCCTGGGTTCTCTGTCCCTCTCTCCCTTTCAATCCCAGGTCTGCAGGGGACAGTTCTGAGTGGTCTCGCTTCGGCAGGAGGACCAGCCCGGTCTGAGGACCAGCTGCTTTGCACACATGGCCGCTGGGGCAGGCGGGGAAGGCTTCTTGCCTAGAGATACTCTGGAAATGCTCGTAATAGACTAGTTTATAGCTTCCTAATCGGTTTCAGACTCGAAAGTGAGCTCAGCAATCAGAGAACTCAGAAAATTTAAAATCCACACTAGCTGGCGAAGGGAGTTTAGATGACTTCCAAGATTGCAAGATCGCTTGGTTTTGCAAGAATATCAAGGGGTTGGGAGGCTGTCTGAGGTTTTAGAGAATCTATATGTGTTTATGTCTCTATGTATTTATCGATCTATATCATCTATCTATTTTATCACCTACTATCTGTCTATCATGTGTCCCTAGCATCTCTTTACTCTCTGTCTAGCCGGTAATACAAGGCTGTTGAATGAAGGTGGAGTTGGGGAAGAACAAGGGGAGAAATTTGGAATACGTTAGTAACACAGTATCAGACTACCATTTTATGTAGCTTTTTTTTAAAATGTAGCTTTCTTAAAAAATATTGTATCCTCAGGCATAGTTGGTGCCAGCTCATTCCAGGGGACATTAGGCCCAGCTCCCCTATTCAGCCTATTCTCTTCCTGCCACCGTATGTCACCTGTCCCCATCATGGCCACAGGCAGCTCCTGGATGAGCTCTGCTGGAGAGGGGTAGAGGAGGAGCTTGCCTCCTGAGTTAAACCTTGGGCATGTCATTGATCTGGACGGACCCTGGCTGCTTGATTGGAAATGTAGGGAGATGTGATTCCAAACTTGAGGGTGCAGAAAATTTGAAATTGAGGGTCTGACAAAATCGCAGAGCAGGAAGGCAGGCAGAGTCCGGGGAGAAGCCTCGCATCTCCGACCACTGTCCTTTCCAGTTTCTGCTGACATTGTTTGGGGACTCTCCAGGGTCTGCTTTTCCCACAGGCTGCACTACCCCTGCCCAGAGGCACCCGGAGCCCTCCTCCTTCCTCTCTTTGCTCTCAAAGGCTCTGCTCTAAAAACTCTAAATGGAAGGATGAGACCTGGCTAGGATTTTATCCAAGATGGGGAGGATATCTGTAGAAATCCCAGAGGCAAGAACTAAGAAGTCCTAATTAAAGTCAGGGAATAAGGACAATAAAACAAAATATAAGTTCTTGTCTCAAAAATATTCAGCCATAAATGTAAAATCCTAATGCGTGAACTCATTGTTCCTTGGTACTGATTAAAATTACATTAGACATTTTTGGTCCGTAGCAATAGCTAAGAGTCAGTATACAATCTGAAATGAGTGACGAATTGCCCAATTTGCTTCTCTTATAAACAACATTAACATTTCCTTCTCTCCTCTCCCCCTTCCTTCCTGCCTCCATATTTCTTTCTCTGCTCTCTCTTCGCTGTGGTAAAATCTATAATTGTTGCTTCAGCCTATGGGCTTTCAACTATAGCTGACCCGGCTCATTTAGCATGTGACTGGTGGCCAATTAAAAATCAGTTTTTAAAAAGCTGCGGCCACCCCAGCCTAGTTTGCAGCGACTGTTGGCCTGTGCTCTGTTTTCCTCCTGTTTCTGGCTCGCATGCTCCTTCAGATGCCTCAGATTTCAGTTCTTCATGATCACCCAGGTGCTTGGGACATGATCCTGTTCACCGTTCCCTCTGCCTCGCCCCATTTCCGGGTGCATTTAGGACCAGCCCCGCCTGAGCCCCATGGGGGTGAGCTATGGGGCAGGGGTACGAGGGGCCCATGTGGGGCTGCAGGGGGTCAGCAGGTGGTGCAGCTTCAGGACTGAAGGGGGAGGCAAGTTGCAAACGCCTGATTATTCAGTGCCCTGGTCAGGCTAATAAACAGTGCGGGCTGTCACCCCGTGGTGTCCTTATGGTTGAGGTATTATTTCTATTCCCAACAACACATCTGTAGGGCATCAATTGTGATTTCTGTTTCTCCCGCAGTGACCGTACAGAATATCACTAATGGCTCATAATAGTGGATTAATTAATACATATCATTAGATTAATTGACTTGTTAAATAAGTAAAGGAAATATATTTATTTAACATCCATTCTCATGGCTATGCCAACGGAAATTAGCAAAATCCATACTCAAAAATTGTACAGCAATTTTTTTGGGGGGTGGGATACGATCGTTTCCAAACTGCCCTAGAATATATTAAAGATAATGAGAAATAGGTGCTGGTTTGATCTTGTAGGATTTTATAATCTTGAAGATGTAAAATGCCTTTTTTCCAAACTTTCTATCTGTAGAAGGACAACCTTAAATATTACGTATATAAATAAGTTGCATATATATATAATATATTATTATATTAGTTAATGTAATATATAAATATAATAAAATAATACATTGTAATTACATTATAATGATATTATATAATATAAAATTATATTATTTATACATATTTATTTATAAGCAAATTCTGGTTCTCATTTTTACTGCTTTCCTTACTAACGTAGGATCCTGACCCAGGCATTCCATTCCTGCAGCTCTCCCCTCTTCCCTCTCTGTCTGGAATTCAAGGCTTTTTAGTAAAGGCTTCTGGTAGAAATTCCTTTTCTATATCTTACTCCAATGGGTCCACGTGGCTCTTCCTATAGAGTGATCTCGGCTAGTGCATGAGCGGGATAAGAGTTAGACAGTTGACCCTTTGGATGTTGGGTCCCCCTGCAGGGCAGCCTTCGAGAGAGACCCCAGCGCTGCCCTTTGCCCCTGCAGGGGCCCAACACTGATGATTTTGGACTTGTCTCAAAACAGACTCCCTGGCGAGTCCTCCAGAGGCCCGGTGATTGCATGGATGTGGTGGGTCCCTTTGCTTTCTCCCTGGAACGCCCCTGGACCTTCTCTTCCTCATTGGAGCGGTGCCTTCAACACTCCAGGGCTGGGAACGCAGAGAAGAAAGAAAGTCAAGTCAGTACATATTTGCTGAGTGTTTCTTCCCTAAAAAGTCTGGGGATGGCCTTGGAGAAGGAAGAGCCCTACAAAAGCCAAAAGTAAAAACAAATAAAGCCATTTTAAGATGCGGAGTTTTTCCTTTTATTTTTCTGGAATTGGATTAAGGACTGTCTTACCAGAGAAGCAAGATAATCAATAAAGTTTCATTCTAAGTATACCTGCCAGCTAAACAATGTTTAATATTAAATTATATAGGAAATAAATGGTGAATTAAAAGAAAAAAGCAGCCTCTGATGGGTATGAAAGGGCCTTGTAATTGCTTTTATCTAGGAAAATAGACCTGTGAACCAGAGAATTTTTAAATTAGTTTGCTCATTAGGAATGTATCTTGTACTAAAGCATCTCTTCAGTTAGGAGGGACCTGGATTTGAAGATACCTAAACCAGATCACTGTGAATGGTGGATGAAGTTGCTGAATTTCCTTCCCCCAAAAATCGATAATTGATACCTTGTTAGCTTGACTCAATCTGTTTAAGAAACATTTTTTCTTGACATATTTGAAAAGTATATTTGTGTATGTTTGATTGACAGCTGGAGGAGATTTTCTGTGTGGGCTCCCACATCATAGTGTTTCTCAACAAGAAGGCATATCAAACCGAGAAGACACAAGGGGGCCACGTCCAGAACGCGGTGTTACATGGTTTTGGAATTGGTATCCATGCCCGCAGTGTCAGGCTGCGTGAGGATGAGCACACATTTCCATTTTAAAAGTGAGGATTCTGGAGCACGAAAAGGTCCTTTGCTCAGCACTTGGTGTGTGTCAAGGCTGAGTCCAGCGGAGCAGGCAGGTGTCCCAGGCAGGAAGAGCCGCACCTGCCCCGGGCCAGGGGTCATCGGCAGACTCCATTCACCCACCCAAAAAACCTCAAAACTTAAAAAAACAAAAGAAAACAGCAACAACTGGGTCAGTATTCTAAATCAATTTCTACTACAATGTGGATATGATCACTTGAATTCTTCAAAATGATACTTGTAATGAACAGCATTAGCTTATTTCTATTATTCTGAGGACCTATTCAAGACTTCCGTCATTTTGGGGGGATCTTGGACATATCACTGCCACCTCCTGCCATCAACACATACAAAATGATTTGCTTAATTTTTGTCAACCTTATTTTTTGTAAATGTGAATATTAACTGAGAAGAAATACATTTCCCTCTGCCAGTAACACTGATGGGAATTTAAAAGTAAAGGTGGAGTTAATTCTATGTGTACACCTCTATTCTCAGAAAGATTATAAGATCTAAATCCGATGTATTACTTTAAGTGCTGAAGCTGCATGTCCCAGAGATGTGGGAAAACATCCCCGGTGATGTGAATTCTGGGGCTCTACGTTCTAATCAGTGTACTCTGGATGCAAACACAGCAGAGGCTTATAAATGGTTGCTGACCATTTATTTAATCAAATGACCATTTTTTAATCAAAAGAGCTGCCTAGGTTGATAATAATTCAAAAAAAAATAAAAAGAACAAATTAAGCCTCTTTCCAAACTCTGTGAAGTGCAAAAATAGGTTTCAGTTGTGCAGAACTGAAATACGTCTCTCCACATGAAATAAGGAGAATCATTGGCTGATGGATCCTGAAGAAAGTGGCAGAGTATCTCGAGGTCCCTCAGAAATCAAATTGGAAGTAGCAACACATGAGAAAAGAAAGCCTAGGGGTGCCAGGAAGTTACCAAAAAATTAAAGCGAGAAAGCTCTGGGCATACTGGAGTCTGTTTTGCACTACTTGGAATGAGGAAGAGTTTGAAGGAATTTGTGTTTGCATTTTACTCGTTCCCCTCTCTTGAGTGGCTTTTCTCCAAGCTGCTGTTTGCTCCTTTATGGAAGGGAGCTGTAGCCCCAGAGCTGGTCTCCGTGTCTATGCTCCCCGTGGCACAGAAACCTTCCTGAGGTTCAGGTTCCTGAAGACAGGTGTGGTCAGACACAAAGGAACAGTATCCAGATTGATGGCAGAGCCCTTACCAGCAGGCCTGGGTGGAAGGTATCACGCGAGAATATTTCTAAGTATTAAGAAAAATAACTTTAAGTTCAAACTTTATCCAACAAATGGTTATTCGCAGGTGGGAATAAAATACATATTTTTGGATTACAAGGCTTCAGGAATTTGACTGCATAAAGACACATACTGGAAATGTATTTATAATTCTGTGATGCAGAGAAGCGAACCCATGTGAGATCAACATTGAACGTCTTTTCCCGTGTTGTTTACCGTCTGTATCCTAGTCCTCTGTGGAATGTGTGGTTCTTGAACAGTTTCTCCCAGTCTGTGGTTGGTCATTTCTTTCCTTTCTCCTCCTCTCTTGTGAGCAAAAGTTTTACGTGTTGATGGGGTTCCAATGTATTAATTTTTCCAATACGGATTTTACTTTTGGTTTCAAATATATGATCTTTGCTTCACCCGACTCCTAGAGATTTCCTCCTGTTTTTTCCCCTAAAAATTTTACAGTTTTAATTTCATAGTTAAATCCATAATCAATTTCAAATTAATTTTCAAATGAGGTGTGAGGTTTAAGCTGAAGTTCATTGTTTTGCTTATGTATGTCCAATTGCTTCACAGCACCCTTTACTGAAATATCTGTCCTTTCACTGAACTAAATTCCACTGAATTGCTTTTGAGCCTTTGTGAAAGATAAGTTGAGCCTATGTGCATGGGTCTATTTCTAGGTTCTCTGTTCTGTTGCTCTGTGGGTCCATCCCTTTGCCAGTACACTCCCTTCATTGATGTAGCCTTACTATCAGGCAGGGCGATTCTCCCACTTTATTCTTCTTCATCAGGATTGTTTTCATTATAACAGGGACTGTGATTTTCCATATAAATTTTAGATGAAGCTTGTCTATGTCTGCAAAAACAACAACAACAACAACAAAAACCTTTTTGGTATTTTGTTAGGGATTTCAGTAACCTATAGATCAATGTGGAGAACCATCATCTTAATCTGTTGATTCTTACCATCTACACACAAAATATCTTACCATTTATCTGTGCCTTCTTTGATTTTTTTCATCAGCATTTTGTAATTTTAACCTTACATGTTTTGTTAAGTTTTTACCTAAGAATTTATTCCTTTTGGAATGATTATAAATGGTATTGTGTTTTTAATTTTAGTTTCTACATATTTATTGTTAGTATGTAAAAATGCAGTTTATCTTTGTGTTGATCCTGCAACCTTGCAATACTTACTTACTTGGTCTAAATTTTTTTTTTTTTACTTCTTTTTCTTCTTTTTTTAGATTCCCTGGAATTTTCTTTGTAGGCAATCAAGTCATCTACAAATAGAGGTAGCTTTACTTATTCCTTTTAATCTGTGGACCTTTTATTTCCTTTTCCTGCCTTATTGCAATGACTAGGACTTCTAGTATTATGTTGAATATGATTGCTGAGAACAGGCATCTTTGACTTGTTCACAATATCAGAGAGGAACTATTCAGTCTTTCATCATTAAGTAAGGTGTTAGTTGTGGTTGGTTTCTTGTTTCTCTCTCTTTTTCTTTATAGATGTTCTTTATCAAGCTGAAGTGTTTTCCCTCTATTCCTAGCTCCTGAATCTAGTTTTTAATCATGAATGGTATTGGAATATGTCCAGCATTTTTTCTGCATTGTTACCTAGGTGCATAAGGAATCACATATATGGATGTTGATTGCAGCATTATTTGGCATGATGGGGGAATCCAGGATAATGGATGCCTCTATCACTGGAAATCAGACTGTGATAATACAATGAATCCATGCCACGGAATGCTAAGCAACAGTTAGAGACAATGGACTGTATGTACGTACAGCAAAGAGAGCTGATCTTAGAAATAGTGCTGAAGGAAAATCAAGTAAGCAATGTGATATGTAACAATATTACTTACATAATTTAGGGGATTTGCAGACCATCTATTACACATTTGCCAATACCACATGCAAAAAGCACCAATAACCTCCAAAATAAACACATTAAGGTGATGTGGTATGGGGAAAAGTGTGGGGGAATGAGACTTCGATTTAGGATAAACTAGTTCATTCTGCAATAGAAACTCAAAACTGAAATGGGGAGAATTTTGACCAAATGTAGGAGGGGGCAAGAGTTGAAACTCTTGTTGAAAACTTCTATTTTCAGACATTGCACTAGGAATGTTACTATTCACCAAAACAGTAGTTTGGATGTTAGTGAGGAGCTGTGACTTACAGATGAAGAACAGAACATCAGGCTGGCTTGCTAAGAGAGGTCGAAGTGCATTGTTAGCTTCAGAGATAGTGTTTCTGGACCAGAGACAACAGCAGTATTTAGGCAATGGCTCTAGCCATTGACCCTTGGGCAGTCTCCCTGCTAGAGCAGCCAGTCCTGAATGGCAATGCTGGACACCTGTTTGTCTTTGCTGCCAGAGACCGAGTGAGGCCAGCACCATGAGCAGCTCATCTGCAAGGACAGATCCAAGTGATGGAGTCATCCTGTGTAGCAACCACAACAGTTAGCCGGGTAGGAGCAGGATCACTGTTGGCAAATCCGCTACAGCTATAGAATTTGTGGTTTGGTTGTGAATGCAAATGCACCAGAAATAGTGAGTGTGTGGTAATCACTGGAGTCAGACAGTAGGTGAGTCCTGCCACTCCTAGCTTCACTCCTTTCTGTGCAATGCTCACCCAGGCTTGCATGCTGCTTTGATCCATCCCCACCATTCTGGTCCTTCTTCACATTCATTCAGAGTTCGGCTCAGCTAACACCATCATGTAAGTTCTGTTGGGGTATTTATAACCCTCTTAAGTGGGACTCCTCCTGAAGCTTACAGGAAATCTTTTAGTTAAGAAATAGCTCGTTGGTAGAGAAGTGCTGGCACCATAAGGAGACATTTAGAGTGAAATGCTCTTGTTCTTGTTGCTCTGTGCATCCTGGTAATTCGATTGCTGCTGACTTACCTCTGCCTCAAGGCCTCTCTGTTATTCAGGGCAATCATTCCAGGACTCACCATTCAAAAGGGGAAACCCTGGGTGTGGATAAACATCACACATCTGTAAGAAAACAAAACAAAACAAAACAAAACAAAACAAAAAAAACACAACACTCCAGCACCTTCCTAGAATTGTAAAAGAAAAATGGATCTCATGCATGGTACATTTTGTTCAAAATAGGTGATTGTTCAAAAAGGTGATTTAGCTTCCACTGGGACAGTAAATGACAATCAAGTCTTAAAATATAGATATGCTGTCAACAAAACCAAAAGACAACTGACAGAATGGGAGAAGATATTTGCAAATGACATATCAGATAAAGGGCTAGTATCCAAATCTATAAAGAACTCATCAAACTCAACACCCAAAGAACAAAGAATCCAATTAAGAAATGGGCAGAAGACATGAACAGACATTTTTCCAAAGAAGACATCCAAATGGCCAACAGACACATGAAAAAGTGCTCAATATCACTCGGCATCAGGGAAATCCAAATCAAAACCTCAATGAGATACCACCTCACACCAGTCAGAATGGCTAAAATTAACAAGTCAGGAAACGACAGATGTTGGCGGGGATGCGGAGAAAGGGGAACCCTCCTCCACCGTTGGTGGGAATGCAAGCTGGTGCAGCCACTCTGGAAAACAGTATGGAGGTTCCTCAAAAAGTTGAAAATAGAGCTACCATATGATCCAGCAATTGCACTACTGGGTATTTACCCCAAAGATACAAAAGTAGGGATCCGAAAGGGTACATGCACCCTGATGTTTATAGCAGCAATGTCCACAATAGCCAAACTGTGGAAAGAGCCAAGATGTCCATCAACAGATGAATGGATAAAGAAGAGGTGGTATGTATATACAATGGAATATTATGCAGCCATCAAAAGGAATGAGATCTTGCCATTTGCAACGACGTGGATGGAACTGGAGGGTATTATGCTGAGCGAAATAAGTCAAACAGACAAAGACATGTATCATATGACCTCACTGATATGAGGAATTCTTGATCTCAGGAAACAAACTGAAGGTTGCTGGAGTGGGGGGTGGGGGGGAGGGATGGGGTGACTGGGTGATGGACACTGGGGAGGGTATGTGCTCTGGTAAGTGCTGTGAATTGTGCAAGACTGTTGAATCTCAGATCTGTACCTCTGAAACAAATAATGCAATATATGTTAAGAAAGAAAAAAAAAAGAAGAAGAATGTAGCAGGAGGGGAAGAATGAAGGGGGGGAAATCGGAGGGGTAGACGAACCATGAGAGATGATGGACTCTGAAAAACAAACTGAGGGTTCTAGAGGGGAGGGGGGTGGGAGGATGGGTTAGCCTGGTGACCGGTATTGAGGAGGGCACGTTCTGCATGGAGCACTGGGTGTTATGCACAATGAATCATGGAACACTACATCTAAAACTAATGATGTAATGTATGGGGATTAACATAACAATACAAAAATTTAAAAAAAACCAAAAACCAAAAAAACCCCCAAAAACCAAAAAAAATATAGATATGCTAATTAGCAACTGATCTCTATTTTCACAAAAATGGTAAATAATGTTGCAAAGGCAGACATGATGGATTTGTATGGCCTGGCCAGTAAAATATAGGCCAACTTGTAGAAGTTGCTAGAGGGCGTATCTTTTTCTTAGCAAAACTTTGAAAGAATCTGAGCTGGCCGAAGAAGGAATGCATGGTCTCAGAAGATGGCATCTCCTACACTGGGCACATTCCAGCGTAGGCTACATTAACACGTGGTTGGATTGCTGTAAAATGGATTAAAGTATCAGAAAGGCATTTTGATTACATGGTATTTATAGTTTTTGGAATTTATAAAGATCCCTCTTTTAACAATCATAATATAGCCAAATGGATGGACATTTAAACTTGTTACTCCCTTCCTTTCGGATGTTCATTGCTCAGTAGTTTTTTGATAGGTTGGTTGGTTAGTGTCGTGATATGGTTATTGGTGTGCCCGAAGTCTTCACCACTCCTTTAGTTGTATAGGTACCATACAGCCAGTTCCTGTTCAGGTTAGTTACAGCAAGAAGTGTAAACTGTAGTATTTCCACACTTAGCTCTCTAACTAGAGAATCCAAAAGGATAGCCAAAGGGATAAAGTCAAGTTGTGGCTGAATGCATTTAAACCTATCCTAACGAAAGGGAAAAAAGTAAAAAGTAAACTTCCATATGGAGGTAATACAGGAAATTGTCAGCCATGTAAGTTTTGTCATTCTGGTGGGGATACATTTTTGATGTCTTAATTTGCATTTACTTCATGACTAATAGCTTTTGAGAAATTTGATGATGTGTCAACCAGTTGGATAGCATCATTTGCTAAGTGCTTGTTCAAGCTTTGCACCCATTTTTAATTGGGTTGCTTATCCTTTCCCTTAATTAATTTGTAGGGGTTATTCAGATATTTAGGATACAAGTCATTCATTAGATAGATTGCAAGACTCTTCTCCCATTCTGGCTTTTGTTGTGTCATTCTCTTTGTGGTATTTCTTGATAAGCAGAAATTCTTAATTTTAATTATCAACTAGTCCAGTTATCAATTTTTCCTTTATGATTAGTCATTTGTATCATTTAAAATCTGCCTGTTTCAATATTTTCTCACACAGCTCTTCTTTTCATGTATAGCTCTAGGAACTATCTCTAACCAGAACTCCCATATATTGCTGGAAGGCACATCAATGATTCACACCTTTGAGAAACTGGTAATATCTACTAAGATTAAATCTGTCAACATCCTAACACCCAGCATTTCCACTGCTAGATAAATTCTTGACAGAAATGGATGTTCATATTCACCAAAATACATTACAACTTAATGTCAACAGCAGCTTTATTCATATGAACCCCAAACTAGGAGAAACCCAAATGTCCATCAACTAGAGAACAGACGGATTAATTTTGGGACATTCTTGTAATGAAATACCTCACATGCCACATGCAACCAGGTGATGGAGCTCAAAAACATTATGGTGGGCAAAAGATGCCGAGCACAATGTATGTGTTTGATTCCATTTCTCAGAGCTCAAAAACTGGCAAAATGAATGAGTGTTGATAGAGAAGAGAGTAGTGCTTACCTTTAATGCAAACAGAAGTATGTCCATTATGGGACAAAAAGGAGTCTTCTGGGGGTGAGGGCGGGGTGGTAGAAATATTCTTTATCTTGATCTTGGTGGTGGTTCCACGGGAGTGAACGTTCATGAAAATGTGTTAAGTTCTATACTCAAGCCTTGTGCACTTGAGCAATGTCAGTCATACCTAACTTAAGAATCAAAGGAAAAAAATCTCAACGTGCACACTCTCTTTTTAGGGAGGCAACAGCCTCTACTAACAATAATGATCTTGATCCATGTGTAGGTTGACCGCTGAAGGAATTAATTCTGAAGATGTTGATCACATGCTTAAAACGTTAACTATGCTTTGGGTCATGTTGGTATATCCTCGAATATTTTAATTCTGTGCAAGTACGTGAACCCACAGGTTGCTGCTTAGCAATTAAATCAACAGTAATGTCACTTTTACAATTTGTATGATACCCCTTTCTATGAGAAAATAAATTCCCCAACAAAATGATTCTTTCTCTGAATTGGCTTAAAGTGATGGCTTTAAAGGAAACCACATGCATCATAGGAGTGAATAAACATGTGATCTCTCCACTGAAAAGGAATTACAGCTTAATTACATGTTTTAATTGCTATGGCTGTAATTTGTCGGAAAAGCTGGGATGTCAGAAAGGTCAGAGAAATGTGATAAAAGTGTTCCTATTTTGACCTTTTTGGGGAAGCTATTTAGCTAAGCTTTATCAAATGCTATCACAACCCCATTCCCTAACGTATGAATAAATTATTATGCTCCTGCTTTGAATGCAATTAGGAAAAGTAACTTACCCATTGAAACTTTTCTCTAATATTGTATAATAGAGAATTTTACCATTTCTTCTGTCTCAAGACTGTTTCTAAAAGCTCACACTTGGGACCAAACAAAGAAGAGTTTTTTTAATAAAACCTAAATATGAAGTCTGTTGTGCATTTTCCAAGTTACAAGTGAAAGAAGTCTGGGAATTAGAACAAAGCTTTGCCTCGTTTCTCTTTTTCATTTTTTAAGAATAATGACACAGGGAATTGCTTCTGCTTTTACTAGAAAAGTTTGCAAACTTACCCGGGTGGTTAACGCCTGTTTTCAGAAAGCTGCTGTCTCGTTTCTGCTTTTTATATTGTTTTCTATGAAGTGCTCACAGTTCCTGTTGCTCTAATCTGTGCCTGAGCCTCCACGATCCCCTGAGGCTCGGGAAATGCTACAGAACATTTGCTGCATCGAAGCCCAAGAAGAAGAACATGGTGTGGGAACTTTAAGTAGGCATCATTTACAGAATACATAGAATAATAACCGCAAGATTCTACAGTCTGTAACCTTAAGTGGGTTTTCTAACTTTTCAGAGTTCTTTTGTTATGGACAGCTGTGGCTCTTTAAAAGTGAAGAAGTCACTGTTGAAGTATCTGAGAATTACTAGTAAACGCTGAGCTGAGAATCCGTTATAGGTGCACAGGGTCTTGGGGAAAAGAATCAACTTGCCAGATATTAATTTTTATTTTTTTTATTATTTATTTTTTTTATTATTTTTTTTAAAGATTTTTATTTATTTATTTATTTGAGAGAGAGAATGAGAGAGAGAGAGAGAGCATGAGAGGGGGAGGGTCAGAGGGAGAAGCAGACTCCCTGCCAAGCAGGGAGCCCGATGCGGGACTTGATCCAGGGACCCCAGGATCATGACCTGAGCCGAAGGCAGTTGCTTAACCAACTGAGCCACCCAGGCACCCCGAGATATTAATTTTTAGATACTTCTCAGATACCCAAATAAACTATCAAGTATGCAGTAAAAACATGAGGGATAAGAAGTTTGAAAGTCTAGGGAAGTTATAGGCAGACGGGGCTAGACCTGTAAGTTTGGAGGTCATGAGTCACAGATTGTGTTAAAACCATAGCCCTTGGGCGCCTGGGTGACTCAATGGGTTAAGCGTCTGCCTTCAGCTCAGGTCATGATCTCAGGGTCCTGGGATCGAGCCTCACATCCGGCTCCCTGCTAGGCGGGAAGCCTGCTTCTCCCTCTCCCTCTGCCCCTCCCCCTGCTCATTCTCTCTCTCTCTGTCAAATAAATAAATAAAATATACAGTGGCTAACTGAACATAATAAAAAATACTCATAAAAACAAATAACATAAAATGCTAAAAAACAAAACAAAAACCAAAACCATAGCCTTCAATGAGATCCCCATGGAACAGTGTCGATACAGAAGAGAATTATAAAAGATCAATTGGTATATTTTCTAGATTCAAACAATGCTTTCTGTGACAAAAGAAAATCAGAATGAAAACAAAAGCCCCGGAATAGATAAAATACTTGCAAAGTTGGTGGCTACATATGCACTTTTTCCCTTGTGAATTGTAAAGCATTCTATTTACAATCATAGTAATCATGTTCTGGATTTCTCAGCGATCTCGTCAAAGACCCCGGGGCTTAAAGGTGCTGCACGCAATGCCTAGGGTCTGTGTCCCTGGGACCCCCAGTGCCCTGCACTCGTTCCGCTAACTTCCTTTGAGGTGAGATCTGCAGGGCTCTGGGCTGTGAGACAGACCACTGCCACGTAATCAGGTGCATTATTGACAGTGGCCCCTAAGTGGTCAGTCACTTGTGACGAGCACTGTCCGACACGGACTGGACATTCTGGCTTCCACAGGATCATACTTGTTGGCCTTCACGTAGGTTGTTGAGCATCAAAACGGAATATCTGAGACTAATCCCTGAGCTTCGTTTGCCGAGCACTTTCCGAGGAATGCAAACAACAACAGATGAGACTGTCTGTTATTTGATTTACTTTTGCCAAAAGGAAGGAAAATTGGTAAGTAGATCATCGGGTCCATTTCCCTGTTTTAACCCATTTTTCAGATGTATGATGTGTTGTGCTTCCTTGCGATCCTTAGAGCCACTGTCCTGACACATCCTTTGTCCCTCTCAGAAATGACCTGGCATTAGGAGCAGACGGAGAAGTCTTCACTGCTTAATAGGGCTTTGTTTGTGTGTTTTTAAGGAAGGATTTTTCAAACTTCTTGCCCCCATGATGTGTTAAAGGATTGCCTGAGACCTTCACAGGTGGGCAAGAAGTCTTCTCTACTATACAACTTGCTCATCTAAGTAGCTGAGCCACCGTTGACGTGACTGTGATTATAACTCGTATTTCAACACTCATGATTAAACAAATCTAGAAATGGAAAAGTGTGCCAACACATAATTACGGAGCTATTTAAAGGTGCCATGAGGTTAAAGTTACAAGAGTAGGTTAGCTGACTTTCCAGCGTCACCAGCAGCCCGAATTTGGCACGTTGTCCCTATATTTTTATGACAACGGCTGATGCTCATTAACCCCATATGAACTTAATCACAAGTAACACGATTCAAGGTGCATAGGGAGCTTTTTTTGTAACAATTTTTATAATCGAGTCTATTTATTCCTCTGTACCGTGGGCTCTGCTCACTTTTTATAATTTCTCCTCTGATTTCGTATCACATGCGCAGTAGAATGAACTAATTTTACAGCAGCTTTTAACTGATAAACCCTCAGATTCTGAGCAGGTCTGCATCCTCCCATCCCCTGTCCCCGGCCTCGATCTGGTGACGGGATAGCTGTCACTCGGATGCCTCACGTAGAGAATATTGGACAGTGGGGACCCAGGAAACAAGTACAAAGAGAAGGTCTTCTGTTTATTTTGGAAAGACCTCTGGGCAATATCCAGACCAAAAGATTTCCCTTTATTTGCACCACAAAGTCGCAGAGGGCTGTCCCTCCTTCTGCAGGGCAGGAACCCGTTATTTTTGTTTAAGTTTACAATATTATTTCCTAGCTTCTTTTTTATCAAGACGTAACTATTTGACATAATTTTGATAAATGAAATCTAAGTATAAACTACTGGCCATGTGAGTTTTCTGGAAAATATATATTTTTTAATATTTTATTTATTTATTTGAAAGGGAGAGAGAGAGAGAGAGAGAGCTTGAGCAGGGGGAGCAGCAGCAGAGGGACGGGGAGAAGCAGGCTCCCTGCTCAGCTGGGATGCTCAGCTGGGATGCGGAGCTCGATCCCAGGACCCTGAGATCATGACCTGAGCCGAAGGCAGACGCTTGACTGACTGACTAAGCCACCCAGGCGCCCCTGGAAAGTATTTTTAAAAGGAACCAATGTAGGGCATCTGGGTGGCTCAGTTGGTTAAGCGACTGCCTTCGGCTCAGGTCATGATCCTGGAGTCCCCGGATCGAGTCCCGCATGGGGCTCCCTGCTCGGCAGGGAGTCTGCTTCTCCTTCTGACCCTCCCCCCTCTCTTGTGCTCTCCCTCTCTCATAAATAAATAAAATCTTAAAAAAAAAAAAAAGGAACCAATGTAGATGACATACTCATCCTTGCCCTTAGTCCCATCTTTTTTTCTAGCCTGGAACACAGGTGTGATGTCTGGCAGAGCAGCAGCTATAGTGGGACCATGAGTATGACATCCTTGTATTAGAGAAGGCAGTGCAGACAGGAAACAAGTGACTCCCAGAGATAGATCACATTCTGCAACAGTGATAGGAGTCCTAAATGCCTTCCCCCTAGACTTCCTGATATGTGAAGAAAATAAGCATTTCCGTAAATATTTAAGCCACTGTTGTTTGGGTTTTCTCTGATACGTAGACATGCAATATCAGGTGATACAAACTTTGTTCAATTTTCATATTTTCATGAGTTTGTGAAATGGAAAAAATTAACAAAGATGTGATTATCCCTTACAGAATTAAATTGCTTATTGGGAAGGTTCTACCCCAGACCCATGAACCCGGTTTTTGATAGTGGGTCAGAGAATCTATACTTTTCCAGGTCTCCTGACGTACCTGCAATCAACTTGGTCTGGAGCTTTGAGAAACCACAAGACGGAACAGTGGGTGAAAAGTTTAGGCTCCCCTATCTTGGCTGAAAAGAGAAACAATGGCCAGCACAGCAGTCTTGATGAGCATGCGCTGAACATCGAGGTGTAGGGGTGGTCTCCTCGGACAATATGTGAGCGTCTACTACATGTTAGAACTGAGCATGAAAACATAGTCCT
The DNA here is from genome assembly GCF_011800145.1 of Mirounga leonina. Lineage (NCBI taxonomy): Eukaryota > Metazoa > Chordata > Mammalia > Carnivora > Phocidae > Mirounga > Mirounga leonina. The sequence goes on along the minus strand of NW_023270320.1, from coordinate 39,494,890 downwards.
CTCCTCATTGAGTTGACAGATCATTTCTGGAGTAACAAAAAGCAAACGTCATGTCTTTCACAGAACCTAAGTGGATTTAATCATGATTTCACTAAGCTTATGGTAGCTTCTATATAAACATCAGCCTTTTTTTTTTTTATTATGTTATGTTAGTCACCACACGTTACATCATTAGTTTTTGATGTGGTGTTCCATGTTTCACTGTTTGCGTATAACACCCAGTGCTCCATGCAGAACGTGCCTATGTAGGCAACAGTCTTATGGGATGAGGCCTCCCCTGAGGGGCTCAATTTAATGTAATCACCTCTTTAAAGACTTATCTTTAAATATGGTCACACTCGGAGGTTTCAACATACCGATTTCGTCCGGACACAGTGCATCCCGGAACCATGATCTGGTCTCGGAGCATCTGGTGCTGCTTCTTTCATGTGCTGTTGGCGCCTTCGCAACCGACCCTGGCACCACAGGGTGGGGAGGTTGGCATGGACTGTGCCTCTTCACTGGGTGTCAGGGACTTTTCATCTCGTTTTAACACGGCGGCAGCAGATTCAAAGTTGTTGAGGAAGAAGGTGCTCTGAGTGACCGCCGGGAGCAATGGACATTGTGGGCCTTGACTTGGGTAAGACACGAGTTGAACAGTGAGTCCGAGCCATGAAGGGCCTGCAGGGAGCAGGTGGAGGCCATTATTTCAGGCAGAGACGCAGAGGGGAGAGGAGAGCGCCTCCTGCTTGCTTGTTCGCAGCACAGAAGGAAGGGAATGAGGTGGCGTCGACTGTGTTCGTGCGTGATTCCCATTGTTTCAAAATAAAAACACGTGTCTTTTTTTTTCTCCATTTAGGAAGATCTTATTTTGACATGAAAGATAAGTCCTCATACTCAAATTTGGGTGTGTAGGGCCATGTGGGTCCTCAGATCTATTTTGAGAGTCCAAGAGTTACATGAGAAGTACTTGCATGGATTTATTTTCATGATAAAAAAATACCCTTTTGTGGTGATAACTCAAAACTGAAGAACAAAACTTTAGTTTCTGAAGTCAGTATTTCGCTAGCCAGGGCTTACAGAAAGATTTTCAGGGGTATGATTTTTTTTTTTTTCCCTTTAGTAAGGGATAGCATCTTACTTGGGACTGAGAAACGTTTGTACATTCGGCAATGACAACGATTTGGGAGGGTTTAATTTTGCAGAGAAGGTAACTGAAGGTATATACAAGGTTCCCGTGAATTGCAGGAAAACTTAAAAAAGGAAGTAACACTTCCAGAAGATTCTAAGGTAATTTGCTCTTTGCTTCTATTCCAAATTTCAGATCTAATGAAGATGCTGCTCTTAAATGTAGCCTTGCAGGAGAAAAATGCCACCATGTTCTGTCCGCCTGAGCCCAAAAGAATGACAGGACTCTCAGTCAATGGGCCAGGACGGGGGATGAAGCAGATTCTGGGTCTTACTTGAAGAAGTACTTCTTTTGTTCTTACAAAATCGCTATTTGCAAAACACATTGTGTTATCCTTTATATCTTTGTTTTTTTCAAATATTAGCTTTTAATGGTTATGATGTTAGTCATGATACATTTCATTTGTTGAAATTAAGCAATTTTACTTTGCATCTTAAAATTTGATGGAATGGTAATTTTGCTGGCTTTTAGTAGCTCTAAATCAAAATTGGTCAAGTCAATTTAGCTGTAATCTAGTAAAATAAAACATTTCCCTGTGGCCTGACAACTCCTTGAATAATGTATCTTTAATAGCTGTCAATTAAGGTGGTTTTTAAAGATTTATGATGGGGGTATAAATATCTCCAAAAGGTAATTTATGGCACAGACTCAGACAATCCTTTGAATAGAGCTACCTGACAGCATATAAATGACTATATGGTATGCAGAATAAGAGAAAACACTTTGAGTCTCTCTACTTGTTTTGTCCTATTCCTGTTTATTCCATTCTTTGATTCCATAATCCCATCATCCAGATCACAGAACGTTAGAGACAAAAGGACCCAAGTGACCATCAGAACTAACTTCCTCATTATACAAAATATATGTTAGGATGCATATTTTGTGTATCTTATACAAAAGGCCAGAACCTCAGTGTAACAGGACCGCATCCAAGAAATCCATAGATACAGGTACTGGAATCCCGTAAATCATTGCTACAGAAAAATTTGAAAATAATGTTAATATTCAATAGCAGAAATTGCAAACTCAAAAAAGATTAAGAGTATGACTCACAATTTAGATATTCTGTATGGTCAGAGACACCTTATACAAACTTGAAGGACAACCAGTGAGTAGAAACTTTGCTACATAATTGAATTAATCCACTTTTCCTTCTGACTTAGTGCACCATGTTCCTTGTTTAGAATGGGAGGCTCTGGAGCTCTAGGAACAGAGAGAAATCACTAACTCTTAGGACACCGATCACATTTCTTCTTCTGCAGCTCATCCAGTCTTACATACTCATTCCCAGTCTTGTCCATTCCTTCAGGTCTTTCCTTAGGCTATGAGATAAAGGCTTGAGGAGTATTGTGGGATCAACCCCTTTTCCAAAACCTGACAAGATAAAATCAACAAGGAACTTTTACTTGGAGACAACCAGGGTATGGACTCTCTGGGAAAGCTATTTCTGTGCTCATGGAATGCCAAACGTATTGGGATCCACTTAAATAAATTCAACAGTGTTGCAGAAGTCTGAACGGATGCACTTGGTAAGGTACTGCAAGCATCTGTGTTCTGTCCCTTGGAAGGCTTAGCTCCATCTTCTGCATTTGTTCAGAAAAATCCTCATCTTCTTTTTCTTTAAATTACCAGTCCTTTCCCAGTTTCTTCCATCTGTGGAAATCTGACAGTCTGCCAAGGCCCCTGAACCACTGTTCCAGTGTTCATTTGCTGACCTGAGTTCAACCATGGGCATACCTCTGGCATGACCTCGTTCTCTGTGAACTCACTCGCAGGAAAACCCTGTGAAGGATACTTCTCTGCCACACCCATGAGGCCCATCAAAATAGGGAAATATAGCTCATGGAATTCCATGACGATCACATTAAATGTGCACAAAAGCCAATCTGGTATTTTTTGGGTTAGATTAGGGACTGATAATAATTTCCATCCTTGGGTACATCCTTGACGATGTTTCCCAGGTACTGTGTTTTTATTTGCTATATGCTGCCTACTGATGGCATATTGAGGTGCCCGTATGTTCCAGATTCCACACACTCTATGTGTGCTTCTGTCCCTACAACATCCTGCATGAGAGGACTAGTAAGTTTAGAACATGATGAAATTATGTAGAACCCACGTTATACATTGTGGAACAAAGTCACAGTTTTATATGTTAGCATAGAAACGTAGCAAAATTACTCCCTTATATTAAGACAAAATCATAATGAAACACTAAATACTTTGCTTTAACACAAAAGAAACTACTTCGAAAAGCTCAAAATAAAAGTTTTGTTTATTTATTCCCTGTTAATTTTTTAGTGTCTCTGCCTCTCCCACAGTCTTTGCCCATTTGTCATGATGTCCCAGACTTAGGAGAGGCAAGCGTCCTTGCTGAGCTATGATTACTCAGGATCACTGTTCGGATGATCCATGTGCTCTTCCCCTGTGGGATGTTGGAATGTGCCTCACCTGTGCATGCTTGTTGTCCCTCAGTTGAGATGTGTTCACTCTGGGGGACTCTGCTCCATCGCTGGAAGTTGTGTTGTAACTTATCTTCTTTTCAATTTCTGAGAAGTCTGCAAGTCTCCTCTCATCTGGCTGAATTTCGGAAACCTGAATAGGGATTGGACAAACAGGCAGATATTAAAATAATGAGGAGTGCTAAAGATCAGGGCAGAGCCAGGTACACATTTGGCTGGGAACAAGCAAGAATTTGAACAAAGTTGGGGAGGGCAAAAAAAAAGGATTTCATAGGCTGTACTGTGTACTGATCCAGGCACGACCATCAGGAGTCTGGTTATTAATAGGTTTGCATTCAGAAGAACAGTGTATCAGTAGGTTCTTGCTGCATAACAAATCAACTCAAATGCTGTGGCATAACATCACAACCATTTGTTGAGCTTATATTTTTGTGGGTTAGCATTTGTATTGGATTCAGCTGGGAAGCTCTTCTGTTTCAGCAGGGTTCACTCAAGCACCTGTAATCAGCTTCCAGGTTGGCTGTGGTTGGATGGCCCAGCATGGCCTCAGTTGGGATGGTTGTACTTGTTCTACTAGGTCTTTCTTCCTCAAGCAGAGTAGCTTTGGCTTGTTTATCAGATACTGGGTAGGGTTCTAAGTAAGAGTAGATACACACAAGTCTTCCTGAGGTCAAGAGTCCACGTGACTCATTGCCACTTTAGCCTCATATTAGCCAAAACAAGTCACAAGACCAGCCCCAATTTAAGGGAGGAGGAGGTAGACTCTACATCTTAATAGTGGGGTATCAAAATCATATTGCAAAGAGTATAAACATGGGGAGGCAAAAATGATTGTGGATATTTTTATAATCAATGCATCCCAATGAATGAGTAAGCAGGGGCAGCCAGAATCTAGAATGCATTTTTAAATCGTTTGCTCTATAAATGGAAATCTTGCCTTAGGCCTCTTTAGAAACCAATTTTTGAGTGAGATTGGGTCAAATTTTTGCCATGGAATCAAATATAACAAGTTTGGGGGCCAACAGGCACAGTAGGCAGTAAGGTGCTGTGCATGGGAGAGTAAAGCAACTTCGGGGGTGTCATGGTTAAGACCCTGGAGTCCAAGGTAAGTTCAAGTCTGAACAGTTCTTTACGCCCTGAGACATGGGAGCTGCAGAACTTCCTCTTTTTTGAACTAGGAGCAGGGTGTAGCAAACTCTAAAGTTATTCCTCATCAAAAACGCTTGGATGCTAACACATACCACACGACTGGAAATTATGTCTTATGCAGGAGAAAATGACGCAGTTGAAGCAAGTCTTTGAAGGTTGCCCCCACTCTCTGTGCCCTTTCTTCCCTGTCGTCATGTTGTATGGTTATGATGCAATAACTCTTGGTAACCTCTTACTTTTCCCTGCCAGGAGCACCCAGGGCTGTGCTCTAACTGCCCCCACCCAACTGTGGCACCTCATCCTTGGAAGGGCTCTCTCTCTCTGCATCTTGCTTTCCCTCTATGGTATGACACTCCTGGAAAAAGCTACCAGAATGATCAGATTCATGTATTTTCATGGCATGATGGTGAATTTTAGGTGTCCCCTTGACTGGGCTAAGAGATGCCCAGATAGCTGGTAAAACATTATTTCTGTGTGTGTCTATGAGGGAGGGTGTTTCCAGAAGATACTGGTATTTGATTCCACAAACTGAGTAAAGCAGATCATCCTCCCCAATCTGGGCATCATCCAGACCATCCAAGTCATGAACAGAACAAGAAGACAAGGGAAGGGCAAGTTCAATCCTCTGTTTGACCTGGGACATCCATCTCCTGCCTTGAGACATCAGTGCCTCTGGTTCTCAGGCATGAAGACCCAAACTGGGACTCTCACCATAGCTCCCAGATTTTCAAACCTTCAGAATCAGATGGAATCACATCCCCAGCTTTCCTCATTCTCCATCCAGCACATGGCAGACTGTGGGACTTCCCTGCCTCCATAACCATGTGAGCCAAGTCCTTTGAGTCTCCTCTTCTTTGTACCTCTTTCGAGATGCGTCCTGTTGTTCTGTTTCTCTGGAGGTCCCTGACAGTCCAGACGGGCAGTCATCGGGTGAGGTATATGCAGGGGAGGTCCTCATTGTGTTCACTGTTGTGTCACTTCTGGGGCACAGAGTTCTGAGCATCAATTTCCTTATTATAAAAATGAACCTCTTACTTGACTGATTAGTTTGAGTTACTCTAAATATGAAATGAGCAGTTTCAAATGGACTATTTCCTCTGGGTTTTCTAGTCATTCAAAAGGAAAAGCAAGGATTCTTTCCATTTGTTACCTCTGGTAATTTTATGGCATTATTCAGTTAGCTGAGATCAATACCGATATTGAAGTTGGTAGCTAATTGGCACCATAACATGTGAGTTATCTGGGAAGGCATAAAATCCCTAACACGTAGTTCAACAGTGGAGTTCAGAGTCAGGCAAATATCAAGCCTTTGAAGATCTTAAGTACTTTCAATGGTATAACAAGATGCCATATTTAAAAAATATATATATTTTATTTTGCCAAGAACATTTGACATGAGATCGGTCTTATTTAGGTATTTTTCTGTGTACAGTCCTGTTGACCATAGGCACAGCATTGCACATCAGAGCTCTAGAGCTTATTCTTCTTGTGTTACTGAAGCTTTATGCCTGTGATTAGCCATTTGAACATGAAGAAGAGACTTAATTTTTCTATTGGTCTCAAAACTTTTCATGTTGGCAGAACAACTGTCTTCTACCACATTTCAAATAGATAAAGTATATTACCACTTCAAATGATATCTTCAAGGATACACTATAAATCCATTCTTGACTTACTCTTTCAAGAGACATTCCTTTTTAATGCGTTAATTTTACTATTAAATAATGGTAGCCAACAGTTAAATGATTATTAATATATTCAAAATAAATTGGCACAGTCCTAAGAACATAATCTCTATTTTAAGATAAAGGTCATCAGAAGCTCATGCCATCATTTCTCTGGCCCGTGGAAGACGGTTAAGCAGGTGGATACAGTGGCACTTTTGTGTTGGTTGGATTTCATCCCAAATCAGCAGGGATTCCACAACACTGAGGAGCAGGAACAAGATAGATGGCGTTTTCCCAGAAGCATGTCTTTAGAAAGATCACATATTAAGTGAAGTAAGTCAGACCCCAGACACAGAAAGACAAGTATTGTATGATTTCACTTACATATGGAATCTGAAAGAGTCAAACTCATAGGAGCAGAGAGTGGATGGTGGTTGCCTGGGACCTGGGCGGGACGAACTGAGACGTTGTTCAAAAAGTACAAAGTTTGAGGTATAAGATGAATATGTCCTGGGATGTAATGCACACTGTGGTGACTATCGCTCATAATTCTGTGTTGGAAACTTGAAATTTGCAAAGAGGGTAGATCTTCAGTGTTCTCACCACACACCGCACACTCTGCCTTGAAGGGTAAGTCCAAGGTGATGGATGTATTGAGGAGCTTGGTTGTGAGACTCAATTCACAATGCATACATGTATCCACATTGTAACCTCAAATCTATCCAATGTTTATGTGCCAATTACACCTCAATAAAGCTGCGAAATAAAAAAAAAAAGAACATTTCCAGGAATGCAATTCCAGCGTCAGAAACATATATTTTTTAGTGATTGTCAAAATCACTGTGGAATGTGCTATTTTCAAAAGTGCTAACTACTTTAATAGATTTTAACATTTTTTTGCATAATCTGTTTCTGCATTGGATGTTTGGAGGTATAATTTTTATTTTTATTTTTATTTTTTTATTTTATTTTTTTAAAGATTTTATTTATTTATTTATTTGAGAGAGAGAGAATGAGAGAGAGAGAGTACATGAGAGGGGGGAGGGTCAGAGGGAGAAGCAGGCTCCCCGCTGAGCAGGGAGCCCGATGCGGGACTCGATCCCGGGACTCCAGGATCATGACCTGAGCTGAAGGCAGTTGCTTAACCAGCTGAGCCACCCAGGCGCCCTGGAGGTATAATTTTTAAAAGGCACTTTATTGAGGCATGATTGACATACAAAAAGCGTATGTATTTAACGTTTACAACTTGATGAGTTTGGGGATGAGTACTGTCCTGTGAAACTGTCACCATAATCTACGCTGTAAACATATCCATCACCTCCAAAAGTGTCCTCCCACCCTGTTCTTTCTTCTTATTATTAATGTTCTCTTTTTGTGATAAGCACACTTAACATAAGTGCAAATTTTTAGGCAAGGTCTCCCCAGACAGCTTTTCAAAATTCCAGACATTAATAGAAAAAGTTTTAGGGCAAAACATGAAGTTTTCAATGAACATGATTTTGGTCACACAGACAAATTGGATTCTATCTAAAATAGCAACTGTACATTTCAGGTATTTAAGGACTCTGAAAATAAATAACTTCTGTAGCCTTCTTGAGTAAAATATACCAACGACATTTAAAGAAAGTACTAAGTACTATCTAACACAGTGTCGACAGCAATTAGGCACAAACATGATCCTCTCCAGCGCATTGCCAGCCCGGATGCAGCCGAACTGCTCACCTCCCGGAGCCTGCGATTGGCCACCAGTCCTGAGACACAGCTAGAAACCCCCAGCCTACCTCCTTTGGCTAAGAGCATACGCACCTCAGCTAAAACACCCCTCTTCTAGGAGAGAGAAGAGGGGCTGCCGTCCACCCACGCCACCTGTCAGCTCCAGGAGCAGTAACTCAGGCATTGTCCCAGCCGGGGCCATGGGCTTCTGGATGTCAGAGCATCACACACGGGATGACAAGGATCAGTGACTCTGAGAAGTGTGTGGCCGGTCCATGCATCTTCTTCTGGCCCAATCCTCCGTATGCATGCCCGAGTCTACCGGGACAGTATACCTAAGGGTGGACGCTTAGATGATCCTGGGAACACATCTGCTCGAGGCCCCAGAACGGAACGCAAAGGCAGCCAGCACAGGAGCACCTGTCCTCAGCTCTCCCTGATGGCACCACCAGGACTTCTGTCACTGAGGGTTAGATGTGGGCGACCAGTGACCCCACAGCAAGGAGGGAGGAACCAGAGGACTGGCACAGGGAGGGCTCACCCAGCGCAGACAGAGGCCGGAGGCAAAGTGGGATGCCTGAGACCGTCTTTAGGAACAGCTCCAATGTGTTTGGGGTGTGGAGCTATAGACGGGAGGAGCCTATGAAGTGATCTTAAAGAGGCAATAACATTTGGGTATTAATAGTCCTCTGCCTACCTTTTCTCCACGGGCTAGCAGGGCAAGGGGACCTTCTGTCTTCACCTAGCCAGGACCTGGGATAGATTCTGGTCTAGAAAACGCAGGACAATGAAGGGATCATGTTAATGGTCTTGAACAAAGGTGTGCAGAACAGAGCCTGTGAGCTAAGGAGAGGTTTTCCTGTTGGGAATCATATAGGGCCGCCCCAAACATGCACACCCATGGCACCTGGGCTGAGAGCCACTATTTTCTTGCATCTTACTGTGCCTTAGAATTCTCAAACTGGACTCTCCCACCAGGTATTTGGGGGCTGGTAGTCTTTCACCCATGGTCCAGTGTTGAATTGTGGTGTGTATTATATTTGCATTGAAGTAGGCGTGTTATCTCTCTAGTTCCCTCGGTCGACCAGTCGCATGTCCGGTGCGGCAGGTGAGGGAGGAACATGGCCCACAGGGTGTGGAAGGGACAGAGACAGTTAGAAGCATTTCACTGTGCTTCCTAGAGTCGTAGGGAGCAGACTCGGTAGCCAGGAATGAAAGTAGTTTATTTTGAATAAAACATGTGGGAGCTGCGAAAGCACCCACCCTCTTTCCCTCTCCCTCTCTCTCTGCCCCATGAACTTTCTCTTCGAAAATACAGAGAATACGACATCGCAGAAAGTATGTGACCTTTGACATATGGTTTGTAACCAGAGACCAAATTCTTTTTTTTTTTTTTAAAGATTTTATTTATTTATTTGACAGAGAGAGACACAATGAGAGAGGGAACACAAGCAGGGGGAGTGGGAGAGGGAGAAGCAGGCTTCCCGCGGAGCAGGGAGCCTGACCCTGGGCCCGACCCCAGGACCCTGGGATCATGACCTGAGCCGAAGGCAGATGCTTAACGACTGAGCCACCCAGGCACCCCAAGACCAAATTCTATAGAGGTTTGAATAGTATGTTTGCAGGCAGAAGTCTGGGGGCACATTCACTTCTACGTATGATGCATTTTAAGTAATAAGCAGACGTGTAAAGATCTGACAATTTTCAAGTCCAAGAAGATGTCTCACTTGTGAACTCTTGAGAAGTGATGTTTTTATGTACCCTTCTCTTTATTTTTGTGTTGAGAGCCTCTACAGGAGGAAGGGGGATGGGCTGCCCGCCGACAGCGCTCCCAGAGAAGTCCTGGCCGGAGGGGGCACTCTGTGACCTTCAGCAGCAACCTTGTCCCACGTGCCTGCCCCTCCGGCAGGCAGACATTGCCTCCCTCTTTGTGGTCCTGACCCCAAGCACGGGGTTATGACCATGCGGGCCATCAGGAAACATCTGTGAAAGGGTCCTAGGGATTTGTCTTGTAAGATAGTAGAATCATAGGATCCCCAGTGTCTGTTAGAGAACTGGATAATTGGTTGGTATGGGGGAAAAAAACCCCACATCCGGTGTCATAGGTGCTGTGTGTAAAACCAGTCATAACCCTTATGTTTTCCCTCACTGGACAAGATTAGCTAAACTTAGGCCTTCAGTGTATTCGTTTTGGGCCTCAGGTTCTCCTTTGTCAGTGACAGAAGGGAAGGGCAGGTGTGTGGCCTAGAAACCGTCTTCCAGCACTTAGTACCAGGGCTTCTCAACTGTACAGAATCCTAACTATTGGTAGATGCATTTTCTAAAAATATTTTTTCCTTTTTGCACAGGGATATGTTGATGCAGGAGATTAATGAGCTACCATGTTTGTGTATTGAGCAACAGGACAGACTCGAACTACAGAATTTGTTCTGTGCTGGAAGTAAATACAAGGATGGGGCCACTCTTCCTAACTTAAAAAAGAAAACAAACGAGAAAAAGAATAAAGTTTAAAAGTATAGCTCTAAAACCCTAAATAAACAGTAATTTCCTCTCTGCTCATGATGAAGAACAAAAATTCAAATCCCATGTTATATTTCTTTGAGTTGTGTTTTTAAAAGATATTTAAATGTTAAAAGCTAAAATTCATAACCCGATAATGTAAATGAAAGTCTTAATTAAAATTAGATGAAGGGGCGCCTGGGCGGCTCAGTCGGTTAAGCGTCCCACTCTTGATCTCAGCTCAGGTCATGATCTCAGGGCCGCCAGTCAAGCCCCATGTTGGGCTCCATGCTGGGCGTGGGGCCTACTTAAAAAAAAATAGGTAAAGGAAAAATAATGGCCAAGGTACCCAGACAGGCTGGGCCGATGACTGAACGCTGTCCTTGCGCCCACGCTGGGAGAGTGTGATAATGAACTCCTCTGGTATTACCCAAACCATGTTCAATGTGACCCAAGAGCAACCTTCGCCATGCCCAGAATTCCACGTGAGGCTGAAGCCAAGTTCCAAAGAGGTCGCCTGTATTTATTATCTGCGGATAATGCTGAGAATGAAGCTAGTTCCCTGAGTACTCACTAGTTCTGGCTTTAGAGTTGTTTCTCTAATATTTGTATATTTAATATTTATGTTCTGTATATTTCTAAATATTTTTTTGAGCATAGCAAGTTTACAGAAATCAAGTTTATTTATTTATTTATTTTTAATTATATTATGTTAGTCACCATATAGTACATCATTAGTTTTTGATGGAGTGTTCCATGATTCACTGTTTGCATATAGCACCCATTTCTAACACTGTTTCTATATTTTTATATACTTACTACTTAATATTTAATACTACTTAATGTTCAATACTCAAATATGGACAGTATATTTATATGCTTTACACTTATATTTTATTTGTTGCTAGGTTTTTAGTAAAAAACATAATATATGATACAGTGTACGGTCTACTTCTGTTTCTACGGGGGGGTGTCACTGATGGATACGGGTGCACGGGAAGATGCATGCAACAGCGAGACCTAATTTATTTTTCTAGATGTACGGGGCTTGTGCTCTGGAATAGCGGCAGGAAGCAGCCCCGGAGAGCATAGTGAGTGTCTCCCTTTTAAGTTGGAAACAGGTACTTGTGCGGCTCGAAATGGAAAGTTTCTGCGGCGCACCCCGGCTTCCTGGCATCCCTGAGGGTCTCAAGCCCACGGAGCAGGTGTGGCTTCACGTCAGGGCTCTCGGGCTGTGCCCCGACTAGCCGACAGAGCGAGGGCTCTCGGATGCGGGGTCAGAACGAAGACCAGAGGGAAAGGAGCATCCTGGTAACCAGTGCTGTTTTGTGGATGCTTGATGAAGATAGTCCTCTTTTCCTGCATCGATTTGGGCTCACTGGAGTGCCTGTGGAGGGGCTGGCCTTTCGTGGAGGGGCGCCCCGTGTCCTCCCATGAGGAAGGGATTAGCAGACACAGTACTGTTGCCCAGAAGCTGTCAGCTGGTGTCTCTCCAGTTGTCTCCAGGCAGGGGGGAGCTGCTGTTTTCTGGGAAGAGCCTGGAAACTACGTCTCATGTTTTCTAAAATTTCTGGGATCGAGGGAGGGAAAACACGGGGGTCTGTGGGTCTTTGGTCATGTGGAGAGCTGAGGAAAATGGCAGGCGATACAGTGACTCTTCGGATGCGCGACCTTATCTGGTGACCGCAAGGCACATCCCCAGGAGCAGGGGCACCTCCGCACAGGAGTGGGGTCTCTGGGTGTAGAGCCACGGTGGGGACAGGGGGACGTGCTCGGCAGACTCATTTGTTCCTTCCCGCATTCATTCGTAGAACGACTACTTGTTGAGCGCCTGTTCCCAGCCAAGCCCCAGGGCCAGGAACACGGGAGTGGCACAGGAGTCCCTCTCCTCACAAACTACACTCTGCTAGGGGAGACAAAATACACATAAATAACAAGTTCTATCTTAGTAGGAGTTGTAAACCTTTAGAGTGTTTTAGGTGGAGCAGGATGTAACAACCATTTAGACTTTCTAAAGATAACGTCTCTGCTCCATGTCAAAGGCACCGCAGGGGAGTGAGGAGGAGGGAAGGGAGGCCAGCTCAGTCCAGGTGCTGAGCCAAAGCCCAGGTGGATGTTTTGATGGGTTTGGGGGGTTCAGGAGCAGGGGGTGGCTGGATTTGGAGTGCGTTGTGCAGGTTGTACCTCCAAGGCTTATTTTGGTGGGGAGGACAGGGGTCAAGGTGGATTTCTTAGAGTTTTGGTCTGAACACACCAGTAGACCATGTGCCATTGACATAGATGAAGAAGAAAGAGGTAAGAATGGGATCCTCTCCCTACTCCTTTCTTACTCTCCTCCCTCCCTCTTTCTTTTCCTCCTTCATTCCATTCTTCCAAGTAGGGGCAGGGAATCCAGACATTAATTTCGAGGTACGTATCACACACACATACTGTGTCTGAGCAAAGCATACATTGGCCTCGCCCATGGGATTTTCCTTCTAGTAGAGAGGACAAAGAGGAGACGATTATATGCATGTGTAATATCCATTTCGAGAGTGATGTGAGATGAAGAAATGCATATATGCAGTGGTAAATGGATTTATCCAAACCAGTTTTCTGAAAGAAACTCGTGATGAAAACACACTTTCCTGGTGTCCAGGAAAGAGGATAGCATGCATGACGGGTTCATCCCCACCTCCCATCACGGGCTAGAAGAAGGGGTGTCCACTGCCGATACTTCCCCAACAGGTGTCTTCTCTTTTGAATTTTCAACTCACTTTTTAGCTTCATATATACTTCTGCACAGGGTTATAATTTTTTCTGAATGAAGGAGACCAAAAGATCTTTAGATTGGTCCACTCTGAGAGATAATATATAAAACCCACAAGGCATCGAATCTACTTGTATCTTGTAAGTACAAAAAAATCTATGGTGGAAAATATTTTTCATATCACTCCATGCACAGAGCAAGGAGGTGAGCTCAGGAGGCAAAGTTCACATTTAAAAAGAGAGATTTGAGTGGAGTGCTAGCTGCAGGTAATGAGGGAAAATCTCTGGCCAGTGCAGGACCTTGAAGGAGACGATGAGAAGGTGGGACTGTCAGGTGCCAATAAAGGGATTAGAAGTCCAGAAGGGTAGCAAGAGAGGGGAATTTTGTAGCAGCAATTTGAGCAGGCTTAGGAGAAGGGAATATTGAAAAGAAGGCAACGGAGGGCACAGGGAAGAGTTAAGTAGGGTACAATCCTAACACAGAAGGAGGGAAAACAGAGACTGGACCTGTAGGAATGGCAGTGAGCAGGGATGGCTAGGAAAACATGGTACGCAGCATTAAAAACACGTGAAGGGATGGTACATAAATCGAGATTTTATAGATTTTACAGCCTTACCCGACAGAGCTGACATCCACCTCTGCATGATTTCAAATCTTGTATTCCCAGCAGTAAATGCCACGTCCAACACTATTATAAATATAACCACTTTCCGAAGCCAGGATGTAAAGAAACGTTAAAATTCAAAAAGAAGCATATTCTTTGTGAATCTCAAGGGACTGGCCAAATGTAAGATCAATTTAGGAAATTAAGGTAATGGCTATCAACTCAATGATAATAGTAGGAGCTTGGCAGGTTGAGGCCTTTTGTATCCTCAGAGTGGACTTCGATTACTCTAATAAAGAAGACTAAAGAAACGCATGGTAAATAAGGCTTTTAGGCAGGAAAAAAAAAAAAAAGACTTTCTCGTACTTATATCCTAACTTGATTATTTGGCCTACTTTTATAGCATTTTGTTTTTACATGAATTGACTTGAACTCAATCTATCTTTCAGTTATGCCAAAGAAGTATGTTTGTTCCTCTGAGGACACATGTTGCCTTGTTATCAAGATTAATTGCCCTTGCAAATTGTCCATTATCAGCAGTTCCAGGGACATCATTGTCTTGTCCAAAGCAGGACTGTGGTTAGTTTGCTGTCTGTCCCAAGTCTGTGGGGACATGACTGTCCTTGCCCCGGAGCTTGATGCCTTTCATTTTTCTGGGTGCAAAACATGGTAATCTTTGGAAATTTCTCACTGAGAAGAGACCCAGCTCTCTATTCAGTGACCAGGAATTTTTAAGCAGTTTTGTGTTTCTTTTATAAAAGGAAATGCATTAGTAACAATGATTTTTTTTTCCTTTGGTCTTTTCTGAATTCTTACTTTATCTGACAAGTGTTTTTCTCATATTTAGTTTCAATTATTTGTCATACACGGGACTCTTCATATTTGAGAAGCTCTGTCTCAAGACCTTAGGGAAGAAGTCTGCGGCTGCCCCCCTGTAGCGTGGTCTTGGACAGGCTGTAGAGGACAGGAAAGCCACCTTGAAGGTGAAAATCCCCAAGACTCACTCCATTGATAACTGGAGTGCCTCGTCTGTCGGCCACAGCGTGGGCCACTCGCATCCTTGTCCCGTTTGACATGACACCCTGATTCTCCATATCATGGGGAATACGGGGAATCGGGGTGTTAGAAATTATGGAAGCATAGGTAGATGGCATGAATTTGACCCCAGAGGTTCAGGAATGCAAAACACATTACTCTGTGCTTCATGAATTTTGGTTCTTCTATGGCTCTGGCCCCAGGTGGGCAGACTGGTCAGTCTGGAAGTTCAGCCCCTACAAGGGTGCCTTTCTCATGGAGGGTCTCAGGGGTCTATCGGGAAAGGGGTTTCATTGGGTGAACACTCTCTGGCTGGGGTCCTTCAGTCCCGGGACCCAGAGGGCTGCTTGCACATGGGGGTCTGTGTTTGGGGAACCGCCTGGGCTGGGGCTGCAAGCTTAGCCCACCCTGCCCCTGTCACCCATTCTCTCTCTTCTCTCAACTTCTGCCTTTTCCCTTGCTACTCTAAGTGTATTGAAATACACAGAAGTCTTTATCCCTTGTGCCTCTATTTATTTATTTTTTAACCTGAATATTGTTCCGGGACATGTCTTTATCTTCGAAGAGAAAAAGGAAGCATTAGTGCAGCTGGGAGGTTTTTATGGAGGAATCAAACCTCAGCAAAGGGAACTGACAAGGTGCCAAGGACTGGCCAAACAAGAATGCCATTTTCTTATAGTTATTCACTGTGGCACAATGCCTTTGCATCGCTCCTATTAAAATGTATGATTCCTAATCCTGATCGCTAATTCATCTCTTTCAGATTGTATTATAATGGAAATAAATTGTTTGCTTTGGAACCACAGAGTAGAAAGAAGAGATACTGGAGACAAGCCAAGAATG